>NC_089320.1:22449668-22781389 GCF_036669915.1 Pocillopora verrucosa | reverse complement strand
ACAGCAACTCACGGAAAGTCAACTGAATTTATTCCAGGATTCAGATCTAAACCTACAGAAAGATGACTGATGTCGAAATCGTACTCAACACCAACATAAATGACGCAGATCCGTTCAATGAAGACGAGGTAAGCGAAAGATCTAGCGTTATCCTGCCAGAGACATGATGGAATCTGGCGCGCTTAGCTTATTTGAGGCTTGAGTTGCTGTTCTTTCCTACATTTATAAATGTTATAATTTAGCTCTCATCATCCGAGGCTGAAACTTCTGTTATACGACATCTATCGGTTGGACAGAGGCCACATCGCACATAACGTAAAGGCCATGTACATTAATGAAATCGTCTTCAATAGTCATACTTTGAGCTTGTTTAGGTATCAAAGTATAGTTATAATAATAATAATAAATAAGATCTTTTGACAGGGAGCCCACGTCACAAAGTGTGGTTTTCAGTGAGTTTAACCAAATCTTCGTTTTTCAGGCTGTTTTAGCTGTAAGCTTAAATGTTCGTATTAGCTAATTCTAAAATTTTGGACGTACACACATCGCATTTTGGCGATTAGTAACTACACTGTATACACTTATTTTTCCAGGCCGAGAGACGGTTTCTGAACTCCAAACCAACATGTTTTATTATAGTTGGAAAGCCGGTTAGTACCTGTGACTGTTCAAGATACAGATCTGTCAATGAACTGTACAACTGAAGATCATGATCATGATCATGATCTACAAGCAGGACCCTAACGACTGAAGTTACATTTATCGTTAGCCAATGCAACTCAAGTTAATTCTCAGCTTTATCAAATCGATCAGAGTCGTTGTCGGACTTTTGATGGTCTTAGATCAGTTTCATTGCACCAAATAGTTATTACACTTGAACAGCAAGGCAAGAGGCATTGCAAGTGTTTGTAAATCCTGTTGAGCTGATAGTTGTGCTACCGTACAGTATGATCTTAAGTACAGTTAATTCCCCTAATTGTACTATGTGCTTCCTAGCCTCTCACTGAGTAGCACATGAAAGTTATGTTTTATACCTCATTTCTAAAAGTAAAACAGTTATCTATAATACCATTAATTAGTACACTGCTCACTAGAATCTTGAATAAAGTGAGTTGTAATTATTCTTTCCAGCAGACATTTTCATCAAAATAATTATTTCTTCATTATTGTTTACATTCTGAGGAGGTAAACAAGGACAAACTTTGCTTAACTATTCCTAAGTTTTGATAGTATCTGTTGATTATTCATTGTTATATGTAGTTTCTTTCCTGTGTTGAATGCTGGTAAAAAAAAATTCCAGCTTATTTTCTATTTGAAAAAATGGTTTTTTTCTGTTCTCAAATAAAAAAAGTGTGACATGATACTTTTTCTGCATAAACAGGGTTCAGGTAAAACCTCCCTTGCAAGGAAGCTTGCCAGAGCATGGAAATGTGAACTTATTAATGGTGAGTAGGAAGGGCATGCTATAAAGTGAACATTATTTCAACATCTACTACTTGTAAATGAAGCCATATGATTAGTTAACATTCTTTGTACCTTTAAAATTCTCTCAAATTTATATCAGTGTGGAATTAAATCTGTACCTACACTGGGCAGACAATTGAAAAATATCTTTTGTTAAGAGTGTTATTTCAAAACAGGTATTATTGTAGTCTTATGCTTGAGTAATTTCTTTCAATTGATTTATGACTGCTTGTTATTGCTTGTTTATTTCTTCTATCCAAGGCTCAGAAATAATCAATCAAGGAATTGAACTGCAAACAGAACTAGGTGCCAATGCACAAGATATTTTGCTGAGAGGTGAAGCAATTCCCGAAGAAGTTTGTGCAAAGGTTTTATTGGACAAGATCAGTTCCCCAGAAGTTGCCCATCATGGTGAGTACAAACATTTATTATCAGAAATGCTTCTTATCAAAATGTTGATAACCAAGATCTGTGTAGTTTGTTGAGAGACACTGAATTATGTTGCTACAAAAACCTACTTGTTTACTAATTTGTTTGAATTTTTTTCATTACTTTTGTATAGCTTTGATAAAATTTTTTCAAAAATATTTCCTGTTCTCTTTTTTAGGGTATGTACTGGATGGATTTCCTTCATTGTGTGAGGACTGGTTATCAATGGCTGATCAGCTTGACCTTGTAAAAAATCTACCACTAACACCAGACTTTATCATTAACATGAAGGTAAAGAACATAAGTGAACTTAAGGGGAGATTAAAATGATATTAGAAATTGTCAAGGTCTTTTATCATGTGATATAAATATGGATATATGATGTTAAAGTAGTCATTTTCTGAATAGAAAATAAAACAGTGGCACATATCTACATTTAGTTTTAGTTGATACAGATGCCAACTGATTTTCTTGTTCTCATCAGATTCCAGATAAAGATTTAGAAAAGCGACGTTGTGAGCAGCGTGTGGATCCTTTGACTGATATACTTTACACAAAGAGTGAATACGCCCCTGAGCTTCAAGCTAAAGATGATAAAGAAAAAGATGAAGAAGAAGAAGAAGATGAGGAGGAAGAAGAAGCAGAAGAAGAAATGACTGAAGAAGAGGAAGAGGTTGGATTTGATTTCAAACTTTAGAACTTAGATATTGGTATTGTTGGTGTTACAATCTATTATTAATAGTATCTAATCTTGAGTTGAAAAACTCACCATGACTTTTGTGTCTACCTAATGCCATTGTTTTAATCTTCGCTGAACTTGAGTTTACAGTCTGCATGATGCAATGCAATGGCCTTACATTAGATAAAAACACAACTGCATGAAAGATGGCATGGCAATCACATCTACAACTAATTTTTTTTTTATTGTGAAGGAGGAAGAAGAAAGAGAAGAGATCACACCAGAACTTGTTGCAAGACTTGTCACAAGGCCAGAGGACTTACCTCAGAATGTTGCTACCAGTATCAAAAAGTATCGTGACATGATGCTGAGAACGCTTGAGGTATGTAACATGTTCACTGTACATATTGTACCACAACTAGATTGATATAACCAGATTGACATAAACATCATTTATATTATTTATACAGTTTCCCTTTGGACTTATCTTTTTGAGAATGTTGTCTATTTTGATGAACTTATTTTTTGCGTTAGGGTCAGCTATGTAAAAAATGATTTGTAAGTAATTAAACTGAAATGAATGGGGTTCAAATGTGTTTTCCCCTTAGGATTACATGGCTGATCATGATCAACAGAAGCTTATTGAGTTGGATGGTAATGAGAATCCAAAAGTTGTCTTCAAAGTGAGTATTATGTCTGGCTAAAAAGAAGATGATCATGTTTCAATTTTCTTTAGTGGTATAATTAAAAAAGCATAGGAATTTAACAGTAGTATATAAACTGTAAACTGTACTTACAGTACTTTGAAATAATATAACAATTGCTCTTTTTTTGTTTAAAGACGGCTGCATATAAATACCTATCATCAGTAATTACTTTTGTATTTTAGCTTCCAACTTTTGAGGTAATTAAGTTCCACCTCACATTTATTTCAGTCTCTTATGATGAAACTGAACACCTTCAAATTAAACCATGCACTGGTGCCCCTACGACTTCAAGGAGCAGAAGAAGGAGAGGAAATATCAGATGATACAGAGACTGATGACCTTCTGCGCACATTGGCAGCAACTGAGATGGTAGCACCAAGTTCCGTTGGCGACGCAGCAAGTGGGGACGTGCTTGCCCTGTGGCATTGAAGGAGGGTAACATTGCTCAAGGCGTGGCACAGTTTTCAGTCAGGTAAAGTGACACAAAATTACGAAGTTGTTTCAGGTTGTCAGAAACTTGTGGAAAGGTCCTGGAATTTGGAAATGGAGAATGGTTATCTTAATTGACTGCTACAGTTTTGTATTTGTCTTAAAACTTGATAAACATAACAGTTCCCCACCTGAAAAGTATGGATCAGAAGACCAATATCCACTTGTTAGTCCTTGATGCACCTGTGATCCAAATTTGCACTGAGGGATAAAGTACTGTATGTGAAGCACCAAGTCAGTTTTTAAAATTGATTTGTTCTGTTTAACTTTTCAGTTTCTTGGACAAGCTATATGTGATGGCATCAAATGAATCACTGGCCCACTTCATGAGGAATCCACGTTCCTTCCTTGCCCCCCACCTGCCCTGTCCTCCCTGTAAAGTGTGTGTCCTGGGTCCACCCCACTCAGGAAAAACTGTACTGGCTCAATCATTGGCTCAGAGATACAATGCCAAGGTAAAAATGGGACAGCAGTGATATAGGTCTCCTTTTTGTAAATGATTTTCCCATGGCTTGTGAAGAAAAGCTGCCTTCTGTATTGTAGTCCCTAAGGGGAGTTATCAGTCTCCAAGGATTCCATACAGGGGGCTCATTAGGCATGTGGTGGAGGGGGGGAGTGTTTTTCGAAAAAACTAATCTGGAACCAAATGCAAAGACATTTCTCTTTCAAACTATCACTCAGCTGGAATGAATAGGGTTTACAACATGCATTTATTTGGAACAGATTTTTCTCAGAAATGCTACCCAGCCCAAGTGAATATAACTTTTATTTTCATAACATCCTAATTTTGCTGTTTGTTTTTTGTATTATGGGAAATCAATGGTGCTGACAATAAACTTGAAGCTCTCTACAGAGAGCCTATAAGTAAGAATGTTTGCATTAAAAGGTGCAAATAAATGAATCAAAAAATATTATTTACTGGTCATGCTGTTGTCTTTACTTATTCTTGATTCCCTGAATTTCATTCTTCAGGTTTTTGACATTGATGAATTAATCAAGCCACGGAAAGAGGCTGCTAGGAAGAAAATGTTGGATGAACTAAGGGAGGAAACTATCGAATCTGCAAAATCCAAAATAACTGCAGCAAAACAATCACAACAACTTGAAGCTGCTGAGGAGGGAGATGAATGTAAGTCTGCAACTAAATATTCAATATTATGCTTCAATTACATTCACAATATACTGTCAAAGAAAGAATAATTTCCTCCGTAACGCAACTCCATTTACAAAGCTAACCATTTAATTTTCATTAGTTAGATAGATATTTTACAATCAGTGTACTGTTGCAACCTTGATTAGTCTTTTAATGAAGAGGTTAGAGTGTCCTGTGCACTGACTATAGCTGTGTGCAGATGCTCATACAAATAAACAAAGTCTTTTGTTTATCTTGGCAAAAAGTTTTCTGTCAGGTATTTGGTAGAACATCTAACTCCAAGTCAGAAGTTCATGACCCATGGTAAACTTTTTAAATTAATTTTTTTTATATTATTCCGGTAGTCATCTCCATCTGAGGTGTTAACAAAGCTCAGTCTTAGGGCATATTTAACTTCTATGTTTTCTTCCTCAAACAGCTGATCCAGCTGAAGATGCTGGAGAAGCAGCAGTAGAAGGGAAAGAGGGGGATGAAGATGGAACCAGTGGAGGAGAGAAAACACAGGAAGGAGATGAAGCAGGTGATGATGGTAAACCAAGGGTGGCTATTAAGGTAGAGGTACCTATAGATGCTAATCATCCTGAAGTTGTGAAGATTGTCAATGAGGTCATGGCTGAGGCTGAGAAAAGAGAACCTGAACTACCACCAGATGAGTATACTGATGTGATTGAAGAGGCTATTCAAAAGAGATATGCTGAGCTTCAGGAACTGAATCCTGATGGACCTCAGTAAGTTTGTACAGTAGTGATTTTGGCTTTGGATAAACTTGGATTCTATGTTGTCATTTTTCTTGCAGTTGGCAGCCATCCATGTTACTATGATGTAGCATAATGGTCTGAGCGAGGGTAGTGACTTACTTTTCATAAACCTGAAGGGAAGTAATCATCATGAACATGTGAACAACTTTTTCGGATACGGAAGGTCTAATGTATTCTACAACCTGTTGTTAGCACTGGGCCTCATTCAAGGCTGAGAAACTTCAAGGGTAGAATTTGTCGGCCAGACTTTGGTGAAAAACTGTAACAGCACAGCCAAAGGATTTTAAAACCCTTTTCTTTGATTTTGCTTCTATGGCGTTATCGAGAAAACTTTTCCATTTATTTTTCTGACAAAGCACTCTAGAACCTATTGTTCTTTTTTCATCGACGTAAGTAGCAACCATTTCGAAAAATGTTTTGTTTGTTTTTATCCTAGTGCTGGTGGTTACATTTTGGACAACTTTCCAAGAACACGAGAACAGTTCACTTCAATGATTGAAAGGAATATTGTTCCTGATGAGGTGATATGCCTAAGAGATGATAGTGAAAATGGAGAATACTTGCTGAAAAGATGGTATTACACCAACAAAGAAGGTATCTTAAGAAACATATTCCAGAGTGCAAGACTGACACACGGACACACACGCAGACAGACAAACAGACAGGCACGTGGACTCGTGAACAGATGTGCTAGCTGATTCAATATGAAAGGATGGTGAACGGACATGAATATAAGGAATTTTCTTTTCCATGACCCTGGCTTCCTAACACGATACTGAGAAAAACAAAACCACCTTTGATATTATATGGAACAGATCCATTCTGGGTCTCCCGGTTTCTGGTCATGTTGGATATGAAGTTAAAGTCTGGGTTTTTAGCATTTCTGTTGTGCGCGCGTCTATTTTCAAATTTGATTGATGAGCATGATTTGTTTTTTCCAGAACTTCACGAGAAATGGGAGGCCAGACGCGCCGAGGAACGAGCTAGACAGGAAGCCGAGCGAGCTGAAAGGGAGAGGAAAGAAAAAGAAGAAGCTGAAAGAAAGGCTGCGGAGGAAGCCAAGAGGAAGGAAGAGGAAGAAAGGCTCCGGCAGGAGCAAGCTGAGGAAACCGGCGAGGGAGAGGAAGAAACACAGAAGGTCGATGGAGAGGATTCTAAGGAAGAGAAGGCAGGAGAAGAGGAAGGAAAAGAAGAGGAGGAGGAAGACGATGGTGCTACTACTGAAGCTGAACCGAAGGCTACTGAGACACCTGAGGTGCAGCCTTCAGTAGAAGACCTGTCATTAGGTCCGGGACCTGAAGAAGAGGAGTTAATCCTGGATTCAGACCTGCCACCCAATACTCCCGAGACAGAGGAGTTCAAGAATCTTAGAACGAACTATGATCGAGACTTTACTCAGCTGTTGTCTGTATTGAAAGGCACGAATAATATAGAACCTATAATGGTAGTTGTTGACAAAGAACTGGACAAACTAAGCAAGGAGGTCGTCAAAAGAGTTGAAGGTAAGAAAGTACATCTGTGTGACCACTGTAATGAAAAATATCGTTGTCGATAAGAGTACAGATCATGCTTAACCACTGTTGATTTGTTAAGTCTCGTTTCAGTTAAAGTCAATCGCATTTCTGTTTCAGCCCCGTTCAATTACCGCGGCTGGGAGTACACAGGAATGGATCAAGACGAAGAAGAAGAAGACTTCGCGGAGGAAGAAGAAGAGGAGGAAGAGGAAGAAGAGGACATTTATAACAAGGACAAGAAAAAGATCTTTGGGGACACAAACCATTACTGTCCTGTAATGTTGAAGGAAAAGTTCGTTTTGTGGCCGGGTATCGCTGAATGTGCTGCCAAATACCGCGAGAGAACATACTTTTTCTCCTCTCCTGAATCTAGGGGTGTCTTCTTGGATGATCCAGAGAGTTTTTTGCCGAGCAATAGACCTCTTGAGGTGAGAAATTTTACAAACTACAAATGGCTTCTGATTTGCATTTGGTTTGTGGCGATTACAACGAACGCAAAAGCACACATGCTGTTTCTCATTGAACTGTTATTTATTCAATCGATAGCCTCCCCCGATTCGTCTTTTGATCGTTGGTCCCAAAGGAGCAGGTAAAACCCTTCATGGCCGTCAACTTGCCAAACAAATGGGCGTATTCCACATCTCATTCAAGGATCGTCTCCAGGAACTTATTATCGCAAAGACGAAAAAGAAGATTGGGCCTGAGTATGATGATGACGAAGAAGGAACCGGTGAACAAGCCATCACAGCACCTGAAGGACTGGAGGGGACTGGTCAGTATTTTTGAGTGCAATTCTAGATTTTGCTTCATTCAATTCTTGTTCAAAAATGAAGAATTATTAAAAGTTTCTCATCACTTTGAAGTAGACTTCCAGATATGCATTTCAGTAAGAAAAATTGTGTTTTATCCAGATACAGAAAATGCTATTAAGGCTGGAGAGGGAGAAGCTGATGGCGAGGAAGGGATTGGGGGCGAAGGAGAACAAGAACTGGAACTAACAGACGAAGAGGAAAGCATCCGCGCCAATTTAGCTGATGGTGAAGCCTTACCAAACGAAACTTTGGACAAGATTCTCCCAGCATGGTGGAACGAGGAGCCCTTCAGGTGAGATGGGTGCTATACTACACGTCATTAACAAGTTAAATTATTGCTTATTCTTTAAATCTGTTAACTTCGTAGACATCTACGCGCTTTAGTCAAGAGAACTCTATTGATCTAAGCTTACCACGCTTTTACTGGAATTTTCGAATAAATTAAACCTACTGAAGCGATCGACGATTCTTTTGGTTTATTTTTTCTTTTGTTTTTCTTGTTTCCCTCAAGATCTACTGGGTTTATCTTGGAGGGTTTCCCCCGTACTGAAGCTGAGGCTCGTTACCTTTCCTCCGTGGGCCTGTTTCCAGACATTGCAGTGATCCTTGTGGTGGAAGACACAGAAATTGTTGACCGCCTCCTGCCACCACTTCTTGACAAATGGCGCCTGAAACGAGACAAGCGAGAGGCGGAGAAGGAGCGACAGCGAGCATTGGCTAAGAAACAGAAGGTAAAATAAATGATATCTCAGACAGTTTTCTTGTATCTCTGCCAAGAAAGCTTAGAAGATGTCTCAAGTTGGTGTCTTTGATGGTGCAGTGATCGGCTCTCACCATCGTCGTCTGAAATGTTTTTTCGTTTAGTCCAAGGAGACAACGAAGGTGTAAAGTAAATCAGCTATCACTATTTCGACAATTTTCTCTAAACATTGCCTTTCTTTTTCATTCTCTCCAAAGGACGAAGATAGAGCGCGGCGACGGGAAGAAAAGATAGCGGAAATAGAGGCCAAAAAAGCCGAGAAAATGGTAATGTTCTTGTTCACCTTGTTTTATTCTTAGTGGTTCATTTTTATTTGAACTAATTTACAATCATGTACGACCATTTCCGATCATCTGTGTTCAGTCCCACCTGCGTAACTTTTGGTTTACACTCGCTTCCAGGCCCGCAGGGCGCAGAGGGACAGCGATGACAGCGAGGATGATGGAGACGAAGATGAAGAGGACGAAGATATTGAGGCGCTGTTGGATGCTGAGGAGGAAGATGAAGAAGAAATGGAGGAAGAAGAAGAGGAGAGTGAAGAGGATGCTATCGAACGGCTGAAAACTGAGATTGGAGATCGGTATGACGAGGAGACGGGACGAGTTGCTACTGTGCAGGTCAGTACGGATGAGTTGATCAGTTCCCAGAGTGTTTTGTGTTGTCAGAGAGAAAGCTATCACTTTGAAGAATGTGGTTTTTTTTTGTTTGTAATGTCTAATAATCAAATTGTAGAATTTTTTTCTCAAAAATGACCGCATTTTTTGTTTTGTCTCTATTTTTTATAGTATACTAGCCTGAGATAAATCTAAGCCTTTTTATTTACATGCATATACACGAAGCAAGTTGCACGAAGTTGTGTTAACTGTTTACCTACTTGTAGATCGACTTTTAAGCTCTGAATAGGGAACAAAACTGCCAAAGAAAATAGGAAAAAAACGAACCATACGAGGACTGCTATTGTTATAAAGAAAGCCTTCGAATGAATTTGGTTTCAAAATTGATGCAAAATTTTTTATCATAATATTTAATATTTAGGAAACACTAGAAGAGATTTCAATTCCTCGGGTTGAAATTAATGGCGGACGGAAGCCGCGCATTGTGGAGTATTGTATCAAGAAAGTTCTGAAGCCTGTGGTTGATTTCCGGGAGAGTCTATTTGATCGGTGCTTCGCTATTGATGGTTACTTGGCCAACAGAATGCTTGCTATGGGTTACAAGTTTCCGAGTCGCTTTGGAAGGTGGTGTCCTGTGAAGGTAATACTACGATTCGTCAAATCTTGTTAGTTCCAGGGTAAGAAATAGTCAGGGAAAAGTCAGGTACTGCATAGTAAGGACAGCCGTAGAGAGAGGCTGGCTGTGCCATCTGCATAAGGTCAGGGAAAATTTTTGTTTTCGCGAGAAAAGTTTGGAGAAGTCAGTTAGTTTTATAAGCTGATGTCTGTGGCAAAATGAGGAAGAGGCAATCATTATTTTTCATATCATTTCTCATCTTCATTCTTTCATTACAGCCACTTTATTTACTTGTACCATACTGATTTCCGTGGCTACAATGGAAAGTCCTTGATTAATTTATGCCATGTAAATTAGCCCTTTGGTTGTTGAGCACAGAAAAAAAGTGTTGACCGTAGAATAAAGTGGACTTTTCTTTTCAGTTGCTGGAAGGTGAAGTTCTTCCCCCTCAACACGGCTTTGGTGTTAATTCCTTCCCTGTTGTCTACCGACAACATATTTACTTTTGCTCGGGACGAGATGAGCGGGAGACGTTCATGCAGTGTCCATCACGTTTCTTGAAACAACCTTCTCCTAAACCTGTCGTTCCTATTAAGATGGCGATCATTGGACCTCCAAAGTCTGGCAAGACTGGATGTAAGTTTGAGTACATTTTGATAATAACATGTAAGGTTATAGATGTTTTGCTCCCTTCTCTACTCCTTAAATTTCTCTTCCTACTCCACCCCACCTAAACATAAATTTCACCAAGATTTTCTCGTTGTGAGATTTAAGCAAAACAGATTTTTGTTTTCTCTATATGTTTGATTGAGTCATGGGTACGAGAGAAAGAAGGGAAAGTCGAGAAAATTGGCTCGTTGTTTGTCGTAAACTTCAAAGTTCTTCAAACTCTCTATAAACAAAACGCATGATTTGATTATAATGTTTCTCTTTCAATGCAGTGGCAAAGCGCTTTGTGGCGGAGTATGGCGTAGTGAGACTATCTATAGGAGAAGCAATCAGAAAAGTTCTGAATTTCCAATCATACACGGAACTGGCTCGACAAATCAACCTTCACCTAAAGGCTGGGAACCCCGTGCCAGATGAATTGGCGGTACAAGCTTTGGAGGTCGCCCTGTTGGACATGCAGTGTCAGACGCGAGGGTAAGTTTGTGGGTTGGTGAAAGAAGAAATTTCCTAGAAACTCGTTTTTGAGAAAAATTACTTTGAATAACTCTAAAAAATGATTACAACTAGTCCGATCTAAGATAATGAGGAGCTAGACATGAGGTTCCGAAACAAAAGTAGCGGTTTTCTTTAACTTTTCATTTTACATTATTATATATTTTTTTCATGATAGGTTTATACTTGACGGATATCCTGTCACCAAGAAACAAGTGGAGCTATTGACCGAGCGGAAGATTATTCCTGTTAGAGTTCTGGAACTACAAGTAGATGATGACGAAGTGTTGAGACGAGGAACCGCTGACCGTCATGCTCCAACAAGGTTTTAAAAAACGAAATCAATACTCCGCTTTCGGTTAAATAGACGACTGTAAACCCTCAAAGAGGCCTCTTAGACACAATGTTGTATTTTGTATCTAACAATTTGTTCAAGTTTTCATAGGCATAGCTTTGTTTTTTTGTAGTGTTTTCAAGAGAATTTATATTTTGATGACTGTTTCTCGTCTTATCTGTTCCAGGATCCTTCCTTTGCACGATAGTCAACAGATACTCGGCATCAGGCTCAACGCCTGGCAGCGAGAGGTTGTGGAGGTCAGAGACTGGTACCAAAAAGAGCACAGAAATTGGGTGCCTATGGACGGTCAGCGGTCGAAGTGGTGGATTTGGAACCAGGCTCTTGATGAAGCCAGAAAAAGCGTCCGTCAGATTCAAACTTACTTACAGAGATTATCTGAAGGTAAAGTCAGAGGCGATTCATTTGATAACTACCGCAGAGAAATATGTTAGAGTGGGTAATAAGCTTTTTATCGCAATCGTGATTTGGGAACTCACTTACTAAATTGTTTTTAAAAATTCGGTTTCTAGATAACAAGCAAAATGGTGAACGACTACTCGGCGAAAAATACAACTTTGAATACCAACAAAAAACAGATGCATTGTTTGCGGCTAGTTGATAAGTTACTGAAAATGCTACTGATCGCCTAATGCAACACCACAGCGCTAGTATAAGTTGAGAGGGGTTTGGAAGTTAATGGAGTAATGAGGAGACAGGTTATTTGTTGACCTTTGTTGAAGACTCGACACCAAGCCCCGTCGTTAGTTGACTAACCTTAACCTTCTCTCGTACTTTTAGGCAAAGCGGCGTCAATAGCGGATATGTGTATCACACCGAGTGAGTGTCTTGTCCGCTTGGGCGACTTTGGCCAGTACTGCCCAGTCAGCTTAGCTGACCGTGGAGCGTTGGTCGACTGTTCTGTAAACTCTTCGCTTGAATTTGCCGCCGAGTTTCGAGGACGTTATTACAAAATGGCGTCCAGAGTGGAACTAGAACTATTTCTCGCGGATCCAGCTCTTTACGTTCCTCCTCAGGCCCCTAGAAAACTCCCTGCTCCCGACCTCCTTCCGAAAAGAAGGACGGAAGCGGAAGTTAAAGCTATGTTCCCTAAACAGATTGAACTAAAAGGCTACTGTCCTGTGACGTATCTGGATGGCAAACTGAGGTTAGTGAGTTTTAGCATGTGTGGTTTCTGTCCAACGAAGAATCTGCATTCATGTTACGACCTACATTACATGGTATATCTCTCGGCAATTTTTAAGCGAAACGATCTCTTGAAAGAAATATTTAAGAAACGTGTGTCCGAAATACTGAAAGGAGAGGAATGATCAAGTGAAAAGTATAACGTAACTAAAGGAAGAGCAAAAAGATGGGAGGACTTGATTTTTTCGCATTTTATTTATTTATCTATTCATTTACTGTTTTAATTTTTACAGCTACAAATCCATTTTGTTTTTAAAATCCTTGACTTATTGACATTATTCGTAATTTTTTTTATCCGCAGATATGAACACATTGTTCCTGGAGAGACAAACTTAGTGGTTGAATATAGAGAAAAACTATTTTGCTTTGAATCGGAAGAAAAACTTCAAAAATTTATGAGGTAATTATAATTTGACCACGCAGACAAGATTGAGAAAGGCTAAAGATAGAAGTTTCAAATTTTTAACATGAATTTCCTTTTTCTATTGCAACGGGTCGGTAAGGTAAAAAATAATTGCTAACAGCACTTAAATCAAGAATAATCAAACAGTTCTCGTTTCTATCGACAGGCTACCAGAAAAGTACCACGGATTGACACTACCACACAAGTTACCGCCGCGAAAAGAACCTTTACTTGTCAGTGGACTCCCTATGTTAGGTTACATGGAGCAGAGTGTAGCCACTGCTCTAACCAAAGCGCTAACTGCCGTGGGTTGTTTCAAACCGAAGTATCCATTCATTGATGCTAAGAAATCTGCCTTACTTTATATTGGCTATCACCTTAAAGGTCAGGAACGAGTAACGTGAACGTAAAAACATTAAAACTGGCGGAATTCATGGCAAATAAAGTAGCCTCATAGGCTAGTTAAACAATTGGGAGCTTAAGCACAAACGTGATATAAATGGAGACCGGAATTTAAGATTTCCTATGTGTGTATTGTTTAGTGTGAGATACTAAAACAAGCGCTTTTCAATTGACTGCTTGCTATTCTCCTTCTGGTCGCCATACGTGACCGTCTGTACTTGAGCGTCCTTTTATCTCTCTCTTCACTTCCACAAAAGTTATACTGCTGCCCGCGTTATTTAGTGATTGTTTGCGTCCGCAGAAAATGTTCAACAATTCCCACTTCCTAAACATGTGAAATCTGCAATACTCTTTCTCCATTTTTATTCTTGTGATCTCAATGAATTTCACACCTGTCGTATCGCGTTTTAAGGAAGAAAGAAATGCAGAAGTACAAATCCAGTTAAAGCTGGGAGACATTTCTATTGGGATCCAGCAGTTTAGAGAGAAGTTGAACTTAAACCTTTTTTTTTATCTCATTTCAGCCTACAACCCTAAGAGCAGTGAGTATGTGCGCAAAAAATACAAACAGAAATTGATGAGGTTCGAGGAAGAGTGTGAACTGATTGGGTACCTCGGCAAAGAGATGACCGCTCGTTACCGAGAACCAGATGAACTACCCATCGACTTTGATCACAAACTGTCAGTTTTTCTGGCGCTTAAAGACATAGAACCCACACCGACCTGGTGTGCGTGATACTTCAGTCACGGTGAAATCGTTCGTACGTGAAGTTTCCTACAAAGTTGTGATGAAAGACAAAGTTATTTATTTTGAAAGAAATCATGGTTTACTTCTAACTCTTGACTAGCATTTGGATCTAAATTGAACCGGTATTATGCAATGTAAATATAATGTCCGCAACAAGGTGGCAATTGTAAATAAAATTCGTTTTGACTTCTGATCGGTCTTTTTTAAGTGCCTTATTCACTTTTCGCCAAAGATCATAAATATGCGCGCATGATTTCCCTTACAACGAAGCACATAAATTTTCCCTTTCTGAAATTGGAGCTGGCTTATGTTCGATCCGATACTGCACGTGGCAGCGGTCCAAAAGTCCAGTTAGTCATTGATGAAAACAAAACTAAATTAGTCTATATTTTGTGCACAATTTGAAAAATAGTGACGATGGCTGGTGCTTTTAATAATGGAGGATGGAGAAGGGAAAAAAGAGGAAAGTGTTACAGCGCCGTCGTTTCACCATAAGCCGTTGGTTTAAAAAAAACGCGAAAATCGCGCCTCGAGGGATTTTCTTCAGCTTAAGCAAAAGACGCGGCCTCCACATCTCCTAATCCCTCTATTTCCTCTTTCAATTTGTCAACTAATGTTTAAGGCAACATTATGCAGTGTGGAAACGTATTCTCCTCTTTTTAAAAATCAAATAATCTCGACAGCGACTAATTTAACTTTTGAGTCTGTTCTATGGGTATTCTGTTAGGGTAGTCTACCACTTCTCTAGTTTGTTGGTCCATGCAGCAGGGTCAACGATTTTAACTAACTCTGAAAAAGTAATTCCACTGAGTGTGGTGCAAACTTTGCCTAGTTACATCGGGAAGTTTTCCGCTAGTGTGACTACCCTCTTCATGATTTCCGTTTGATTATGTTTCAATCAAACTCGAGTCTGTGGACGTTTACGATGACAAATTTGTCTTCAAGAGCAATACAAACTTGAGCCTTTACCGGTGAAGCTACAAGTCCATGGATGTTGCTTTCAAATTTCATAGATCCGAGTTGAGCGCGTGAGAAAGCATCCCAGATCCTTAACGTTCCCGATTCACTGACCGTTGCAACTGCATCGCCAAAGTCTTGCTCTAGATAGCCACACCCTTTGAGTAGATTATCAGCGCAACCCAGGCGTTTCTTCAGATCAAGATGCTGACCATCCCAAAGTTGTAATGATCCGTCAATGTGTCCTGTGGCAATACAGCGTCCATCAAACGAAAACTTACAGCATTTGACAATTTCTTCTTCAGGAACGCTTCGCTGAATGTGATGCACTTTCACTGTATCGTACAACATTAGACCTCTTTGACGATCACAGCATAGGAGACGATAATGAGAGACGCCGTCTTTTTGCTCGAAAACAAAGATGTCGCAGCACTCGATCATAGACTGCTTGGGGCCATTGATGTCCCTAAACGTCGATTCATCGAGATTCCAAATCTGGATGTGTCCCGATCTGGAAACAAACAAAACCAGATTATTGTCGAGGTAACTGAAGAACCTTTGGGGAGTGATCGGATGTTCTAGAGATTTAACTCTTTGTTGCAGGTCGGAATTCCACAATTCAAAACAAGCTTCTCTTTGAAACAAAATCGATTTGTCATTCGGTGACAGTGCAAAAGAATTTGCGTGGATGGACCGGTTACCACGAAGCCATCTCCCGCTAGAAGCTTCATATACACTCATTCCCACTTTGCACAAAACGTATAAATGCTGACCGTTAGCCGAAAAGGAAATAGCTCTAACTCCACAATCTGCCATTTCTGCAGAACTTTTGTTTTCGAGAGTGTGACACATATAGACCGTGTCAAAGTCCTTCAGAAGCACTCTTTCCGTGTCAACCTCTTTGGCATATGTCCACCTGGTTCGCTTCGAAATTGGAGCAATACGTATTGCGAATGGCAAACCCGGGCAATGTAATTGGCGAGATTCACCACATACGTACAAACAGTCTCCACGGTTTGATACACCAAGACTTCTATGAGTCGACCCTAGGTTTATCTCTCTTAGTTCAGAACACTCAAATTCATTCGCAAGCAATTCACAGAATGTCAACAGATGTTTCTTGGAGGAATTCAGAAGCACAAACTGTGAATTTCCTTCTGATCCAGAAAGGCAATCCACTGTTAAAGGTTCTTCGTTACTAAATGCATTCTGCTGATAAGTGTAGTCGTGCACATTCATGTTCCAAAGGGAAACACCTCTATCAAAACTGCCTGAGATGACATATTGCTGACATGATGAAATCGCACAACATGTGATGCCCCCAGTGGGCGGTTCCAATTTGATTACCAGCTCTCCTTTGTCAAGTTCCCAAATCATAAGGTTGTTTGTCACATGAGTTTCTCTAGTCACCATCGTTTTTCTGTCTTGTGAGATACAAGCATCGATGAAGGTGTGCTCGTTTTCTGGAAATAGCTCCTTTGATCCACCGTCAAATGTTACAGCTTTATCGAATCGACCGTGGACAACCACACCATGTTGTGGGACAAAAAAACAGTAGTTACAACGCTCTTCCTCGGTTGGCCAGATGTCGATCACTACGTCAGATCTGCAACTCCATAGTTCTCTTCCTGTTTCCACTGAAAACAGGTGGACGAAACCTTCTGCACATCCACAGACCAATAGAGTGTGCTCAGCCTGGTTTAAAATATCACAACAATTTACGCTGGTTTTGCAGCGGAACTTAGTGATCACAGGGTCTGTTGTCTGGGATCTGTTAACTACCTCTAGGCGGAGGGGAAGTTGGTACTTTGTTTGATACATCACAGAACAAGCTTCGAGACTTATTGCTGTAGATTCGGCTTCGTTCACTAATAACTGAAAAATCATGTTTGGGTTCTCCATCAACAAATAGGGATGACGCCTGAGGCAAGTTATACAATCATCGACTTCTTTCGAGTCATCACCTGAAAGCTTCAAGACTGGTTTGATGCTTTGAAGTTCCTCAATTAATGAGAAAACGTCGCAAGCTTTGCTCTGCAATTGAGCAAATAGCAGCTCCAGGCTACATGCATGACGAAAAAGTCTGTTTTTCTGGCTTTCATCTAGTTTTGGTAAGGCTGTGAAATGGTGCGTTCCATGCTGAAGGGCGTATCTTTCTTCTTGAGAGTACTCCACAGGGACATCTTGACGTTGCTTGATGGAATTGTAGGTCCTTTCGCATTCTTTTAATAACACGACATTTCCTGGTGTGATTTTTACCGTAAATTTATGTTGACCGTACAATTCAGGGTGACAGAGCCAGTCAACAATTGATTTATGGAAAACATCGATGCAACCGTCATGAATGGGCAGCAAACGTGAGATTGATGCTGACATCTTTTGGAATTGGCTCCAACCATCCTCAATGTCATAGCACAGGCCGAGAATTCTCCACGCCATGGTCGCAGGTAAAGGAGAACGTGCAGCAGCAAGTGACGAAAGAAAATCGAAGAAACGCTCTTTGCCAACTCCAAGATCCTTTTGCAGGCGATCAATATATTGCTCATAGACAGAAGTGATCCCACGAGGGAAAACATCTGAGAGATTTGAAGGTGTGAGGGTGCTTTTATGGTCTTCGACATGCTTAATGACAAAGTGTGCATACAACATAAGTCCTTCTGCTTGACTTACAAAGCGACTAACATTTTGCTCGATGCTGGTATTGGGCAACAGCCGCCTTAAGCTTTCTTCAAAAAATAGCTCAATGTCTTTCTCGTTCTTCTCGTCCGAGGGGTGGAGGACAAACGGGTTGAAGTGAGCTAGTTTGTCAATCATTGCTTGTCCAGTGCGACCGGTGATAACAAACTTTATCCAGGATGGTAGCTTGTGGAACTGTGTTCTTATCATATCAAAGAGTTCGTTTCTTCCCTGATGTTCACATTCATCTACAGCGTCCACCACCAAGAGGATGTTCATCCCTGGATCTGCCATCATGTTCGTAGTCTCTTGAAGAACGTGCGTGAACAGTTCCTCCATACTCATGGTCGTCAGATCAGTTGTGTTTAAGCAAGCCAACTGACCCGTCAGGACGTCCTTAAAACCTGGAAGATTGTCACACAAATGTCTGGCCAGTGACTGTACCATTAGCTCTGGTTTCCTTCTCCTCTGGTTATTGTGCTGACAGAAGTGCATTCCACCCAGAACCGAGCGCTCTTTCATGTTATGGCATAACTGTGCTGCAATAACAGATTTGCCCATACCAGCATTTCCAGTTATGATAAGAACACCTGAATCAGACATGCGATTTTGAAACCAACTCTCGACATGACTGAAAACCCATTTGCGAGTTCCTGGATGATACTTGGATGCGTAAAAATGGACTTCCCCGGAGAAATCAAACTTAGCAAGTCTTTCTATGCAAATGCTGGCAGACAGTGGCGCGGCTCTAAGATTCTCTACTCGCGAAGCGTCTTCACCGAGACGTTGAACTGCGTCAGCAATCTCCTTCCAAGATGATTGAAATGAAGCTTCGTCGATCTCGACAATCGTTGCGTGACTGTAATGGTTTCGATACCAGTGTATCGTTTTCACTGCAGCCTGGACTGTGTTATCCGTTGAAGGAGGTTTTGCGGCCCAGCCAGTAGCAGGAGCTGGCATTCCACAAACGTTACGAAGCAAAACGTAAAGAAGAGAAATGTCGAAGCGTTTAGAAGCAGGGGTACCAACCGCCGGCGCCGGGTAAAGTTTGTCCCACTGGGACTTGTTTATCTTCCCCTCTCGATTCAGTTTACGTATGTCAGGTTTCTTCCGGTTCAAGAACTTCAGGAGCTGAGGGGGAGGTACATAGCGATCAAATATGCGTCGTAACGCCGCAGTACCTCTGTTAATAAGAAGGGTGTTCAGCTTCATACCCAATAGCGTGTCATCAGTTATTTCCAAGCAGCATGCCATTGTGGGATAGAAATAACTACCAAGAAGTCCCTAAAAATAAACGATTTCAAAAAATGTGTATGTGGATTTAGCGCCTGATAAGAGCGATTTCCATCGCCCCGTTTATTGTTAGCTTAGAGAAACGGTTAATTAGCCATACATCACGTAAACCCTTAGGCAAGAGAATATTAATAATATTAGTAATGATAGTAATAATAACAATAATAATAACTTTTCATTGCCATCATTACTGTTATTAAGGCGCATTTATACCCCGCCCTCATCCTTAATAATTCGTGGTCCTTCACAAAACCTAAGACAGCAATTTGACCAACAACAGAACGAGGTAACAGGGAACCAGGACTGAGAAAAATAAGATTTTCAATTTTTTTCGAAAGCTCGGACAGATCTGGGTCACCAAGTAACCATTTTGTTAACCACTTGAACATAAATCTGAAAGGGATTGTGACCTGTTTTAACATCAGGAAAAAATTTGCATGAAGTTAACAGTTTGGACAAATGCTTCGTGATTAACAATACCTTGTAAAAGTACTCAGGTTTTGAAGCGAGTCCGCTTGTTCCGGTCGTATTGAGAACCCTCTACAAACTTTGGATCACATTTCAACATTGAAAACAAATTTTATTTGTCCTGTCATGCATCTTTTTATCTCCTCTTTCCATATCTTTACTTTAGTCGCAACTAAAACAAAGTTTGCAGAGGACCTTGTGCTGTGCTCTGTGGCTGAGCGAACATAATTATCCTCGAAAACTTCTTTAATGTTAACGTTCAATCGGAGGTATCATAATATTCTGTTCCTGGGCGAACTTTTCCATATAAAAAAAAAAAGCTAATGTAAGAGGCGGTATGTTTGCAAACAAAACTGTTCCTCTTCCGACATCTATTTTTTAAAAAGGTAGAGCGAAAACTTGTTCAGATTTCAGTTTTGCACTAACCTTATTGAGAAAAAACTGATAGTTTGGTTGTTTATATAGCAAGGGAGCGCTGAAATAATTCATTATCTCTTGACCCTATATCCATAAAATTTGATCCTTGAACATCGCGTTACGCATGGCGTATAGAGCTCTCAGCCAATTCCCCTCACTAATCATTTGGTATTTTTTACAGTAGTAATTGAATATGCACGTGTTCTTTTTCTTCTCTCTCTCGATTGACAGAATTTAACAAATTTAAGCCGCTGGAATCAAAGAAATCAAAACGTTTCTGAGAAAGATTGCGAAACAAACTTTAGCGAGTGACTTCCGGTCTATCTGCTCAGACAAACCTCTCTGTTTCATCAAAAATTAGACTTATTTGAAAGTTATGACGAACAAATTTTACGGGGAATGACTGAATACATTACTGCAGTAATGTATGTAATGTAGTAAACTACGGATCCAGCTATATCACAAACCAATCGTTACACGGAGTCTCCTAAAATCTCTTGAATTAGGTCGGTAATTGACTAGAGATATTTATCGCAACACTGACCTGGCAAACCAAAGTGTTGAAGAAGTAGAAATAATCCTTCTACGTGGTCGTGTGGTTTTCATTAAATCAGTCAAACCGAAGGGAACTAACAAAGACCGTCGGATCACTAAGTGAAACTTCCAGGTGAATTTGAACGCTTGGGATTGTAAAACGAGCGGAACTTCTGAAATTTCTTGAGTCGAATTTCAGTGATTACTCAAGAGCCGTCTAAGAGCGTATTGCAGTTTTTGGCAAGGGTTATAGACAACAACGCAATAAAATTACGGTTAAAAGTATGCACACAGTATTTCAAGGTATGAAAAAGACTCTTTACCTTTCGTGAACACCTTAAAACGTCAACGCGTTTAAAACAAAACCCAGTTGATCATACCAAACTGTATGGAGACGTGACTCAGCAGTAAATTGCGTGACAACTATAATAGCTTTGTTTTACGTCAAAGGAAACGTCTCGGTTCAGTGCTCCTACACCGATTTTAAAAACGCTCAAAGCTCTACAGAATGTTCAGGATTATCTCTAGAGAGTAAAAGGCCTGTTCAAATGGAGGTGGGGGACCCTTGGTAGGTGAGGTAACCCGCTTAGCCGTGGTCTAAAAGTAAAACGTGTTTACATACACTCTTACAATACCGGGGGGCTGGAGTGAGGTTTCTTAAGGTTGTTGCTGCGCGTCCCAAGCTCACGTCTCGAGAAGGACGAAAGATTAACTCTCGGACACGTATTCACTTATTCACTTATTCAGCGTTGTGTTACGCGGTGTTAGGTTACGAGAGGAACCGTTGAGTTAATACGTTGTAAGAAATAGTTTAAAATATGGTCGATTTACGACGCTAAATATTTCGAAATGTGAACATTTTAAACTCCTTGTGTTGCGGTTTCTGGTGATTTCTGCCATCAGACGACTAGGAATGTACAAAGTTTTAAAACATACGTGTTTCGCTTTTGAGCTTTTTGCCAACCTTGAGACGTTTACATGGCAAATTGTCACCCCGGCTGACAGGGTTACCCTTCCTGGCAAACCGGGCTAGCCGCATGTAAACGTGATCAAGATAAAATGAGAGATTGTATGGACAGGCGGGTCACCCCACCTCCATGTAAACAGGCCCCAAATATAAGGAAACTGGTAAGAAAGGCGTGGTGGTTTTTCCGCGGCCCAAAACATTCAGCTTCCACGTGTGTGTGCAGTTATTGCAATTGAATGAGGCAAGTATTCCTCAGTATTGCGGTCACTCAATAGTGTCATTTATTCTTCTTGTCCTGAGCTTGAGTGGCAGGTCTTTCAGTTGCCTTTTATCCATGCTGCAGAAGATTGAGCAGACCAAGAGACACATATTGTCATAGGGTGCGAGCAAGTGAAGAAAAAAGGGGGAAAATGGACAGCGAGTAGGCTCGTCGCATTTTTTTTTGGCTCAGATCCGCCTTAACATCAATGTATTTGTCGCAAGCGTTGACGCATCTTTTACAGTGGTTGTGAATTGTAATTTTTCATTGCGCGAGCTCGTAGGACGATTGCAATTTGTAGTATTTAAAAAATTTGTAAGTGCTTATTACACAAAATTGCAAGAGAAATCATGACATTACTTGTTAATCATTTAAATGATAAAAAACATCTCAGAAAGGTACAGTACAGTGGTTAGTTTGGGCCATACTAAAAAATTGACTTCCTTTTTAAAACTTTTCATGTAAAAATTTGTTAAAGCATAAAATCGAGTGGTGGAGTTAATCTTTATAAATATTAATAGCGGAGCTCGCAGAGCGTAGCCTCATAATTATACAAAATAGTAGTAACCCATCAAGCCGAAAAAATTTGGATGTACGACCGTCCGACCGTCCGACCGTACGACCGTACGACCGTACAAGATGCTACTTTTAACATGCGTGGTCAACTGTATCGCAGGCACGCCAACGCCACGGCTTTGTTCAGTAGTCCAGTGGTCAGTGCACTGGGTCCGAGTCGGACGACTCGGGTTCTAGTCCTGGCCGGGGCAAGGCGTTGTGCCCTTGAGACGTGCGGGAAAAAAAAATGCGAGCTCCGCTTTTAGGCTTGGCTAAATCTATATATTATTCAGTCTGCAAATGTATAAATGGATATTTGCACTTATGATTGTAAATTTACATTAATAAGTGCAAATTTATAGTTTTAAGGGTAAATTCATGGTTATAAGTGCAAATTCATGGTTATAAGTATAAATTTAGAGTTATTAGGGCAAATTTAGAGTTATAAGTGTTAATTTACAGTTATGGGGTGTAACAGTCACAATCATAAGTGCAAATTTTCAATTAGTATACGTAATCACATAATTTTTCACGTGCAATTTGGAATAAATAAGCACGAGTAAATTTCTTCAAAGACTAACAAATTTGCACTAGCCCGTAGGGCTCGTGCAATTTACGGTCTTTGAAAAAATTTATTGGGCTTATTTATTCCAAATTGCACATGAAAAATCATGTGATTACGTATTAATAATATATTTGAAAAGATACGAGATAGCTTATCATAATTATGCGGTAGCGAAGCGCGCGCATCAAGTTCAAAAATCATTTATTCAAACCCTGTAAGTGACATTGTGTGTTTGGTCAAAACAACGGCGTACGATCAAAACAATAGCATACAATGATGTTTTCACATCTTTAAGGCGCAAAAAAGTTCAAATTCCGGCTAAACAGTTTAAGGAATTGTTCAGTCTGGTTTGTTACTTCTTTGCACTGAATTAACCCTCTCCTGCATTGAATTACCTGAAAACTGCATTTATCTCAACCAATCAGAATTCACCTTTTGGGCTTTAGATTTCACGTGTAGTATCACGTGACTTTTGATGTAAACAAACCGTGAAAGTTCGGACATTGAGTCGAGCTCTCAGCACATATGTCTGAACTTCGGCTTTGGAAATTTTTCTTAAATAAATCCCCACTTTCAAGAAGCGTCTCTTCGCTCAAAATTGACATCTTTCTTTCGTCATTTATTTGATCGTTTTTAAGCAAGTTGTCATTTCGCTGCCGTTGAAGCAGATGCGAAGAGTGTTACAGGAAGCGTTGCGGCATGGAATAATTGAACTAGTTCTGCGTACAGTGATGTATCTGATCAGGTATTTTCAGTGTGTTTAGTGCGTAGATTGTCTGATAAATCCCCGTCCGACAGGAAATTAGTACCCACGAATCGCTGTAGAACGTGAGGAGGCCTTGATTCTCAGAAATAAAACCGATTTCAACTCTATGAACGTGTACCATTGCAGTTGTTTAGTAAGTCTATACCTAAACATAATGGTTACGACAAAGAGATGAGCTTATGGCACCTGAAAAACGATCCACGATACTTCAACTCCTTGGTAAGAAACGCTAACGGCGACCTAGTCAAGTTTTTCCATTTCCCGGGGGCAGTTAGACAAAAGGAGAGAAGGCAAAGGTGGATAAGGTTATGTCATCGAGGTGACTCGTTTGTGTGCACGAAGGACAGCTACGTTTGTAGTCTACATTTCGTCGGTGGAAATGGTCCAACAGAAGAGGATCCTGATCCCATATCTGCTGTAGCTAGTAAAGAAAGGGTAAGTTAATTCAGTCATTCTTTTATATCACCATGCCTAAGTGTTGCGACTCGTAAACGAAAGGCATCTTGCGAACGAGAAGCAGACAAAGAGAGGTGCATGAAAGTTTACCTTGAACGATCAGTGGCAAAAACCCTTCTGACATTTGATCGTCAAACTGGTAAATCGACAGAGAAATACGCAGCAGTGAAAGCCTTTTTAGATCTGAGCGTAGAGCCAGTGATGAGTTCAAGAGAGCAAATCAAATGATTAAAAATGTCTTACAATCCAAACGGCGGCGAAGCGTTAAAATTGTTAACAGTCTTTAAGGTATAAGTATATCATGAATTATTAATTCGCCTGAAGCAGGGACGTCGCCTTTTCGAAATTTGGATCCACTGGCAGAACCATTTTTTCGACTGCGGAGGTGATTTCCACTAACGAGGTTTTCAAGTATCCGCTCGCTGAAATCCCCCGTTCTTGAAGATATTTTTTAAGCTCTGCCACACTCATTGCGTTGAAAACAGCTTTACTCCTGTGATCTGCCATTCTTAAGTTTAACTCTTCTTGAAGGTTGTTCTGAGTTTCGCAGAATTTCCTATTTGCGTTACTTAAGGTTAAAAAAATCGGTACATTAATCAGCTAAGGAAATCCACACCCAAATACGTAATTACATGCGGGAATTAAGGCTTCCTCACGTTCTACAGCGATTCGTGGGTTTTGTAAACTTGTCCTGTTTACTAGGGATAGAATTCTAACGAACGAGACTCAATCAAACTGTTTTATTCCGCTCTCGTATTCGCTTATTTACATCGGGTGTGTAAAAAGCTACTCTGCAAAATTTGTAAGAAATCACTCTCTTATACGATATTTTCTACATTGTGATTGGTTGTTGCGAGTCTGATTTAAAAGGTCATTCAAGGTTGCGTTAATTATGTAAACCACTCAATGTCCATAATGTTCACACTCATCATCTGACATGTGTCACGCACGAATCAAAATCTCCGACATGGGCACTAATTTCCTATCGGACGGGATTTATCTGACAATCTACGCACTAAACACCCTGAAAATACCTGATCAGATACATCGCTGTACGCAGAACTAGTTCAATAATTCCATGCCGCAACGCTTCCTGTAACATTCTTCGCATCTGCTTCAACAGCAGCGAAATGACAACTTCCTTAATAAACGATCAAATAAATAACAAAAGAAAGATGTCAATTTTGAGCGTAGAGACGCTTCTTGAAAGTGGGAAGTTATTTAAGAAAAATTGCCAAAGCCGAAGTTTGGACACATTTGCTGCGAGATCGACTCAATGTCCGAACTTTCGGGGTTTGTTTACATCAAAAGTCACGGGATACTACACGTGAAATGTAAAGCCCAAAAGGTGAATTGAGTAATTTTTTCATGAATCTTTTTATCAAGGTAAATTACCTTTTACATAGACTAATCTCACCACTCAATCTTAGTTCTGCCTAAATAAAATTTCAAATGAAAAAATTTTAAATGAAAGTCAATTTTTGGCCCTAACCAGCCACCGTAGAAAGGTGAAACATACGAAATTTTGAAATTGCACTCGTGTCAGATGAAATGCACTCTTTTTCAGCCAATCAGAGGCGGGGAATTTTTTCATGTACATTACTTTATGATATAATCAAGTCTTGACTTTTTAGATTACAGGCAAAGGAACTGTCATTGATATAAATAGACTTATGGGGCTAAACAATCGAAAAAGAAGACTTACAATAAGAACAGACCGTCAAGACCGCGACGAAATTTGTATGCTAATCTGTAGTGGACTATTTTTTATTTTGAAAATAAATATTAAATAGACTTAGGAGGTCGTGGGGCGAATGTCTGCAATTTCATTATCTGTTAAACTTTAACGTCGGTAAGAATAACTTACAGGCGCGATTTCACACCGTTAATTTAATCCAGTGTAAGGCGATCCAAAATCCGCCGGAAAAGTGTTTCCGAGATAACCCCAACACCAACGAACAAGCTATCTGTGGGCAATTTAGCGAAATTTCCCGCCAGGGAAGAAGCGAAAGACAACTAGCTGTAGCACCCTACGCGGCTCATATTGTTAAGGACGTGGCCCAGACTCTCCTAAAGATTCTGGATTATCCCCATCGCTGTCATGTACTAGGCTTAAGGCATTCGAGTCGCTCTCTTCTGAAAAAACATCTTCCGAACTACTACTACTTACACGAGCTGCCACACCAGTTCTACTAGGGAATATGTGTTGCGCAATATTTTAGTTCCACCGCTTACGTCACGACTTCTCGCTTTTGTTTTTACCAGAAGTGAAATTTCAGTTGAAAAGGCCAATTTTCTCCTAACACAAGTCGAATTGGAAAAAACGAATTTAAAATTCGTTTTCTACGCCACTTTTTACGTAGTGTAAGAAAAACATGTATTTTTGGGTTTACATGCACTTTAAGTGAATTTCTAGATTAATTACGTCATGCGAGAACATCGCGCATGTTTCTCATCATCACTGTAAAACTGTTTGAAGCTTACCATTCTGCAGTGTACATGACTGAACATCATGCGTGAAATAAACTACGATGTGCGAATAGTGATTGACAAAAGTCTTGGGACGCCAATTTCAATGGCTTCAGCGGTCGCTTTGCTTTTAGCTTCCCTTAACATTTGGAAAAGAGGGAGGGAGGGGATTTGACTTGATGAACCAAGTAAGGATTTCTAAACGACTTGTTCACGGTATGTTATCCATTACGTGACCGAGTTACTTTGCCAGTTGCTGCACACACACGTGCATATTAAAAAATATAGCACGAAAGTTAGATTTCTCATAAAAATAAATTGTAGTTACTGTTAAGCCGCCTGAAAATTGACGATTCAAAACAACACAAAACCAACAAACCATTATTGCTGTCTTTGGACGCTTACAATGGTTGGATACAGGTGGCTTATTAAGTCATAGCTCTAAACTGCGCATTTTCATGAGAAGAATCTGTTGAATATCGTGGAATTTGCAAAATGTTACGTAAAAAATGAAATAAGAGTGTAGAGGAAATAAACCAAAATCAATTAAAAAAGAAAAGAAAAACAAAAAACCCGACTCCATGGTGTTCTACCCTTTCTTTTCGACCCAGCTAGCGTTTAGACGTTGACTAAAATTTTCTAAGTTTTAATTGCACACAAAATCGTCTATCGTGGGTTACATCAATCTCACCGTGACACTAACACTTCGCACTTAATTAACTGATCATTCAAGGTTGAGTCACCTCTGCTGTTATGAATAGTAAAAGAAAAAAAATGATCACTTCACCGTCTAACATGATTTAGTTAATCTAAATAGCGGCTCAACGTCCGATTGTGCACCGATTGTGCGAGTCACTTGTGCCGTAAAAGAGGAACGTCTCAGAGTGCTTTCCTTTCATCCACAAGGTACACCATATTTCTACTTTTGTTAGTTTTCTACCACTTTAAGTTTATGTCACAGGCATACTAACATATATTTTGATTCAGGTCCGTGCTAGTCAAATATGTCTTCTTCAAGAGAACCCAAAGCATCAAAGTCCTTTTTCAACTCTTGAAGCTTCTTTATATAATGACCTTCCATGCTTAATTTCTTTTCCTGTTAAAGAAAACAATAAAACGTTAGCGAAAGGTATCAGTTATACACGCTGTTATTTTGACTTCAGGGCATTGGAACAGAAGTAAATGCGATTAAACAACTTCGCAAAAACTTCGGTAGAAATCTAAGGCTTTCTTTTTGTCAAACACAAATTTAATTGTTTGAGACATGTGAAATGGTTTAGATGATGGCGAAAGAAATAGCGTTTTGGCAAACCTGTGCACGAACTAAAGAAGTAAATGTGGATTATGCAATCTAAAGGACAGCGAAAAAAGAGGTAACAATTACAACTAAAAAACAACAGAACAGCAAGAAAAACGGGTGCATGTGGCGGCGCAGTAAATTTTCGTAAAAGTATAATTCAGTTCTAAGCTGCATCCAATATAATCATGCAAACATAGTTAACTCAAAAGGACGTTGAGAACCTGTTGGGCTAAAATTTCCCAGTTAAACACCTTTCACATAGGAGCCGTTCTGAGCTAAAATCTCAATACCGGTTCTTAGTTTTAGAATAAAGAGTTTTTTCAAATATAATACAGTACATCGATTGCTTTACAAAAAGAGTAACAAAAACTAGCCAGAACATTGGCAGTGTTATGAGACCACAATACTGTGAAACTGACATAGTCAACTGTGTATATACGTTACCTATGTAAAGCAGGGCACTATGCGGCTGGCACACAGCGCAGTATCACACTCATGCACACCCATGAATATAATTTTTTTTACTCAAAAGTTGAGAACCTGATTAAGAACCTAGGTAGACTTATTTCACAGTAAACACCATTTATCAAAGAAACCTACGGAGGCTTACTTGAGGGAACCTAGGTTCATATATTGTACGCTTGTTTTTACTGTATTTAAAATTAAGTTGGCACGAAAGGCCTTTCGTTGACCACACTGTCTACATAGAGATAACAGGGTACATGGCTGTGACATGCGTCTATGACGGTTGTTTTGTCCACGACATCAAAACCACGAATTGAGTTTCTTACCTGATTTTCTTCCAATTTTTCTCCTCGACTCTTCTTCTCTTCCAAGGATTTAATATCATTAAGCGTTTTCACCAACTTTCCCATCCTGGAAGTGTATTCGTCGTATGCTTCAAAATTTTTGGGTAGACTAAGCTGAGTTTGAGCTGGATCATAGAATTCCACAGGTTTCTTGATATGACTTCTGTTAGTATATTGAACGTTTAGTGCAATGGGTTGGGGCCAGCTAAAGCCCAGATAGAATGAGACTTCTTCTTTTGAAAATCCTCCTTCGCGAAATGGAGAATAGTAAACATCGATGCCTCGACTTTGGTCCCAAGGATTCTTAACTCTTATGATATTTTTACTTTCAACCACTCCCGTAAGAAGTTGGAGTCTTTCTAAAGTTTTCCGATTTGTAAAGTCTACAGATCCTCGTGACTGAGGCAGTTCATTAATATGCACAAAGACGTCCAACCCATCACCTTGGCCCAAGAAGAAGAGTGTGGTATATTGTTTATGCTCCTTCTTGAAAGCCATGTGTTTATAAGCGTTTTGCTTACGCGTTTCATTAACATCTATTTCGTTTTTTCCCTTTTTAGACCACCGGTTCTTCAGCTGAAGCAACGCATTGTAAAAATCTTTCACTCGGTAATTGTTCAGTTCGATATTTTCGCGAGGCCAAAGAAACATCACCTTAAGCAAATGTGCATAGATTCCCTTATATCTTTCGTCGAAAGCTTCCAACGCGAACAATTTTTCTACAAATGTGTAAATTTCTCTATACTCCTCGCTCCTCTGCTCTACTTTCTTGGCTGATTTCTGTTTCGAATTATCACCGTGTGGAGAGTGAAGAGCCATGCTGGTTGTTATATAAAGTAAAAAGTCTTTATATCGGTCTCTGTCAGCGTTTTCACGATAATTCTCATACGCTAATTCCCGGAGTAGCTTAAGAGTTTCGTGCAGAGATTTGGGTTCAGCTTCAAAGTGAGCAATGTTGAATACACTCGAAAAAATACCTCCAGCAAGATAGCAATTGATTTTTTGCCATCGGTACTCCCAACGCTCCTCATCAGTCTTCAGCTCCAACGCCTCTTCAATTTCACCAAAGTAACTTATATACTGAGCTTTAAACCGAGCAATCTGTTTAGGAAGCAACTTTGCTGCTAGAGTACTTCCCTTGAAGATAGTGAAATCCTCTGAAAGTTGTTCCATGCAATGGGAAAATCGGTTTCGCAGACCTTTAATTGACTCGTGATAATCCCTCCAGGGTGAGTGAACTTCTTGCGGTATAACTTGCCCATATCCTAGATACCCTTGTAATCTTTTTAATCCTTCTTGGCCCCGGAACGGTTTTGTGCAGCGAAGCACGTCTAACAGGTAAAACATAACAGAGAGTTGACCATGGAAACCATAATTGTTTGCATAATCCACCGATGCCGCGATTGACTCCTGAAACCACTTCATTGCTTCAAAGGCAATGGGTAAAACTTGAGTAACGTCATCTATTTCTACCATGAGGTTATTTTCTCGGATTTTGCCATAAAAAACTTTCATTTTATTCTCATAAATGCGCCCCTTGGTGTCCAGTAAAAAGGAATTCGGATTCATTTTAATGGCCTTGTCGCAATACTCTAGAGCTTTGTCAAAGCATTCACTTTTTTTGGATTCTTCAGAAATTGCTCCAGCATTGACGTAAAAGACTCTGGCTATTTGTTGAGCGAGCACAGGGTCCTTAAATCTCTCTAACCCTTTCTCAAGGACCATCACAGCGTCCTTTACGTTCTCTTCCGTGGGCTGTTCCCCATCATCAGAGTCTCGTGTGTACAAAATCTTCTCAATTAACGGCGAAAACTTAGTTTGCTCATGGTCGCCATATTCATACTTCTTTCGATGCTTCAGCATTCTGTTTGCTTCTTCACGTAGATCCTCGGACGTAAACGACTTCGTTTCACTTTGTAACAAAGAAGACTCTATGAACTCCACTGCGATTTCGCTGACACTTTTTCCTTCTATTGCTGCAATCTTGTCAAGCAACTCATTAGCAATGACTGGGTGGATTATGGCGATGGCCCTCCCTGTGCCGGAATGCGTAGTACGGTCTACATCTCGCAAAAAAATTCGGGCTGAGTGGCTGAGGTATTCAACCCAGTCCACAAAGATTCTCTTGCGAAGGGCACTTGGAGATAACATCAATGTATCAAAACACGACACAAACACTGCGTATGGGTTGCATATGTTGAGAAGGGAACAGAACTTTAACAATGTCAATTCATCACGTCCAGCGACATGTTTAATATTTCTTTCCACAATACTAGAAGCGTATTTCGGATTGTAGTTCTCCTTCATTATCATAAAAGAAATCAAGTTCTCGTTTGCATACTCCTCAAAATCGCGTTCTGGGTCTCTGTCCTCCAGTTGTTGTTTCATTACAGTATACTTATCTTTAAACCAGCGCACCTCTTCTTCGCTAAGAAGCTGCTCAAGGAACACACTTGATGCCTTTTCTTTTTCCGAACACTGTTTAGGGTTTTGCGTAGGTTTGCAGTACAGAAATACACAAACAGGAGAAGGTGTTTTGGTAAATTTGAGGGCCTGATCGACGACTTGTGACCGTAGCTCTCTGAACATAAAGTCGTCTGTAACCTCGACAAGTGCTAAAACCGGTGGAATCTGCCCATCACTTTCTTCGTCATAGCCAATCTTTCTCAACTGGAAAATCTCTGTGGGAGTATTATAATCAATGTTTGTTATTACAGCACAACGGTAAGGATACTTTGGGTTGTTGCGAAAATCCCACAAGGCTTGCTTAGCCATGGTAGTGGCTCCAGCACCTACATGGTGATATATGGTAATGGTTTGTACCCTTCCCTCTGTTCCACGAGAATATACTTTTTCTATTAACCTTCTTAAGTCCCGGTAACTATCACGTCGAAGAACATGGTTCTCATGAGAATCTGTAAACCAGAAATTCTTCCAATGTACAGGATATCCTCGATAGAAGTTTTCCTCTACCTCTGACGACATCTTTAAACGATCTGCGGAGCTTAAATTAGTTAATTCACTATCGCATTCTTTTGCACTAACAATCTCAATGTTAAACGAAACATTTCTCAAATGATAGTGAGCTCCCGTCGTCATGATGACGTAACATTGGTCTCTGTTAGGTCCACAAGTAATCTGTTCCATACATTCCTGAAATTCAGTCCACGACATTCCAACAATGCCTCTCTCTTGAAGTTCATGCTCCTCTAAGCAGGTTTTTGAAAGATTTACCTCCCAATCAGTAACAATGTCAGGACTCTCAGCAACGTAAATCAACTGGTTAGGACCATCAAAGTATGTACAGAATTCTTCAAAGATATCCGTCATAGCCTGATAGTCTTTCGACAGCAGCAGAAACAAAACTACTGCCCTCGCTCCAGGAATTTTTTTGGCAAAGGATTGAATCAATTTGCTTAGACCCCTTTTCCTCTTTGAATTGTGCCACTTCTTAAACCCTACTGCCTCTTTCTTTAGTTCTGAGAGACCATTTCCAAATATCCAAGAAAGTTTGTAGTAGATGTTTTCAACAGCCTCATCATCTTCGTCATAGTCCTCTGCTTCGTGTATGTCTACCTGAGGCGAATAAGAGCTGGACTTGAATACCTTACAAAGGCCACTGCTACGTGAACCGTTATCGTCAAAATCAAAGACAGTTAGCCAATTGATTTTTTGAATAAAACTAAACGTTTCGTCCAGAAAATATTGACTCGTAGTGGCATCTGGCTTGCTTAAAACTAAAATCGGATAGACCGAATAGTCTAAGACCTTTTTGTTTCCACAGAGAAGTCTCTTGAGTTTATTAAAAAGGTCTTGAGTAGATTCTTGATTTACCACTGGCTGTTTCAATGATTTTTGCTCACGATTCTTCCTTGCCTCATCTAACTTGGGCTGGTTTCTCATATACTCTAACTGTTCCTCCCTATCTACAATTGCCTTTGTACTCGATCCATGTCTAACATAGACTGATTCTTCACAATCCTTTTTTCCTCGCTTCAGATCCTTCAAACAAGCCCTGAAAGTCTCCCCTTTACAAAATGAATAGGCTGGTTCAATGTCAACCTCTATAACCACCCTGTCACCAGACCCTTCTTCGGTAAGTGGGCCTCTAACAGGTATAAAAACAGGAGGACGGATACATCTGTGAACAATGCTTTTACTTGGGCCAACAAAGCACTTGCCGATGAACTCCGTTAGTTTTTCGTCGTACAAGGGCTTTTCTTTGACGTCAGTGCCTACAATTTCTCTTGGGTAGTATCCACAGGCTTGGGTTTCCTTTTCGTCTGCCACTCCAAAGTGTATTGTTCCATTCGTTCTTTCATTAAGACAGCCGCAGGCAAACCTCAAGGTCTCGAAGACAAACTTTTTCAAAATATCATCTTTGCAAGAGTTGGGACCTGTTTGATGTATTTTGTACTCGTGTATGGGTACGATCATATCTTTTGGGCCAGTCTCCCAACAATCGAGGATAAAACCTTTAGTGTAACTAGTTTTTCCACAATCCCTATTGAAATGTCGCGGTGTTTGATATCTTTGTTTATCGAGAGTTGGTCTACTTTTCCTCTGGGATAAAATTTGATCATCCTTAATTAAGTCACGTGCTACGTTCTTCAACGAAGCAAAATGCTTGCTCCACTTCAGGTCGATTTTGTTTACATCAAATGTGGCTTGATATTTGCTGTCCAGTTTTAATTTGAGGGCATAAAATTTCTTATATTTTCTATCGAAAGAAAATCTGTAGGTACATGTCTTCTTTTGCTTGGCCTCCAGCTGTTTATCGATCAATATAACGAAGCACTTCTTCTGGAATTCATCGTCTGTGAGCCTGTCGAGAGAAATTTGACGTACGTCTCCTTTACTCCGGAAACACAACTCCTCCCCGCTGCTCTCGCTTGTTGGCTTATATATAATCTGTTCCGATTCTTCGTCCCAGGTAAATGCCTTTAATTGCTCCTGTGATAACAATTTCATCCAATCCTTTGTTTTCTCCACAATTTTTGCCCATAATTTCTTGAGGTCTCTTCCTTTTAGCTCTTCTTTTGTGATTATAATAAAGCAGAATAAATCTTCTAAAGGATTTGCTCCCTTACCACGTTCCACAAAAATTGATCTCACTTCACATCTACATACACTTGTATCGGCAGGATCACTTACAGACTTCACGTCCAGTTTTAGCGCTTCGTTTAGGAGTGCAAGCTTTTCTTCTTCCTTTGATAGAGGTGGCGTTATATCTGAAACGTTTTGAGTCGCAGGATTTTCAGAGGCCAGTGGCTTTTTAGGCTCATCCATATCTTTTGTCGGCATTGGGTGGAGAGCTTTATCTGGTGAGTCTGTTTTACCGTTTTCTTCATCTATAAAAGATACCTCGTGCTGAAGAACAATCCACGGACCCTTGTTCAATTTCAAGTAATCTCTCAGTTCACTAGATTTAGTCATTATCAAAAAGGCTTGGCCATCAATTTCTTCTTCCTCTGCTTTTTCTAAGCATTCTTGTGATAATCCGAATTCCTTAAGCCAACTGCAAAGTTCTGCACAAGTCCATCTTTTCACCTCCTCTGAAGACGTGTAGGCTTTCTGAGGTTTTTCTTGATCAAACGCCTCTAAATGCGGTGTCAAATGTTTCATCAAGACTATTTCAGGTCCCTTTTTCAAGTTAAGAACCGAACATAGTTGCTCACGGTATTTGGACCCTAACAATAATAAAGCGCGTCCACCGATACCTTGCTTCCGACAGATGTCAGCATACTTCTCATATGGACCAATCGAACAGAGCCACGCAGCTGTTTTCTGTGGGTTCCAATTTTCCATCGATTGTCCCTCTACAGATTAAAAAGAGAACAAAGAAGAATGAGAGATTAATGATATAAAGATCAGCTTTCTTAAATTTTGTGTTACAATGTGTATTTTTCAACTTATAAATGACACAGTTAAAGGTGCACACTACTGTCGTTTAGTTTTCCTCCTTGATTTCCGATACAAGTGACATAAAAACCGATCACTAGACACCCTCGAGGGCCTCCTAAAGCTAACTGAGAGCAAAAATGCGAGACCTGTTACTTAGCTCTATGAATACTGCACACAGCAGCAATCCTTTAGGTAGAAAACCTACAATCATAGAGATAGGGGTTTATGAGAAACTTATAGCTCTGGATGAGGGGTGTTTTTTGCATTTACGGTCAATTGCCAGACTTGGAATTAAGGTAGGCTCAGAACGGTCAAAGAACCTTTTGAACTTGAACTGGAGATGATTATTTTAAAAGATTTGATGCAGATCTCAGCGGTATTCATGGTGGTCGGATCAATCTATTTAAGCTGCAGGTTTTTGTTAATTCGTCCAACTTTGGTTTGCTCTTTGACAACGATTTTTGCTTCAAGTAATTGTTGTCTTCAGCAGGATTCATTTCCTCACAATATCCTCGGAGCTCCACCGTAAAAATGCGATTTTATTTGGAGCCGTAGTGTCCCCCATGTTGGATTTACTTCATTCACGTGGCGCCTCTCTGCTCGATGCCCATTCTTCGTACTGTTCCGTCTTTCTCCCCAGAAGGAAACGATTTTTAAGGAAACGAACAATTTATTCGCCAAACAGCCTCCTTCAATCCTGCTATATGTACATTGAACACAGTGATATTGACACCAACGGCCTAGCCCAAATGACACCCAGAAAAGATCTGCTGTAGTGAGGTGTCTTAAATGTCCGAAAAATGTATAGAACAACCACAAGAGCTTAATGCGTGAGAAGTGTCTTTCTTTAATACATGCTTGTCGTTCAAACATCCAACGCAGCGAATTAAAATATATAAGAGGTCATATTCCTGTAAACTGTATACGCCATGAGTACATTTTGAGTGAAATTCCCTTCCACAGGACTTGGGATTTCAACTCCGTAGACTCACCTAATGAACCCGCCACCTCTACAGATAAAACTCTCGATTGTCACCAAAAGCTTTTTTCGAACGTAACCGGATATTATAAAATAACTTAAAATTGGTCATCTAAACGTAAACAGCATATTAAAAAAATCGGATGAAATCTTTAATCTAATCGAGAAAAGTTACGACCCGCTGACAGATTAAATCTGAGCCAAAAGGTACATTGAATCTAATTGTTAAGACGTAAAGGGATGTGCTAACAACTAGTTCCTACTCTGTGCTTGCTACTGATCTCCTGGAAAATGTTAAGTCAATAATTTTATTCCGGAGACTTCAATATGAATGTGATTGAATCCTCTGATAACCCGAATGGCCCTAACAAAGACTTGACCAAATTCAATGATCAATTCTGCCTAACGAACGTTACTCATGAAGCTACGAGAACAACAAACTATTCAAGAACATTATTCGAAATTTGTCTGACATCACACTCTGACAGAATGGCAACGAGTGGAATTTTTCTGGTTAGAATTAGTGATTACGACATCAGCTGTGATGTAAGGAAACAAAAGCCATTGAGACCTATGCATCCAGCTCTGCTGTTGAGTAAACTAAGAGCATATGGTTTTGAAGAAAATTTCATCAATTTGTTGCGCTCCTATTTATGTGGGCGCTCTAACAGAGTGAAGCTTGCATCTCGAAAAAGTTCCTGGAAACGGGTTAACCGAGGTTGCCTCAAGGGGTCAGCTTTGGGACCGTTGCTGTGGAATATTTTTCAAAATGACTTAGTCTATGAAATTGAACGGAATCTAAGCATGTATGCTGATGACCATCAGCTTTTTTAAATTAGTGATAACGTTGCTACGATTAATGACAACCTTAATGCAAACGCAAGAAAAGCATCTTCATGGTATGAGTCGAACTTACTTAAGGGGAACCTCTCCAAATACCATACCATGTTGATCAACAATAAACAAAGAGACGGGAGAGATGAGATAAACGTAAATGTACAAGGAACTGACATTGATTCTATGAACAGTATTAAGTTACTAGGTGTCACTATGGACAACAAGCTTAATTTCAGTGTGCACATAAATATCACGTGCAAGAAAGCTAACCAGAGGATAGGCGTACTAATGAGACTCAAAAACTTAGTGCCCACCGTTGCTAAACTACACCTTTTTAAGGCTGCGATCCTTCCGTACCTCACCTACTGCCATCTCACCTGGCATTTTTGCCGAGCAAGTGACAAGAGAAAACTTGAACGCACTCAGGAGAGGGGTTTGCGTGCAGTCTTCAGAGATAGTAAATCTACATATGAGCAATTACTTTAGAAGGCTAATTTAAAATCTCTTTATGAAAGAAGGCTACAGGATATAGCTTGTTTAATGTTTAAAGTGAAGCATAATCTGTGCCCACCGACTGTCAAAAATTTGTTTTCATTTTTTGAGTATTAAATAAGGTAGTTTAAACTTTTAGTTCTTAATGTCAATGACGTATTTAAATTTTATCTATTGTAAATAGTTAAATTAGTTGAATTTTAACTTATTGTATTGAGTCTAGGTGTCCCCTATTAGTAGAGGGTTTCTTACCCTCGGCTAGATCGATTGACACATGAATAAAGTTTTTCATTCATTCATTCATTCATTCACCTAAGCAAGAACAAAAGAGTTTAGATCGCTGAAGAACTTACATCAGAATTTAACAGGGTAATTAAGTATTATCAACTGAGTTGATAATGCAAAATTGGCCACCGTAAAGAGTTTTAAAGCTGACGTTTCGAGCGTCAGCCCTTCGTCAGAGCGAATAACGAAGAGCTAACGCTCGAAACGTCAGCTCTAAAACTCTTTACGGAGGCCAATTTACGTTATCGACTCAGATGATAATGCTTATACCCTCCCACCGACGCAGCACCACAGTTTTTTAGAAACTTACCGTATTTACTTAGCTAAGTAAAAAACATTCGGCCATAAGCGAGACCTATTTTAGAACACAGTGTTCATAAAAAGACAGAAACTTCACAAATGAAACACACTGATTGTCATGAATATTTAGAAGGATCGAAAAGTATAAGAAAGAGAGATTGACCTCTCCGGAAACACACGCAATTGCAAAGCGTTAACCGATAATTAATTAACATTAATTTCGGCTATTGAACTGAAAGCGACCAATCGCAGTTAACATGAATTTAATGTGATCCTACCGAGTCAATAAAACTTAGTGCACGGCATTAAGTAAACAATCTGAGATGAGGAAATGGATGATGAATTCGATACCGACAGTGAAGACGATGAGCAGTAAGAACAGATCGCTCCAACTACAAACAAACGGCTTCTTTAGGAGCCACCACAAAATAAAAAAGTTTATGACCAACATACTATACCCTGAGTTTATTTTATTCATTTTCGCTCATTGTTCTAATAAGTCGAAAACGTTTTGTTTTCGAAAAAATCTCGGCAATAAGCCAAACCTCTTCCCATAGTTCAGATTATATCAAATATTAGCATGAATTTGAGTAAAAATCGCTCGGCTTATAGCCAAATAAATACGGTAACCCCTTTAGATCAGGATTTATTTGATTATGAGAAACATTCCCCAGGACAGCTCGTACATTTATGATAACATTGATAACACGTAGTCATATTGGCTTGGTCTTAATAAACAAGTACTCGACGAGCATGCAAGTGTACAACAAATACAGCTCCGCAACAACCAACCGCCATTGATCATTCCTGTTTTACAAAAACAAATCTTCATACGAAATCAACTCTCTAAGAAATTCCGTCGTGCGTCATGAAGCCACTTCTTGCGAATAACGAATTATCATTCCTGTTTTACAAAAAAAAAATCTGCATACGAAATCAACTCTATAAGAAATTCCGTCGTGCACTATGAAGCTACTTCTTCCGAATAACAAATTTAACACTGCTGGCACAAATAAAATTCATCCTCTGGATGATGGGAAACTCGTATATCTAACCACTTCTTTGTGAACCCAGAAAGACAGGACTCTGCCTTAAGTTTCACGAAAGAGGACCTAAACGACCGTCGTAGCATTGCGGCAATGAAAAGCAGTCGCTCTATCTCAACTTTGCTTTTAAGGAAATAAACACGGAAACCGTAACCGACCACATATTTAAGATGAATGCCAAGAAATCTACAGGCCTTGATGTTCTCTACTCAAAGATTATAGAACTGTCTGCTAGAGCCGTGACTACTCCATTAACGTCTCTGTTTAATTATTGTATTCGCACCAGTATCTTGCTCAGTGATTGGAAAATGAGTAATGTCACCCCTATACACAAAAAGGTTGATGTGACCGACAAAAACAATTACGGACTAGTCAGTGTCCTCTCTGCAATTTCCAAACTATTCGAGAAAGCGACGTTCAATCAGCTCTACGCCTTCCTTACACCATTATTCTGACCAAACTTGTTGGATTTCCTCAAGGGACATTCCTGCGCTACAGCTCTGATCAAACTAGCAGACGATTGGAGAAGCGCATGCAACGAAAAGAGAGAATTGAATGTAGTTGCTATCGATCCGTCCAAGGCTTTCTACTGCATGTGCCACTTTTAAGATCATATTTGGGCTTATTTGTATAAATACAAACAAAGGTGACATGCGACAGAATGGTCACCTTTTCGTTGTGGCGTTCCAAAGGGAAGTCTCCTCAGCCCTTTATTATTTAAAATCTTCACGAAAGATATGAACGAAACTGTTTCTGTCTCCTCCTTCTAAGCAGACGATATACGACCCAATATACGACAAACAAATCCTTGTTTTGCTTCAATTCAACTTAATCAAGGTAGGGAAAGACAACTATCTTCCCAACTTAACAACAACTGTCTTCATAAATGATGAACTTGGAAAAAAGTACTTAAGATGGTGGGCATGAAAACATTGCAACGTATGGAACAATTTCTGTTAATATTCTTTAAATGTTTCAAGGATAGTGGCCCACGATATATAGCTAACTTATTTAAACCTAGCCACGCCATTCAATTTCAGGAGTAGTGGACTAAACTTGTAGGACAAAATTATTATAATGATGGCAGATTCATTACCTGGTCGTACCCTTACCTCATTTCTCGTATTTGGAATAAGCTGCCATCAGTCGCAAAAGCGCACAATATGTTTTATCTTTTTACAGACACTAAAAAAATTTGAGTTTTATTCGCTGGCTATACAGCAATTACCTTTTAGGCTATCTTATTTATATTCATATTTCCATTGACCTAATGAGTGCACATTTTAATATAAAACCATACTCCTACTCATTATATCACAATTACTCTCAGACTCAACCGATTGATTATACTAATACGTGTAGTCTCTAGATCTTATTTCTACTCATTTTACTTCCTCTAAGCTTTTATCATGTATATTCCTAGCTTTTCAGCTTGATAAACACTTATATCATGAGCCTAAGGTTCGAGAGAGTGGGAGGCCAATGTATTTGACGCTGAAGAAATTAGCCTTATCCTTATGCGCTCAGATTGTTACTGAATAATACTCACCTTCTGTTCCCAACACTGACTGATCTCCTTCCCCACCAACAGCGCTCTCAGCTTGATCTTGTTTCTCCATCGGTCTTACTGTGGTTTAAAGGTTTAACAAAGTTCACTCCTTTTAACAAGCTAACAAATACTGCCTTAAGGTAAGTGTAAGAATTCAACGTTTATGATTCTGTTTGCTTAACAAATAGTATATTTCGTCATAGCTGATAAGATAATTCAAATACTCCATATCAACCACTTAATGGTCATATTTGTGTATACTCCCAACAACGAATTAAGATGTATGGTGGGTGGGTAGGAATATGGAATTAAATATCACAGCCCAGTTCTTTGATCTTAGAAGAGTCTTTAGCATGATTCAATTGCAGTTCCATTTGTTCTAATACGTCAATAATAAAAAAAGGAAATTGATTTTATCGCCAACATTGCAAGACCTTGCGAAAAGAATTCTCCTTCTCTAAGTTAAGGCCACCTATCGATCTCGAAGCTAACATGGTGAACAGAATCGACTATCGCAAGAGCCACTGGGGTGATTTTCAATAAGGCAAATAAGAAAATGTATACAATGACAAACTGTGTAAAAAGAGGCTAAAAAACAGTCCAAAGCAAGACGCAATAACCCTACTATTGCCTGTGTTAGTGCAAAAGGGATGGGTAAGAGAAACTTCCAAATTTATGAGGCCCTGGAATACTGGTACACTGCTAAAACAAATGCAACATATATAATAAGTCCAGAACCTTGCCGAAGTAATATGACACTAAAGAAATTAGCTGTATCCTTGTGCACTCAGATTGTTACTGAATAATACTCACCTTCTGTTCCCAACACTGACTGATCTCCTTCCCCTCCAACAGCGCTCTCAGCTTGATCTTGTTTCTCCATTTGTCTTACTGTGGTTTAAAGGTTTAACAAAGTTCACTCCTTTTAACAAGCTGGCAAATACTGTTCTACTACTATAAGAATGTAGTTGAACGTAACACTACAAGAACGCATCTCCTACGTTTGATCGTACAAATAGCCGCTGACCGACATCTCCCCCCTTTGCAAAATAAAAGAAAGAGACTAAAACAAACCAAAACAAAAACCAACCTGGGACTATGACTTAAAACCCGTAGCCTAGGACCATACAGACAGTATCCTACACCCGAGTGTGGAGCGATAGTAGAACTGCATGTTAACTGTTTGTGTGTTCAGTGACTTGAAGTCGATGCTCATAAATTAAAGAAAACTTATGATTAGTTTGTGACGTAGTCTTTCAGTCTTTCTGGGGTTTTAATTAGCCGTATAGACCGGGTCTGCTTGACTTTTGATCGTGTCAGTTCCTGGGGCTGTGGTGGTGCAATATCTGGTGCTTTGTCTTGAGGGGGTGCGTTAAGGGCCTGTGGGTCAACTGGTGTGGTGTTTATGATTTGCTAACTGACTGGGGTTTGAGGATGGGGGGGTCCTAAAAGTCGTAGTCAGCGTTTGGCTGAAGGGTGTTGATTGGACTGTGGTTGCTCTACAGTTTCTATTGACGGTTTTGGTAAATGTTTGTGTTATGCGTGCTTGTTTCGATTTCTGCTTGGGGTGGTTATAGGAAGGTGGGGCTGCAGGCTTTAGTTGGACTCTGTTCCTTCGAATCATGCGGCTTTAAGCATTGCAGATTGTGTAAGACTGAGGTTTTCCATGGTTTATCACTTCTCCAAAGATCCATGGTTTCCTACGCTGGTGCGGAGGTGGTTTAGCGTAAGCATAGGTACCAATAATGAGTGGTCCTCGTTCTAAACTAGCTGACTTGTCTTAGTAGGTCTTGCTATCGCGCCTTTTCTTTGAGATCTCCTCCTCAACGATTCTAAGGTTAAGCATGGTGGGGGTCAAGAGTTGATCTGTGGTGGGTGGTGTAGTTCTGGTACGTCGTAGGAGCATGCGCTGGGCTGGTAAGTAAGTGTGACCTTCAGGCGGGGTGTTCCCATGGATTCCGCAACTTTAACGGTTGGCTTGGCTCTTCCATTACCTTTAGGATAGTAGGGTGATGACTTGGTATGTTTAAACCCGTATTCAACAGAAAACTTCCACTAGTCTTCACTGATAAACTGTAGCCCGTTATCAATGTGGTAAAAAGCTGGAACACCGTATCTTGCGAAGTGAGCTTTTGTTTTTTCGATGACTGTTGAGGAATGGGTTACTTCTAGTTTGTGCACCACGTTCCTGTCGGAGGAATGGCATACAGTCACAAAGTATGTTTGCTCCTCCAGCTCACAGAGATCTTGGCTGACTATCTGCTGGGGTCAGTTGGTATTGGTAAGTATTTCATTGGTTCTTTTGGTGCAAAGTGGCCATACTTGGCGCAAGTACTACACGCATCACACGTCTTGGATGGACTTTCGCAATCCTGACCAAAAGAGGACTTAACGAGTCACATTTATGTTCAATCCTCCACCAAAGTGATTGGCGTGGATCTTGCGAAGCATGTCCTTTTGCATTGATTGGGGCACTATAACTTTGGCGCCTTTGTAAATAATGCCAGTTTTCACTGACAGTTCGTCCCTATAGTTCCAGTTGGAGCGCAAAGACTCGGGATGTCTGCTCTGTCTGCTGGCCACCCTTTGACAATGACTTCGTATATAGTCTTCAGTGTGGTGTCTTTTTAACTTTCCTTACGTAACTGGCTTTCGGTGCTTTAAGTTAGTTTCGGATTTCGAGCGTCGTAATCTGACTCCATCTTCATACTGAAAACATCACAGTCCCGTTCTCGTGCTGTTATTAGATGGGGTAGGACTGCACGAGAGAGTGTGTCTGCCAGGTAAAGAGTCGGCCCTCTCTTGTACTTTATTGTGAACTGATAGCGCTGAAATCTCAAAGCATTCGTTGTAGGTGGGCCAGTGCCTTGTTCAGTGGTTTCTTCATAATAGTTTCTAATAGCTAGTGATCTGTGTGGACTTCAATGTCAGTCTTGCCATACAGCCACTGGTCAAACTTTCGGAAGCAGTTGCAGATTGCTAGGCACTCTTTCTCTATCTGAGAGTAGCGCTGTTCCGTGGGATTCATGCTTGAGGACGTGAAGGCAGCTGGTTGTAGTTTACCATCATCATTGGGTTGTAAAAGGGCGCCACCAACAGCATTATCACTGGCATCTGCCTGGAGTACAACTGATTTCGGAAGGTCATAATAGGCTAATAATAGAGCGGATGAAGTCAGTCGCTTTGCCTTTTTGAAGGCTTTCTCTTGAGCCATGGACCATGAAAATGACACAGCGTCCTAGTTTAACACGCGCAGGGGCTGAATTACGGAGCTCAGGTTGGGGCAGAAAAGCGCAGATAGTTAATCATGCCCATGAAACAAAGGAGTGCTGGCTTGTTCTGTGGTGTTGGCATCTGTAATATCGCTGCTACTTTGTCTGGATCAGGTTTCATTCTGTTACCTGAGATAATTGTGCCCATGAACTTGACCTCTTTAAGCCTAAAGCGTAGTTTGCCTGCGCTGAGCTTGATGGATCTTTGGTGACAGCGTTCCATCACGGCGATGAACCTTCGGTCATGCTCTGCCTGAGCATCCTCGAAGTTGTTGCCTTCCCCATACACAAGGATGTCATCGGCTATTCATACTATCCCATCCAAGCCTTCCGATGCAGATGTCAGCCTGATATGAAACTCGTGTGGCGCACTGGTAATACTAAATGGCAGACGAAGCCACCTGTATTTGCCATATGATGTATATATGATTGTTATCCATGAGGAATCCTCCTCTAGGGGGATGTGGAGGAAACCTTCTCTAACATCCACTAGAGGGAAGCTGAACTAAGTTTATGAAGCATTTCATTTGGGGTGGGCATTTGATGTTTTGGACGATGAATGGCTTTGTTTACTGTTTGGCCGGGATCGATGCATACTCAGAGTTTCTTAGGGGTTTCTCCAATTAATTCATTTGAGCATCATGGGGTTGGTTCATTTACTGTGAGCAGGAAATCTTCCCGCAAATATTGGTCTAAGGCCTCTTTCCCCTTTGCTCTTTTCGCCACTGGTATTCTATGAACTGACATCTAGACGGGCTGAACGCTTTCATCAATCTGAAGGTGAACAGGTGGTCCATGCTAGCCTAAGCCCTTGAACGTGTCAGCATATTGGAGTAGGACGTCCTCCATTTGCAGCCGGCCTGGTGGTGGGAGTCTACGGTTTGAAGGAATAGTAATAGCGGGAGAAGGTGATGACGGGGGATTGCATGGGCTGCCTGTGGTCTCGTGTAGTCGCTGAAGGTGGTTGCATGTCTTAAGGTTCCCTTGGTTTTGGCATGGTGCTGTGTGCTGGCGTCAACTTGTGTAGTAAACTAGAATCCAGGGAGGTCATCGTGTTTGGTACTCGCGTTATCGTCTGCCGATGAACAGAGGGATTGAATCTCGTCTGCTTGAACTCTAATAAGTCTTCGTCTTTCGCTGTCTCTACCCGACAGAAGTGGTGGCTTGATCCCAATGCAGGAGTCTGGCAGGACTTAAAAGACAGGGGTGTAAAACTTGTTGTTCTTTTCGCACGTTAGTTCCACCGGACCAATCGGATGAAGCAGTTTGGAGTTTCCATAGGGATGTAGACGGTAGCGAACGATTTACTTCGGCATCTGGGAAGAAGGAGCGTAGGGTGCTGGCTGACATGGTGTTGCAGGTTGCTGCAGTGTCTATTTGGAACCTTACTTGCTCGAATGTCAGGCCCGTGGTGGAAAGTGATAGGTTTGTGAAGTGTCGTTTGGACTTCTCAACCGATGCAATGCTGTGAACTTGTGTCTAGGCAGACACGGGCAAAATGGTCGTTGTCACCACAAATGGTGCAGGTCTTTCCATTACTACTTACTACTTACTTAGGCCCGTGGCTCCACGGGGAGCATAGACCATCGACGACCCCTCGCCATCGCACTCTGTTCTGGGCTAATCTTGCTGCTCCTGTCCAGTTTGTTCCTTGCTGCTTGAGCTCTGCCTCAGTGTCTCGCTTCCAGCTGTTGCGAGGCCGGCCTCTCTTCCTCTTTCCCTGCGGGTTCTAGGTCAGAGCTTGGCGTGTGGTGCTGGATTCCTGAGGGTGTGTCCAATCCAGCCCCACTTTCTCTTCAGAATTTGTTTTGCTACTGGTTCCTGTCTTGCTCGCTCCCACAGCTCTTTCATTTTGCTGATGAAGATTAACACCACTGCCAAAACACCAGTCACAGTCGGTGGAGAGCCCATCAGGGAAGTGGATTCCTTCATCTACCTTGGGAGTGCAGTTGACCGACAGGGGGGCATGGACAGAGATGTCACAGCCAGGATTGGCAAGGCCAGAGCAGTTTTTGTCATGCTCAAGAACATCTGGTCGTCCAAGGAGATCAGGACAAGAACCAAACTTAGCATCTTCAACTCCAATGTGAAGTCAGTCTTGCTTTACGGATGCGAAACTTGGAGGACAATGCTACAGAAAATCCAGACATTCTTCAACACCTGTCTGCGGCGCATCTACAACATTCGATGGCCAGAGATGACCCCAAATGAAGGTCTTTCCATTAGCTTGACACAATTTCCAGGAATGTGGACCACGCCGATCACCGCACAAAAAAACATGTACCAGGTTCCCATCGTAGTTTCATCTGGCCGTGTCTGACGCCTATCCAGTGGACATTTTCGTCGATTCCTTTGGACGGGTCTGCGATTAACTTGTTTGTCTACTTGGCGGAATCTATAGCTCTTGCTTCGGCGATTACGTCGGACAGGGACTTCTCTGAGTTGTCAGGTTTTATATGTTTTCTCAGCGACTCCGTACGTATGTTATCCTCACTCAACCCAAATATATATTTGTCTCTAAAAAGTTCATCATGTTAGATCGCCATAGCATATAGGCTGCCAGCGTGTCTCGCCGTAACTTCCCATTCTTGAATGGACATCAGGGGGGCTTAGGAGGTGGTCCAGAACTTGTATCGATCAGTCAGGAGTGAAGTTCCCGTGCTGCCTGTGTAATGAGCTCGTGGTTTATCCATCCAAACCAAAGGTTTTTTTTTTAATCGCCGTCTGGAATTTGAATTTGCAGGGTATAAAGCTGAAATTTCTAACAGAGGACTTTTGTAACGAGCACTCTTTCTGCAAACAGGATTTTTAGCGAGGTCGCGGTAATTAGCTTTTATGCAGTGATGGTTGAATCGTAACTCGAAATTTTCACTCACGTTTCCCACCACTTTGGGCTCCGGTCTTTAAAGGTTCGCCATCGTGTTATCCCACTTCTGACACCAAGTGTAGGGGCCAATACCAATGACAGAACTTCCTTTATTCGTGGTTGGTGCAATAAACATAGCGGACTACAAGAATGTATCTCTTACGAATGGACGTGCGAGTAGCCGCTGACCGACAATATCATGAGCCTAAGGCTCGAGAGAGTGGGAGGCCAATGTATTTGACGCCAAAGAAATTAGCCTTATCCTCATGCGCTCAGATTGTTACTGAATGATACTCACCTTCTGTTCTCAACACTGACTGATCTCTTTCCCCTCCAACAGCGCCCACAGCTTGATCTTGTTTCTCCATCGGTCTTACTGTGGTTTAAAGGTTTAACAAAGTTCACTCCTTTTAACAAGCCTACAAATACTGCTCTAAGGTAAGTGTAAGAATTCAACGTTTATGATTCTGTTTGCTTAACAAATAGTATATTTCGTCATAGCTGATAAGATAATTCAAATACTCCATATCAACCACTTAATGGTCATATTTGTGTATACTCCCAACAACGAATTAAGATGTATGGTGGGTGGGTAGGAATATGGAATTAAATATCACAGCCCAGTTCTTTGATCTTAGAAGAGTCTTTAGCATGATTCAATTGCAGTTCCATTTGTTCTAATACGTCAATAATAAAAAAAGGAAATTGATTTTATCGCCAACATTGCAAGACCTTGCGAAAAGAATTCTCCTTCTCTAAGTTAAGGCCACCTATCGATCTCGAAGCTAACATGGTGAACAGAATCGACTATCGCAAGAGCCACTGGGGTGATTTTCAATAAGGCAAATAAGAAAATGTATACAATGACAAACTGTGTAAAAAGAGGCTAAAAAACAGTCCAAAGCAAGACGCAATAACCCTACTATTGCCTGTGTTAGTGCAAAAGGGGTGGGTAAGAGAAACTTCCAAATTTATGAGGCCCTGGAATACTGGTACACTGCTAAAACAAATGCAGCATATATAATAAGTCCAGAACCTTGCCGAAATAAATATATGTTATTTGCCGGCTGGGAGGTCCGTATGGTGAAAAACTGTGACCGAGGTCTTGAAAATACTTATATATTTCAAGACCGAGGTCACAGTTTTTCACCATACGGACCGACCCTTATCCGGTAAATAACACATTTATGGTTTTTAAACTTGACGAAATTCTTTCCGAAAGAACCCGAATGATTTATGGCCGTAAATACGGCAAGATCTTCCATAAACTGAACAATTTTTGAGTGAGTAAATGGTAGTTAAAACAGAGGTGATGCAAATTTAAGAGAGATGCCTCAGCGAAACATTTTCATTTCCGTAACGATAAAGGTGATTTAAAAGACTTCCAAACAAACTTTGAAACATTATTTTTACAAGTATCTGTCACAATCTGACACCTGTCAATTAGAGAGCGCGCAAGAAAAAAAAAAGCGTAGGAACATTTGAAAACCAACAGAACTTAGTTTGGCAAGGACTGTCACGACAATGTTTTCTTCAAAATCAGTTAATGCTCTAACGGAAAGTATTATTCACTCTCATCGACCATTCATTCATATACGAAGATTTACCTCTGTTCATTAAGTAAACGGCGAGGAAAGTAATTGTGAGTAAATTCAATTTTTTTATTTTGAAGTTGTGAGAGTTTGCTCGTTTGTTTGCTGTAATGGCGTGTTTAACTCTGATCTTTCCTTCACAAAAACTAAATTCGAACGGCACACTCCAACGAGACACAAGGGAATGTAATGCGACCTTTTCTCAAAAAATTCCTTCAATTTCTGTAGTGCAATTTAAGGTACAAATGTCCAAATTGAACGGAATTGGAAAGACTCACCAGGAGCGTATATTTGTTGTAGAACTTAAATTAAAACTTCGCTCGCTCTCTCACTATGAACAAATTGCTCGAGAAAATTCAGATATTAAATGAATGAAAGTTCCATCGTTCAGTTTAACTGTAACCAAATACCTCACGTTTCAACTTTCTGGGTACTTTTTGTGAACGATTAAAATTAATTCCAGACGGTTTTTAGGCCGCTTGTCAACCAACGTAATGACACTATTGTTTATACAAATTCATTCTGAAACCAATATTTTTCTGTCAACCAAAGTGATTTGATAGAGAGAAAAGAGAGGATTCATAAGTTATTTATCGGCTTGAGGTAGTGACCGAAGTGTTTGCTTAAAAATACTGCCCAGCCGGAAAACGAGGTATATTTATGAAAAATGACAACGAAAGTTGGGATGTACTCGGCGACTCACGAAAGCGTTACCGTGGCCCGTGTAAAGAACCAATCAGATTGCAAGATTCGTTACCGTGCCCTCTAAAAAAACAATAATATATTATACCTGTATTTTGGCCTCGCTTTTTTCAACACTTTTACATATTTTCATTTAGCATAAAGTCTTCCGGCTGTGTGCTTTCTCACTTTAGATTTTGAGACGTTAGAGTGGAAATCGAGATCTCAAGTATTAACAACTTTATAACCAGATAATATTTCTAAGCCATGTTAGAGTCAGAAACCTGTAAGTTGTAACTCTTTCATGTTTAACACGCATGATACCGAAAAGTTTGTAAGCCTCTTGTCTTAGGTTCGTGGTTAAAAACATTTCTTCCAACATCCCGCGTGTTTTATTATTCATATCATGTCCTTACTTATTAATAATATTAACAATAGTCGTTGCGGTAATAGGACTGAGTAGAGTCCAATTCTGTCTGTAATCATACGAGTGACAACCAAATCGAACGAGCGCGCTGCGGGAGTCCGATTTGTTTATCACAGACCGAACTGGACGACACGAAGTCTTATTATCAATTATTCATAAAAACTCCCCTTCCCGAGAAAAGAAGAATAGCCAAGTTATGAAAGAAAGGGAAAATTTGCATTTCTATGATGATTGAAACCAAGGTTGTTGGTTGATTTATACTATAACTTTGAATGCGATTGGTCTATTGAACTGTCCCATAACAAACTGTCCAATAACAAACTAGCCAATAACAACTTGGCGAGTGAATTAGTGAAAAATTTGGAGTTTTTTTGACCGATCAAAATCATCGCCAGAAATCAAGGACATTTCGAGCCCGCTAACAATTATCAGCGGTGTATCATATTACACTCCGGAACAATAGAATATCATGAGAATTCAATATAGCGGCGATCACGGTTCGATCTGCAAAGAAGCGTGTTTCGTACCATGACTTATACAATTTGAGCACCGCAGATCTTCTATTTGATGAAAAGACAAAGAAAAGAAGACCTGCAAGTAAATCTTTGAGATTTTTCGAGGCAGAGCGATCACATGATGTCAGAACCGCCATCTTGTCCAATATTTCTGCCAATGCGAGGAGTTGTAATTTTTTAATGAAAAAATTGCGAGATAGCTTATGCAGAAACAATGCGCGTGAATCATAGGCAAAAATGATTATTCTAACCGTGCAAACAACATAGTAAACAACAGGTTTCTCAGTTTTCAAGGTTTTTTTTCAAACTCTTTTTTAAAGTCGCAAAAGCGGCTAAACATCTCAAGGAATCGTGCTATCAATGTCTGAATTATTTTTACACTATTTGAATGGATGTTTAATAAAAGCGGGAATGAGGAATGGTGAATGGAAAAATGAAATGGGAAATTGAAAATGAGTAAAAATTTTAATTTTTTTTGTGTTTTAGATTAGCAGTTTATAATGAGAAATTTATATTTTTCTTGGATATCCACGTTATCTTTCAAAAACGTTCAAGGGGAAATTCAAGGATCGAAATCAGTTGATGACAAGGAGAGAAGTGAGCTTTAAAGAAACAGATAATGTCCAAGGACAAATATACGAGCACCTTTACACGCAAAATAGAAGCTATTGTGTTTCTTATCCTTCAAAAATTTCGCAACGCGCGTGAAAAAATGTTTACGAACAGATTAATGTTTTCTGCGGGGGAAGTTTTCTATTAAGAAATATTTCACTTGTTCCGTAACAACCATAAAACGCTCTCCTATCTTGATTTAAACTCTAAACGAAGACTTATCGTAGTGGACGTAAGATTTGATTATTGGGGTGTATCACTTGGGTGATATCCTCGGATATCCCTTAGTTTCAGCTTCAATCAACCAATCAGAGCGCACTGTTTTTTCCAGTCCTCTAAAAACTGCATTTCATTTGGCCAATCAGAATCTATAAATTTTTTCATGTTAAGAGTGATTGTCAGTAAAAATCAAAGAAATCGTGGCCACGGTCAAAAAATCGATTTCGCTCATACTTTGTCAGTTTGAAGGCCTAGGTAAGTAACTGAAGGATATGAGGTTAGTTTTTTGAAATATTCCATATAACGGCAGAAAACCACGAAAAACGGTCACCCTACCGGAAGCTCGGATTTCACCTGGCGGAAACTCGAAATCTTACACTTTTCAGCTTCTCGCTACACAGACGTTTACATAGCTGTGAATCTTTCTTAAGTATAATTGAATACATTGATTCTTCCTTAGTCAAACCATGGGAATTATTTTTATCTCTGCTTATTTTTGAGTGAACTGAGACCCGATTAAGAAGACACACTTTTCTCATTTACGCGAAGGTGTAAAATAATCCAAACTCAGCGACGAAAAAAGCTGACCGGTAGTTCTTCAAATCCTCTGATATTATAACCAAAGACAGTTCAGTCATTGATTTTTAGGTCTACGGTTTTAAATCTTTAGGATCTAGTAGCACTTTTGCATGAACGCCAATCAAAATTCGAAAAAATTCCAATTGAGCGCCTTTGAAATTTACAACTCTACATAACAATGCACTATTGAATAAATTAACTCCTCGGCCAAAGTTTGTACATAAAACATGAGGGTTTTACTTTCCTAACGGTTTGAACCTTTAAAAAATATATATTGATGTTAAGTATTGTCCACACAGGTAAAACAAACTATGAAACACCAAAATTACCACGAGCTGAAATTAAATCTCACAGGCTCGCTCCCTAATCTGTGTCACGCACGAGCGACTTCGCTACAATTAGTACAGTAACAAACAGATATTTACATCTGTTAATTTACAATAAGTCTTATTTTAAAATATCTTACTCAACGATATGCCAGGTTCCCCAGTTAACTTGCTGAAGTAAAAATAAAAGAAAATATCATAATAGCAATTCAAACTGAAACGATAAGAATTGATTTTATTAAGAATGAGAAGCTTTATTCCGTCGATAGCCAATCAGAAGTACCTGTTCTCACGAAAATTGCATCGTTCTTTAAATAAATAAATCGAATTATCTTTATCTGTGAAACATTGCAACTAAAACCAGAGTTTATTGTCGGGGAACTTCATATAACAGCGATGTCTTGCTCGTTCTTGAATAGTGTTGGTGGGATTTGCGGCGCAGACGAACGCACAAGTTCTTCAACTTCCGTCACGCCTCTCACGCAGTGTAACAGGGATATCAAAAATCACAAAAAGTCGTTGAAATTTTCCGGAATTGAAACGGAGGTAGAATTAATTTTGGCGAGATGTGGATGTTTTCAAAAGCCGGCGAATTTATCGGATATGACTATCTGTCCGGTTCATCGTGCCAAGTTAGGTTTAGGTTGGCGAAGGACGGGTAATCTTTGCACCATCCCGGAAGTTGTTTCTGGTCACTGCAAGGAGCTGAGGAAGGCACCCGCACAGGAAAAAGGAATAAATTTATTCCAATCCATGAAGATATTTGAGCTTTCAAAACAGCTCGTCCCTGTGGGCTCAGGTAAGCAACCAACTACTTGATGTTCTACCAAACAGAAACTGTCTCCAATGAATTATTTTTAGTCTATTCATTCTGATGACTTGAGATTATATGAAAGAATCATTTGTTTAAACGACGGAGAGAAATAAGTAAGGTTGATGAAGGACATTTCGTTACTTATCTCTTCATTCAGTTGTCCAATCCAATTTTTTTATAACAACCTTTATTTCATGCCTCTCATTTTTTTATGGATTGCGCTTCTATTAGTGTGTGCACTGTATAGTGCCCTACCCACTTTGTCGCCAGGTATGTGAGTGAGTGAGTGAGTGAGTGAGTGAGTGAGTGCCGGTGTCCGTAAACAAACAGGTCCGCAGCGCGTACACAGCACTACCCACATGTATACAATGAGTTCCTATTATTTATCAGTATCTCTCAGTTCGTACGCGGGGTGTGATTGGTCAATTTTGCGCGGCCCACTAAACTTTAACTAATTTTCATTCCCGCGCGCCCGATTGACCTCAGAGACATAATGAATATCTTACTAACCTCGTTTCACGGTCTGTAACTTACAGTACGCACCTGGAATTCGGTTAGTAGGGGTTAATTTACTTTGTTTAAAACATTTCAATTTCGTTTCGCAAAAAGCCACTTGAGAAAGATATAAACAATAAACAAAAGAAAAGGATAGTCTAATCACAATGCTACTCCCCCCCCCCTTCTTCTCACCTCTTATCGCGCAGTCAACTTTCGATTGTTATTTTATTCTGTGGGTCGACAAAACTTCAGACTTTTGTGTTTAAAAAATACGCGCCTTTCGGTAATTTCGGAGTTTTGACGGGAGTTTGACTATGTTTTTTCTAAAGGAATTTGCGTAAAATGCAGAAAGATGCTTAGTGTGTATAAAGAAAGAGCACCTGAGAAATGCCAGATGACCGCTGAAGTTTCAGAGATCGCCGAAACCTTGAACAAGTTAAACCTGGTGAGTATACGCACATGCTTTATTATATGATATGAAATACCGGTGGCAAGACACTTTCCCAGTTATATCGCTTATCAGAGACCTTATAGTCTTTCTGTCATGTCAGCCCATCTCTAAACGTTTCTTCAGGCCACCAATAAGCATTCATCCTTTCACTTCACAAAGTCATACAAACTCACAATCTAAAATCATTATGACGTCGTTTACGTCTTGATCTATTCCCCACACTTTAAAATATATTTAAGGTCTTTTTTTAAATTTTTATTTTATTTGCCGGGGAGGGGGGGTGGGTGGTTGGCAGGCGAGGGAGCAGGAGAGAGGAGGATGTAGATTGGATGGGTGGCCAACCCTCTCCATTGTGTATCTGCAGAAGTAAGAAAATTAATTTGTACATCAAAACCTAAATACGTTATATTACACCATTTGAAATCTAAAAAAGCATGTGTCGAGGACTGTTAAATTACTTGTCCTATGATATGTGTCCATGGCAGCCGAGAGGTGAGACACAGACATGTAAATAAAAAATCTGCAAGTGATCCAAACGCAGCCAGTGATGCCAATAGCCGAGAACAAGAAGATGATGATGGTGAAAACGAGCAAGCCTCGCCACTTTTCCCATGCCCCGAGGAAGGGTGCATTAAAGCATACAGCCGCTTTGTATCATTACAAGTACATCTAGACACGGGGAAACACAAGCGACTACCTGAACAGGAAACGCTGTATGACAAAGCAAAACGAGGATATGCTTCAAAGCTAATGGATGAAGGTAGCAGGATTTCCACTGTGCAGTTACAATGTGAAGAACAAAACAGCCAATGCTTTTCGCCCCTTACAATGGGATGGGCACTTAAGACAATCACAAAGAAGACGCGTTTTACGCAAAAACAGAATGAATTTTTGAAACAACAATTTGAAATTGGCGAGCAGAGTGGAAGGAAAGCAGATCCGAATGAAGTCTCAAAAATGATGAGATCTTCAAGGGACGAGTTCGGAGCTCGTCGATTTCTACCAGAAGAAGTTCTAACAGGACAGCAAATCACTGGATTCTTCTCACGACTGGCAGCAAAGAAAAGGCTTCCTCCCAGTACAGTGAACCGGGAAGAGTCGGACGAAGAGACCACTAGAGAAGATGACAGACCATCACAAGAACAGGTAATCCAATCTGAAATCTGTGCGCAAGTGATGAGAGAGGTTTCCCTTCAGCACCCCATTGTATCGTCGTCAGGTTACAACATCTGTGAACTCATGCGCATGGGCAAGAAAAAGCTGATGTCACTGAGTGTGGACATGCTGCGCAGTATTTGCGATGAACTTGGTGTGGACGTCTCTGATATAACACAAAGACGAAAGAATCCGTTTATTAGTCGTCTTTCAAAGCTTGTAGGCGAGTGCGGCTGTACCTCATAAGCAGATTAATAAACTGTTTTCTGTTGACTAATTATGCCTTGCGCATAATTGTATACAAGATAACATCATTTATTTTCTTTCGAAAAAATCGTTTCATTTGATCGTTATCTTTTTTTAAAAGTGTGTTCAGTGAAGAGGTAGATACACTAATGGTATGGCGACCACCTCAAGGCTGCCACCGAATTAAACCAGCCAACCAGTCACGTAATGTAAGCTAATTACAGTTGTATATCCATTCAAAGTTTTAGGGCTAAAAAGTTTGAAATTGTCTCCGCAAGAAGCCAAGAAAAATTCAAAGTAACAAAGCTTGACGTACAAGATTGATCAAAGATCTACTTAAATATAGTTGTGTGGGGAAATGGCCATATTGGAGTGATGCAACGACCGTAATTGTGCTATTAAACGTAAACATATAAATGTTGATGTGACGTTTCCACTAGTATAATGTGCAAACTGTGCACTTTGTGGGTGGTTGGGGAGAGAGAGTAGTATGGTTGTTAAATCCTTTCCCCCACCCCCTTCCCTCCTTTTTAAATGTCGTAAAAATGACAGTGCACATTATTTATTCTTCGGTGCCCTCTTTGGAAAATTCTTAGTATTTTTCATCGAATATTGTCAAAATTAAACTTTATTTTCTCTATCAATGACAGACTGTAGTGTTGTTTGACAAGCGCAATCAATAAAACATGCAAGTCGTGAAACTCATAGTGTTTTCAATAGTAGCATTGGACAACAGAATGAAGAGGATACAAAACTCATTGGAGACAGTTCCTGCTTGGTAGTACATTTTTTAGTTGTTATTTACCTGAGCCCATATGGACGAGCTATTTTGAAAGGTCAAATATCTTCATGGATTGGAAAAAATATATTCCTATTCCAGTGCGGCTACTTTTCACAGCTCTTGCTGAGTGAACCGAAACAACTTCCTGTATGGTGCAAAAATTAATACTTTTGAACATGATGTATTACTCAGTAAGTGACACAGGCATAATCGGAAAAAAAATCCGAGTGCTTCATGGGACTCACATCCTGCATACTGCTAGGATTGGAATGTCGTGTGTGGCATACGTGCAATGGAATAAATGTGATGGAATATTTTTAAGCCTGGTGAATAAATGAGAATGATGTATTATTCAGTAAGTGACACAGGCGTACTCGGAAAAAAAGAAATCCGAGTGCTCTCGGCCATCAGGAGTCGAAACTATCGACATCGTGTCAGGTTATGCCTAAGTGACACGATGAGACGGTACGGGTAGTCATCTCCAATAAACTCGTTGGCTTTTAAAAACACGCAATCTTGCTAAAATCAATTCTGGTTCAAGTCCGGAGAGTTTTTTAGGATTTCGTGCGATGTTTTATATCCTTGTTACACAGCGTGAGCAGTGTGACGAAAGCTGAGTAAGGGTAGAAATTAGCCATTGGAAGTTACTTAGCAAGTGCGTTCGTCTGCGCCGCAAATCCCACCGACAATATTCAAGAACGAGCAAGACGTCGTTGTTATGTATGTCTATTAACTTCGCCAACAACATACTCTGGTTATATGGTTAAGTAGATTTGTTTATTTAGAGAACGATGCAATATTTGCTTTTCGTGGAAACAGTTACTTCCGACTGGTTTTCGACGGCACAAAACTTCTCATACTAAATAAAATCAATTCTAATTGAGCTAGAATTACTATTAAGGTTTTCTTTTTTTTTCAGCAAGTTAACTGGGAAACCTGGCAAATCTTCGAGCAAGATATTTTAAAAATACGACTTATTTAAAATCAACGGATGTAAATATCTGTTTGTTACTGTACTAATTGTAGCGAAGTCGCTCGTGCGTGACTCAGATTAGGGAGCGAGCCTGTGAGATTTAATTTCAGCTCGTGGTAATTTTGGTGTTTCATAGTTTGTTTTACCTGTGTAGACAATATTTAAAATTAATATATATTTTTAAAACGCTTCAAACCGCTAAAAAAGCAAAACCCTTATGTTTTATGTACAAACTTTGGCCGAGGAGTTAATTTATTCAATAGTGCTTTGTTATGATTTCAAAGGCGCTCAATTGGAATTTTTTCGAATTTTGATCGGCGTTCATGCAAAAGTGCTACTAGATCCTAAAGATTTAAAACCGTAGACCTAAATATCAATGACTGAACTGTCTTTGGTAATAATATCAGAGGATTTGAAGAACTACCGGTCAGCTTTTTTCGTCGCTGAGTTTGGATTATTTTACACCTTCGCGTAAATGAGAAAAGTGTGTCTTCTTAATCGGGTCTCAGTTCGCTCAAAAATAAGCAGAGATAAAAATAATTCCCATGGTTTGACTAAGGAAGAATCAATGTATTCAATTATACTTAAGAAAGATTCACAGCTATGTAAACGTCTGTGTAGCGAGAAGCTGAAAAGTGTAAAATTTCGAGTTTCCGCCAGGTGAAATCCGAGCTTCCGGTAGGGTGACCGTTTTTCGTGGTTTTCTGCCGTTATATGGAATATTTCAAAAAACTAACCTCATATCCTTCAGTTACTTACCTAGGCCTTCAAACTGACAAAGTATGAGAGAAATCGATTTTTTGACCGTGGCCACGTTTTTTGAATTTTCCTTGATTTTTACTGACATTTACTCTTAATTATTTAGACCAAAATAGTTGTAAGATCGCTTTCTTACCTCCACCTTTTAGAAAGCCCTCAAATAGTCTAAGCGTGACACTGTCATTATCGTCATCAAGTAAGGACTCCAGATTCAGATCATCACGAAGCTTTGGAAAGACATGCGAGAGAAAATGTTATAGAAAGTTAAGGCTTTTTCCAAAAAATCCTGTTTATTAAACCTTCATGGTGCTTTGTCATTGAAACACTTCTAATGCAGGGCCACTAAAGCCTACCATGCTGGAACACTTTTGAGAACGAAGAACAATATAAAAGATGCCACTGTAATTTTAATAGATATAAACAGGTACATTCTTTAGATTAACTTTTAAAGATGAAGAAAAAGTAAGATGAAAACAGTTCCGTGATTGAGGTGCACGTCACGGTTCAGCTATATCAGAGACTCCTCTTCTATAGTACTAGCATTCAATCAAAACGGATTGCCAATATTTCAAGTTTAAGTTCCACGTTTCTAACTAGTGTAATTTTTCCTCTGTGAAGTCTGGTGTGGCTTACCATTGATACTGCTAATTAAAACTCTGTTTTCTCCATAAACTTATTTCCTTTATCACACTTACCTTCTTTCCATTACAATATAGATGTTGGTTTCTTACTGGAAGTCCAGTCCTTTCCATTATTTCCCGTTTTACATCGGCAACTGATGATGGGTTAGTTAACTGTAGGCACATTGGACCAAGATAGCTATGGTCCACAATGACTTGAGATTTTGAGCTGTATCCAAACATGAAGGTTGAGAAAGTATTAATCTTTTTTCCATCACTCTACTCTAGAGTGCAATTGCTGTATTTTTTTTTTCATAATTTACTGGTCAGGCTGAAGAGTGAACATGGAATACGGCTGTTTCGATTCTTAAAAGAGGTTATGTAACAAGTTATGTAACAAAAAGCATGCATGGAGTTGTTAAATTTCAGAAAATGTCCGTGAAATATCTCCTAGCAGTCTATTTGTCATGACAAACTAGTTTATCTATTTTATCTGAATCAAATGAAGTTGATTGTTTTATTTAAAATAGTAATTAATTCCTAGTCAAAGAATTAATCGCCCAAGACACATTTTTACGAGACCGTGTCACTGCTGATCTGTCTCAGTCTCATTTCTATTTGTATTACTTCACTTACTCGTGAGAACCTGTTTCAAATTTCAGCCTCAATTTCTCTAAAAAATTGATTTCTTGGACAAAAAATTAAAGGCTGTAGGTTTTTAATGTACAAGAATTAAGGCTTCTGATTCATAAAAATGTTAGCAAAACAGTACATGATGATGATGCCTGCATTTTAAAGTCAGAAGTATGTGAGCGACAAGGGAATGGTCCGGAGTCAATGAAAATTAATTAAAATCAAATGAAAATAGTAAGTACATAGAAGGAAGCAAGTAATTTTACTGCTGACGGATGGGTAGGTACTACAATTTCAAGGCAGACAAGTCATGTCCAACCAAGTAAGACTTAGTGGAGAGAACTCAAGAGTTAAGTCACTTTGGGGATAGTATATCAATTAAACCATTATTATTTGTCATTAATAAAAAGGGTTTATTAATTGAGCACGACAATTTCAATACATGTCCATTTACAAAATCATCAATGCTTTAATTCTTTAAGTTCCAAGGTGTGCTCAAGCAACATGACTTCAACCCTAGTTTTGCAGTCTTTGAATCCGCTTAATGTATTTGAAAGCAAGGTATTTCCTACCCCTTTTCACTGATGTGAGCTTCACTACAAGTTTTCGTGTGAATCCAACCGTTTAATTATATTTTTTAAACAATTTTGTTAAGGATAAGTACATGCAGATCCTACCTCTTAGGACCCAAACATTTACTGGGATTCAGAACCATGGCGGGAACATGTTCATCTTGCTTTATTGATTCCAGACTGGTCACCTGTGCAGTACTGTCTTCCATTTGTTTAACTGCTATGTCCTCTGTTAGTCCCATATTCTCTTTGCTACTCTTACTTTCCGGATAAAGGCTTCCAAACTGAAATGACTCACTTTTAAGAAGCTCTTGCCTTGATGACTGTAAAGGGAAGAAAATGAAAAGTAAAGGATTGAAATGAAGGAAGTATGTCCTATTTTGATTGAAATTTAAACCCCTTTTTGACAAATCTTTTCAAAACTTTGCTGGCGAATTCAATTAGCTAATTATTGCATAGTTTTCAAGAAATGTAACTTGCAAAGAAGAGGTCAGTTTTCCAAGCAGCTTTAAACACATTTTTGTTAAAGCAAATGAGAGAATCTTCTGTTCTTCTGTTGAAGAGTAAATAAGTAAATGATAATTGTTAGGATATTATGGTTTGCTCAAATAAATTATTTCTTAATGACGACAAAAAATCCAGTAAAGAAGGTACCAGAGTAATGTTTTAAATACGTTGTCAGATCATTAGAAAAATTGAAATGAATGCATTCAAATAAAGTTCATCATTACACAGTTATGTTCCAAGGACTTAGTTGGAAAATGACACTTACTTGATTACAGCATACCCAGTTAATTACATTGGCAGGTTAATGGGCACAGCCAGTACAAAATAAATTCAATTGGACCATTTTTTAAAAATGAACAAGATGGACCCTTCCTACCTTAATGACAAGAATACTACATAGGGTAGAATGTTATCGGACCCAGGTTATTAACCATAAAAAAACTTGTAATCAAGCGCTACTGACTGACCAGATTTAATGCTGGTTGTTTCAATGAAAGATCATATTTGAAAGTATCAAAGGCCAAACAGAAGGCAACGCCAACCTGCTTCTTCTTCTTCTTTTTCCCTTTATGTTTCCTCTTTGATGAAGTAGAGCCAATGCCACAAAACCAGACTATTGAGTCATCTTGCCTCCTCCTTCTTCTCTTTGGCTTTGAAAACGACAACATGCTGTAGTCTGGAGTAAGCTGATGAACATGTTGTGGTGTTGTATACTTAGCTGGTTGAGAATTAGCTCCATCCGTGGAATGTCCTTGAGATTCTTTGTCTGGTAACTTATCCCGTTGATGTTCTTTTTTGTATTGCGGTCTTTTGTAATGGCGAGCTTTTATTTGATAGAACTGTCCATTGTCATCACAATACAGGAGAGTCTGTGAAAAGTGAGTTATAGTAAATAATCCCAAGTAATAATCATAATATATCATCCCAGAGTCATGTATGATTTAGATTGCAATGTTTCTACTGACTGCCTTTTAAATGTGTGGCATTGTTCAGTCCGAATGTTGTAGTCTTTCTCATACATACGGCGTGTACATTAATATCATTGCATGGACTCCATCACGATTAAAACCACAACTTCTTCTACCAAAGTAAAGAATAAAAACTTACTTGATCTTTTAATCTACTAATTCATTGACATTTTGTTAAGTTTTAGAGCATCCTTGTAAAATTTAGTCAGGTGCAAAAGGAATGGAAATCGCACAAGCTGAGAACTTATTCTGCTTTTGTTCAGGTGTGAAGTGACAAGCACAAGGAGAATTCATATTTTTTAGTCCTTCCGTAATGGTGCTAGTTCATTAAAGGCAATCATAAAAAAATGTTTGTAGTTCTCCTGGTAGTTTTTTTGGAAGCCAGTTAAAATTCCAAGTGGAGAGAAACACCATAAAAGTAAAGCGACTTTCCTAAGAGCACAACACAATGATTTAACCAGGGCTCAAACGTGGAAGTTTCAATCCTGAGTGTGCTGACCATGAGGCCTTTTTAAAAGTGCCTCTTGCATCTCTCTTATAAGTTATAGTTAGTTAGTTATTTGTCCGGTTAAGGGTATTAGTAGCGATGTGCTACACTTTAAAGTCTAAGAAAACGAAAATAAACCTAACGTATATGTAAATATGTTAAATCATGTATATCTTGTAAAATTATCCTTCACCATCACATCTCTCTACCAATCTATGAGGGTGTCAATAAAACGGTAAAAACTTTCAATCGTTAGGCGTAAAAACAGAAAAAATTTTAAACCTTATTCGTAAAAAAATTAACCGTAAAATTGTCTCATTTTTATCACAAAGGAAGGAGGTTAATTGGCTAAAAGGTTAACCGTCAGAAGAAAAAGCCATCACCCTGTTAAGACCCTTATCTAATGTTACCATAAGCAAGTCATTTCACAACCTCAGTTTTTCCAGTATTTAGCTTTGATTTGATAGCTAATCAGGGCTCCTCCAGGTTTGTAGAAACATAGGTTTCTTCAACTGACTGATAATGCTGGGAATAAAGTTCTGATTGACTTCATCAATAATAAAAAAAAAAATTACTCCTGTTTACCAGTTTGAAACACTTACAGTTCTCAGCAAAAAGTCCACTACCTCTGTGTGAGATACTGACACAAAAGCATATGTCTGGAAGAAAAACAAATTTTTTTCAATAAAGATTTTTGATAAAAGCAAACTAGGTAGACGACTTATAAGGCTGCCAAACTAGCCTTACAGACAAGCATAACACTCAATTGATAACACGCAATTTAAAAGATAAAGAAAGCAAGAAACACAAGCACACAGCTACAACATTATCACATTAGCCATGATGGAAAAAACCTAAAACTTGTTTGCTTGGCATTAAATATAAAAGAAAGTCGATCCATCATTACTTCGTAATGATTTAAGTCTTTACCAATTGAGAGAGATTATATATCGCTATATCTTGATCATCTTTTTTGAACAATCAGGAGCTATGCAGACTTGACTCAGATGATGATTTTGCTATCGGGAATAAAAAAAGAAGCTTTTTGTGAACCGCTTGTTGTGCTTCCTGCAAATTGGTCGCCGGCGTGCGAGCTTAAAACCAAGTTTATTACAAAATGGTGGTCTCTCCTTTAGAGCGAACCGGCTCTGAAATAAATTAAAACTCACCTTTTTTGACGGAATGTTAACTTTAGTGATGACACCAGGAACGTCATAAATTCCTATTAAAAAAAAGAAACAGATGCCAATATAAATTTTTCAGTCAAGATGGAATTTTTAGATAATAGGCACGTCGGATTCTTACTCCGTAACAAAACAAATCACATTTGGTGATATTAACAACAAAAGTCAAAATCGAAATCTATGGACAAAACGTCGGTTATGATCTCAATATCATGGAAGACGAAGGTGGATATTTGGTAAAATGTGGTGCGGAAGGGAGCATAGGTTTTTCTAGAGAGGGAACAGTGTCACAGATAACCCATGCGTACTGTGATTTTTAGATCTTAACACGTTGACCAATTTATTTGTTGTCAAGAGGGACTTTTGATTTACATTCCTCAGTCTGGCTCTCACTTTGCCATCTGCCGATGACTTTTCTAATGCCGATTATTTACCTGAAGTAAACTTCACTGCATATTTTCGTTTACCTTGAACATTGCAAGGACGCTATTTTGAGGGCTTTGTTTGTGTGTGTTACCCTGTCGATACCCTGGGCTAACACCAAAATTGTGATGGAAGCCAACAAAGACAAATTTACATATTACAAGTTTACTTTAGCAGCCTTCACCGGAGAGATGAGTGTTGAAGATCGTTAAATGACATTGTAGGCTACTTCCAAACAATAATGTAATGTTAAAAGTCATAATGATCTTCACTCAGACTAAACTTCCCTCTCTAAAAGAGAAGAAGGAAGCCAGAATTCTTTTATTTTTTGTCCATGAAAAGGGTTTAGGACACATGTTTTAAAAATAGTGATCCCGCTGGTATGAAAAATATTTCAGCTGAAGTTTCCATATTTTGTCTGTGAACTAAGTGAATACACCTTGTAACTTGTAACAAGATAGAATCCCATGAGCTACATTGTTGCAGTCGCTGCGCGCTGGACAAAATCTTTGAAATTTACACTCCATCCCTGTAGACTGGCCAAAAATCATTTTTGGCTTGTGGTGACGCAAAAAAAGAGAATTGGAGAACAACTAAACTATTTTTAAAACATGTGTCCTAAACCCTTTTCATGGGCAAAAAATAAAAGAAATTTTTTTCCGACGGGAAGTCGGGAGGACCGCTCTTAGCGGGAGCGGCTACTTAAGACGGAAATGAAAGAATTTTTTCCTAAATAAACACCGAATTAGCCTAGCTACACCTTCGCGGCACTTATTCTTTTCATAAATATAATATTGTTAGTGAGGTTGCCTACCCCATAAGCCTGGTGGCTTTCTTAGTCTCCTTGCCATCGTTAACTTATATTGCTTTAAAAAAATAAATTTTTTGTTAGAGAAATTTATGCCATTGGCTCATGAAAATAAAGAAGAAGGTTTTACTGGTTTATTTTCTTTTCCGCACGATACAAAAATTCTGGCGGTGAATACACAGAGTCAGCAATGTAAATATTTCCAAGAAATTATGCAGTTCCAAGCACAGGTGTCTGGAAATTTTAATTATACAACACAATGTGAGTATATTAATGGCAGTATTTTCAATAGTACTCATTCGAAAAGAGATCTTTGCACGCTCAGTCCATTTCAGGGTGGGCTATTTAGGTAGTCCATCGGGGTGGTCCATGGACTAGGGGTTCAGTGTTTTTTATTTACCACCGGTAGTCAAATAAATTAATGGAACTAGGTTAAAATCAGAGTTTTTCCCTGTGAATAAACAGAATTTTTCTAATCCCTTTTGATACATTTAAGTTGGAACATTGAAATAAGTTTAAAATTCCAAGACGACGCACAATTGAAAGTCTCTCCGGAGTGAATTAACTTTTTTTCTTCAGCAGTTACTTGGCTCCTAAATATTTCTATGTGGTACCCAATTCCAAAAAGGTTGATTGCCAATTTTTCATTAAGGCTCTGTACAAAACATACCCTTCAAAAGCGAAAAGAGTTTTGTCAGCTATTCAAATCGAAGAATATTGAACGACTCTTCCTTCCGAATGGAGGATAAAGTTGCTCCTGCGTCATAGTCATTTAGTCATTCATTTTGCCCATACTCCAGCTCATGGAACAAACTCGTCAACTTACACAGATATATTCACATTCAATACCTAACCATAACATTGTTGAAAATAGATGATAAGTAAAAAATATATATATAATCAATTTTTGATAATCATTTCAGTTTTCGTACAATTAAAGTCATTCTTCTATGCTTCATTTGCTTTTAAAAAAATGGTTTTTCTTCATCATGCAGGATGAAGAAAGCCTCTAATACCACGAATGCATCAATGAAGATGTACAAAAAAAGGTTGACGGCTTGCGTAGCCCATATAAATTACTATAAGTTCGTGCAACCATCGCAGTTTAATCAAAAGTAAATGCCCTTGTTATAAGAAATACATGTAAAGCCTTCCAAGAACCTCACGTTGAAATGAATCGATCAGAAGTCTTCTACACTAACTGGTATTTAAGAAAAACCTGCCAAACACGGGCATACTACGCATGTAAGAGTTTTTTTTTGGATGGGTGGGTTGAAATGGGACACTAAGTAACTGATGTTTGCATTTTTGTCATAGAAAAAGAGCATTGATTTTCAAAAGATTCCAATGAAAATATTGTTCAATGAAGAGCAGAAAAATAGTCTTCCAATTTATCTGAAATAAAATAAGACACACGTAATTTATGGTATCGCCACAGGATTCTGAACAATAATTATAAAAAAATAAGCTACGTGGGTGCCACGCTTCCTGTAATCTCATTCACAGCCGTTATTTGGTCTCGTCACACAACGCACTCTCTTCCCCCCGTTACGTGACAAAAGCAAACAACGGCCTGCCCGCAAATACTTTTTTCTCGTAAGTGTCAAAACCCGTATTAGGGAGTTTTAAATCTACGATTGTTTCCGAATGCGTGTGACCGCAAACGTCTCGGAGTCACGTGACCAGACTCCAGCAAAACGTTTGCCTCCACGCTTAAACTTCGGGCAAGGCAGTTTGAGGTAGTTGAACTCCCTCGACACTTTTTTCCTTTCTGTTCGAAAGTTCTCACGTATGTCCAATGGATATATGAGAAGCTAGAAAACAAATCTTTTAGCCACATGTTGAGTTTGAAATGAAGGACCTCCATCCTTTGTGTAATTCAAGATGGCGGCGCACGCTGTGATTTTAAACCGGTGAAATCCGACGTCGATCTAAAAAGTCGAAAGTCACTCAAAGCAGTAATACATTGATTCCCAGAAATAAACATGAAATGAATTTGACTCTAAAGATTATTCTTAGCTTTATTCAAGTAATTCTGCTTTACGTGACCGTTCAAATCAGGCCGGGATGACAATACAAACAGGCCGTTGTAATTCAGTAAATGGTGACCACGATAGCCTATGTGTAACAGTACCCTCCCCCGCCAAGGTGAAACGTCACTCTAACCTATGCAAAATTACGTAACTTGATAATAGTTTTTGCGAAGTGGCACGTGTTAGCGTGAAAGGTTATCGAGTTAGAAAAGAACATCATCGAGGTGTTTTCCCTTTTTCGGGTTAATTTGCAATTTAGCGTCCGAGTTCAAACATGTACTTTACTTTAAGGATATAGCAAAAGATTATGAGCGACATTTTGCATAGAGTTAGAAGAGGACGGTGTTCGATTAGGATCGCGCTTACGAAACTAGATTTCAACGTCCACGTAGTTTCTTCTTGCATTTGTAAATAGTGCCACGGTCGTCGTTGGATCATTTGCCGCAGAATCTCAAGGTTTTTACAGATTTCTTTAGGAGATAGTTACGCTGCAAGCGTGGAGAAAGAGCGACTCTTTTCTCAGTCGAAAAAATCGCTGCAAGAAACAACTAGCTTTAATTTAATAGCTTCGCAGCGCCGTTCGCAAAGAAACCGAAAATTGAAGAGGGACAATCCTCTTGGCCCAAGTCCACTGAGATAGAGCACCTGGCTTTCTATGAGAGCTTTAACGGGAGGCAAAATAAATATTGTAACCGGTTTCTTCTAGAGAAGAGAGGCGATCCATCACTGGCGCCGCTTGATTTATTAAAGATTTTCCATAGCCGGTTGGTAACAAAACGGAGACATCTTTACCTACGAAAAACGTATCTATGGCTTTCTGCTGTGCTTCTTGAACTGTCCCGAAAGTCGCGCAAACTTGCCTTAAAACTTCGTCGTAGATCTCTGTTGTTCGCGATCTTGTTCGTTTGTATGAAAGTAAATTACCAACTCTTGGCAATCAGAATTCACGAAAGAATCGGATGTACATATTCTTACAAAAAAAAGTGACGTCACAGAATACGATTAGATGTCAGGTTTTCGTTGACGTTCCCTCGCTTCCGTTTCGCCTTGGCGGGGGGAGGGGGGGAGGGGAGGGGGAGGTTACGACCATACGTAAGCTACGACCACGACCGCTTAACCAACCTGGAACTATATAATGTGCTTGCTCACGATGCAAAACCTGTCCTTTCATTCATAACCCAAGGGAAATACCAAGAGATACATTAAGATTACTGATCACTTCACGCGCACCTCCGCTAAAGTCATCTATTGCATAACTTGCACTTATTGCAAAAGTTATACATGGCTGAAACACACTACCAAGTTAAGATAAATGTGAGTAAGGTAGACTAATTTGCATATTTGCATATTTCCACACTTCCTCACTACTAAATTAAGATGCATGCGAGTAAGCTAATCACACATCACACATCACACATTTTCACGTTTCAAGGTTACTCTAGGGTGATTAATTTTATGTGTAGCACATTCCGTTGTGATGACGTGTTCTGTGCAACTCTACCCCAAGGAAAAGCAGAGTTATTCTTTTTTTTTCATAAGAAAAAGAATAACTCGACAATTGAAACTTATGTGAATATCTAGCTATCTCAATTTTAATGGCAAGTAAAATTATCCCTTTATAGGAATTTCTTTTTTCAAGTCGCTAGCAGATTAGGACACCAGAGGGGTCATACACCACCAGCCATGTTGCCTAAATCCAAGATGGTGTCCAGAGGCCGCTGCGTTTCGAAAACAAACTTAACGAGGAAGTTCGCCACAGATTTATCTTTACAAATCTTTAAATAACTATATCTTTGGGTAAGGTATGAAGAAGGAATATGATCGCCAATTTGATGATTGATTTCCAGGATTTGGTCGCCAAAGTGAAAAATTTAGTCCCATTAGCGCCTGTATTATCACAAGTAGCTGAAGGAAAGGATTTGAACTAAAACTGAGCTAGACAGCCCTAAATTAGCTCAAGAAACTCACACGATACAAAGGAACAACTAATGAAGCAAGGTTAGTTTTTTTTTTCCAAAACTAGATCAGATTTTAAAATCTTTGCATTTCTCCCATTGCGCAACGTAAAAGATTTACATATTTACAAAATAGAAACATAGGCATGCGTAGCATGTAAAAGTTATTTTTTTCGGCTGGTGTGGGTTGAGATGGGACATAATGTGTACCTAATGTTTTCACTGTTTTGGCATAACTTTCAAAAGAACGAAAATATCGCATTAATTCATCTGAAGAGAAAGACAGAAAAAAACCTAATTTATATGAACTCAAACAGCTATTTTGTGGTCCATAATCTCTATTGTCTAAATACTTCTAAGTAAAATGGAAATGTATTGGTGCCACACATAGTGTTGTCTCCTTCGCAGCTGTTGTCTGGTCTTGTCACACAAGACCAAATAATGATTGCAAAAGAGACTACACTTCCTGCCATTTCTCAAACAGAGAGAAAATCAAAATTATTCATCTACAGTAAGTTGCCTCAAAAATATAATTCTGCGTAATTTTACAACAAAAAGCAAACTGAAACTCTGTTGTACTTCTAATAGACCCTAACCAAAGATATATTGCGATCTTGAATAAGTGAAGATACATTGAACAAGAGGTAAGGATAATATTTCAAAAAGGGCTCCTTCATTGGTTGTTGCCTATCTGGACTTTGTCCTCCATGTGAGAAATATACCTTAAAATGCAGGTTGTTTTTTTACAAGGAATTAACATGGGATTGGGTTAAGTCCCACGTAGTTAAGGCAAATTTTATCAGTAGAAAAAGTCAAAACATGAGAGAATTGGGTGAACAATACACTATCAATAGCAATTAGTTCCATGTGAATTTTTTCAGAGGGTTGGACTATGCAGATAGAATACGTGATCAAATACAGGTTGTTTGAATGACCCATGATAGAGCAAAGGCTAATGTAGCAAAATAGAATTTGAATGGTTGGAATACAATTTAAGCACGTGAAAAGTTTCTTAATGTTCAAATAGTGCAATGATTGGGTATTTTCTGATTGGAATTTGGATGTTGTTTTCATGGTTTGTGATGGAATGTAGGTTGTTTAGTGTGTGTGTTGTGAGTAGAAGAGTGGAAAAAATTTTCCACTTAAAAATGATACAAAAAGTTAAATGCCAACCTTTCATATCCTGATAAAACTTGACCTTAATTGACAAGGCTATTGCAAAGATTACAAACCATTAAACTTATGTACACAGCCCCCTGATCCAGGACATCATTTGTAAGAACACAATATGCAATCTTCAAAAGTTACAATGCCAGGGGGGGTTGCCAGTGGGGAGTGGGGGTTGTTAAAGCTTGACACTGATTGATGCATCAGCATTAGAACTGGCATTTGGTTTGAAAGTTTTATAGAAGAAAATGACTGAACAAAAAAAAAAAGATTTATGAAAATGATCACATCACTCTTACATCGGACTTTAAAAACTAATTTGCACAAATATTGCAACTTGCCAGATGACCATCAAACACAGGTTGCCAAATTTGGTATTCATGTTGCAATTTTAGGTGCCTTATTTTTGTTTAGTTTCTGTGGTGACCTTAAACGATTACAGCTTGGAACACTAGCTACTAGCCAAATGAATTATTTAGGGATAAGCAATGTGATTGGCAGTGTATTATGTCATGTACAAATTGTACCATTTTGTTCTCTCTTTCCATTGTTTATTCCTTTTCTCTGGCCACAAAAATACTCTTTTAGGCAACTATATCTCAATTTCGGGCCCCTAAAAGAATGCTGGGCTTGGAGTCCAAAGCTAATGAACAGAACGGTAACATAACAGATTTTAAAGTTAGGGGAAGCCAAAAGTTTCAATTAGTGGGCACAAATGGAATTATTAATCATACCACCACTTAATATCAAAAAACATACAATACACCTCACATACATAAGTACTTTTTCCATAACTATTTAAAACATTACCTTCAAGAAAATCTTTTAAAGTGCTGCCTTGGCAATCAGGAGGCAAACCATGAAGGAATAGCTTTAACTTCTCAATATGCATAATTCAACACTTTCAGTAGAACTGCACAGTCTGGGAAAGAATATCAACAAAAATCAGAATAAGGGGGGTAAATTACTGAATAACTTGCCAATAGAGAAATTACAGAAGCCTCCATGCCACTTAAATTATGCATGCTAAGACTGAGGGATGTTGTATTTGTTAATTAGTAATATTTACATGTAAATGCCAGGCCTCTGAGTTAGTATATGGAAAATGAAAGCTATTAACAACCCCTCTATCTATCTATCTATCTATCTATCTATCTATCTATCTATCTATCTATCGATCTATCCTATCTACCTATCTACCTATCTACCTATCTATCCTATCTATCCTATCTACCTATCTACCTACCTATCTATCTACCTATCTATCTATATATACTATCTATATATACTATCTATCTATCTATACTATCTATCTATACTATCTATCTATCTATCCATCTATCTATCTATCTATATATACTATTTATACTATCTATCTATCTACCTATCCATCTATCTATCTGTATATACTATTTATACTATCTATCTATCTACCTATCCATCTATCTATCTATCTATCTATCTATCTATCTGTATATACTATTTATACTATCTATATATCTATCTATCTATCTATCCAACTATCTATCTATATATACTATTGATACTATCTATCTATCTATATATACTATTTATACTATCTATCTATCTATCCATCTATCTATCTATCTATATATACTATTTATACTATCTATCTATCTATCTATATATACTATTTATACTATCTATCTATCTATATATACTATTTATACTATCTATCCATCTATCTATCTATCTATCTATCTGTATATACTATTTATACTATCTATCTATCTATCTATCTATATATACTATTTATATTATCTATCTATCTATCTATCTATATATACTATTTATACTATCTATCTATCCATCTATCTATCTATCTATCTATATATACTATTTATATTATCTATCTATCTATCTATATATACTATTTATACTATCTATCTATCTATATATACTATTTATATTATCTATCTATCTATATATACTATTTATACTATCTATCTATATATACTATTTATACTATCTATCTATCTCTATATACTATTTATACTACCTATCTATCTCTATATACTATCTATATATATATCTCTACAGCAGCTTGGCAATAATAATTCTTTGGCTCTAAGAACCTCTTTACATTACATTCCTTGTCACTGCCGGTTGTTCCACACTGACATGGCCTAATAACACCCAAACAACTGTATGTACAATTTCCAGTAAGCGGCTGCTAATTGATGGCTTATTTTTTTCATATAGCTTTGACTGCATATGCTGCCCAATGCATTGAAATAAAAAACGTTGTAAAATTTAGTATCAGTACCTACCCTACAAAATATACTTGTTTTGGAAGGCCTTCTACAGCCCGCAGACCTAATTCATTAATTAAAAGTAATGTGAACAAATTCAATTCTAACCCCAAACTAACCCTTACCCAAACCAATCTAGAAAACCAGGGATTAAGCCTCATCAAGAACTACTGTCTTGGTCAGGCCAATTATTTGGCTGTAAATGCATCCATATTTTGGTGAATGTTTGGTTTTCAGTGTAGTCTGCTCCCATAGCCAAATAAAATTTAGAATTGAATTTGATTGGCTGTGAAAACCACAAAGACCTAATTCTTTGTTAAAAATCCGCAGGAGGTCTTAGTTACAGTCATAGCACTTAAGGTACAGGACCGTTTATTTGCATCTACACAAAATTTCCTGTAGTATCAATACTCATTCCTCAAATACTGCTAACAAGATGGACCTCAGTTTTCCTGCATTCTAGGATAGCTATAACGAGTTTGTCTATTGAAGAAACTGTTAAGAAAGTGATAAAAGGAGTGATTAGAAAGTGATTAGGTGAAAATTAAACTATTCTTTCCGAGGATTTTCTAAAGCATTTAAAAGTGCAGATACTTGGATATGAAAGTTCAATGAGCACACTTGACTGGCGCACCCAATCAGGAATTACTCCAGTCTGATCTTCATTCTTCAGTGTAAATTCATGCCATGCCATGGATTAGAAAATTCAAACGCATTTTGTCATAAACGTGTGCAAGCATGTGGAAAATTATCCAAAAGGCTTTACTTTCGATTTAATTTAAGTTTGTGTTTTGTTTTACTGTGTATAGCACATTAGACCCGCAAAACAGATTAGAAACGAACACGTGCTTCGTTTTCGCTCATGACTTCGTATTAGCCGTAAGATATTTCCTTTTTTTTTTCGTTGCTTACCTTTATTACAGACTCCACAAAATTTCTACGATGCCTCCTTTTCACGGATGGCCGATTACAACTACAACATAGAAACACCTCCACGAAATCTGTCGAAACTGAAAAAAAACTGATTCTCAGAACTTCCCGTTAATTGTTTATTAATATAATCGTCGAAGTGAAATATAACTATGTAGTAATTTTTATCTATGTAGAAGTCAGCGAAAAGAATTTTTAAAATGTATTCATGAGAAACTGTTTCTTGTAGATCTTTCCCTAAGTTCGCTCTTGCGTTTAGAATTGAAAATCCTCATCTAAATATTGTAAAAAATATTATAGAATATTTTCAATTATGATCATGGCACAACGCAGATAGAGAAAATGTAATCGGTGAGACAAGTCACGGATTATCCTTGTCGACAAAAGTAATATCGCCTGCTACATTATGTTCAAATTTAATCTCCGTCCAATCGAGGTAATGTGCAATTTTTTAATCAATTACCATATTAGAAATAACAATATATCGCTTAAACTCTGAACGTAACTGCGTTAAATTTATTTCATCAGAAATCCAGAAGATTTCCGGTGTTTTAAAATCCTCCTTTTGACAGATTTCGTGAGGATGTCATTACGTTGTAGTTGTGATCGGCCATCCGTGAAAAGGAGGCGTCAAATGTATTTTGGGGAATCTGTCATATAGGTTAGCAATGGAAAAAAATGCAAATATCTTAACGCTAATACAAAGTCATGAGCGAAAACGAAGTAAGTGTTCCTTTCTACTCTATTTTGCGGCTCTAAAATGCGAAATAGGGCCTTCATGACAACATCGGGCGAGCTCGGATTTCGTCATCAGAAATCTACCCGAGATGACCTCTGGTGTTTTAACATCCTCCTTTTGACAGATTTCGTGGAGGTGTCACTATGTTGTAGTTGTAATCGGCCATCCGTGAAAAGGAGGCATCGCAGAAATTTTTTGGAGTCTGTAATATAGGAAGCAACGGGAAAAAATGCAAATATCTTAACGCTAATACGAAGTCATGAGCGAAAACGAAGCACGTGTTCGTTTCTTCTCTGTTTTGCGGGTCTAATATGCTAAATAGGGCCTTCATCACGAAGACAACATAGGGCGAGCTCGGATTTCGTAATCGGAAATCTACCCGAGATGACCTCCTTTTGACGGATGTCGGAGTACGCTTTCCGCAGCGCGCCGATCACGCATGTTTAAAGTTAGCATCTATTGGAATGATTAAATCATAGATAGTTAGGTAACAAACACATCTAATGCTCTAGATTGGGATATCAACTCAATTCATAATCTAGAAGCGAAGGCTGGTGGAGATATTCTTCAGAATAAATTCATGCCATGCCATGGAATAGAAAATTCAAATGCATTTTGTTATAAAAGTGTGCAAGCATGTGGAAAATTATCCAAAAAGCTTTACTTTTGATTTAATTTAAGTTTGTATTTTGTTTCACAAGATGCAGTCTTAAAGCATAAAGTGCAATATCCCAATAAGTGCCATTAATAGAAAATTTGGAAAAGGCGAATACACGCCTATTTGGCTTTTTGGTCGCCGAGTAGGCGAATTAGCTATTGTCTTTAGTGTCTAGAGAGAGAAAGGCTTTAGTTCACCCGTTGTCCGCCATGATTACGTTTTTATTTCACTACACAGTTCAGTAAACTTTGCCACTGATCAAGACGCGCAATTCTCTTGGATATGGAATTTAGTTCAACTGCAATTAATTTCAGCATTGAATCAATTCAAGCGATCTATTTAAGAATTTTGGTTGGTCTAGATACGAATTCTATTTGGCTCAAGAGAAGCAACGGCTCTGATCAGTGCGCCGATCACGCATGTCTGAAATTAGCACCTGGAAAGGTTAAATCACAGATAGCTGGGTAACAAACATATCCTATGCTCTCGATGGGAACATCAAATCAATTTATCTTCTACAAGCTAAGGCTTGTTGCGATATTTCATCATCCCGCATTTCGTTTCGATGTCCTCACTCAAATAACTTCACCCATTGAAGATTGTGTATGGAGAGCAACCTTGATATACAGCGCGCCGATCACGCATGTTTAAAATTAGTACCTATTGGAATGATTAAATCATAGATAGCTGGGTAACAAACATATCTTATGCTCTAGATGGGGATATCAACCCAATTCATAGTCTACCAGCGAATTCTCTTGGATATGGAATTTAGTTCAACTGCAATTATTTTCAGCATTGAATCAATTCAAGCGATCTATTTAAGAATATTGGTTGGTCTAGATACGAATTCTATTTGGCTCAAGAGAAGCAACGGCTCTGATCAGCGCGCCGATCACGCGCGTTAGAAATTAGCACCTTCTGGAAAGGTTAAATCACAGATAGCTGGGTAACAAACACATCTTATGCTCTCGATGGGAACATCAAATCAATTTATCATCTACAAGCTAAGGCTTGTTGCGATATTTCATCATCCCGCATTTCGTTTCGATGTCCTCACTCAAATAACTTCACCCATTGAAGATTGTGTATGGAGAGCAACCTTGATATACAGCGCGCCGATCACGCATGTTTAAAATTAGCACCTATTGGAACGATTAAATCATAGATAGCTGGGTAACAAACATATCTTATGCTCTAGATGGGGATATCAACCCAATTCATAGTCTACCAGCGAAGGCTGGTGGAGATATTTCATCATTCCGCATTTCGTTTCGATATCCTTACTCAAATACCTTCACTTTTTGAAGATTGTGTCTGGAGGGCAACCTCGATATTTTTCTATACAAGTTCAAAGAAAACTATACACAAACCCCAAAATACCTGTGTGAAAGAAAAGAAGCTCCTACTTCTGTGTCGCTTGAGGAAAGGGAGTTTACTGGATTCTCACACAACACAAGCAACAGAAGCTACACCTCGCGCAAGGCTAGTCCCAGGTCAACACCGTCGAAAAGCTCTGGGTCTGGCTGAGGCGGAATTCGTGAACGATCCTTAATTTGTATGGAAATTCTGACCTCAAAGTTGCCCATGAATTTAGTTTGGTTGCCAAAAATATAGTACCATTTTCCGGATCATTTTGAAGTTATTTAAGGTTTTTACGAATGATGGATTTAACTGCGTGATTGGGTAGGTGAAAGTATATTTTGTAGCATAAAATCTGGGGAATTCCAACACTTCCTGTCACTTCCGGTTTACATACATGTACAAACCTCTCATTTTCTTCAAGAATTAGTTTTATGTTATAGAGAAAGGCTAATAACAGTGTTCTATATACTTGAATTTGGATATTAATCGCAACATTAACCTTACCTTTAGCCATTTAAAACTGATATCAAGGAATGGCGTTGTTTTTCCCGGCCCTGAAGCTGTTTCTACTCGTGTGCCCTCTTAACCCTTTCTATCCCAAGATCTCATTAGTAATTCTCCTTTCTGTCTGCCATACAGTTCATGTAATATTAGGGCAGAGAATTTGGTTTTGGATCAACTAATAATCCTGTAATTGATATTTTTCTTCTCATCATAAGTCATCACTAGGCCTTTCCCGATTATGCTACTAAAACTGGCATTTTATGCTCCTAGAAATTCCGCTTTACGTCAAAAATAATGCTCAAATTATGCTCGATTCTCAAAATAATTCTACTTTGGTTTCAGAAAATGCTTTGTTTAATTTCAAGCAAAACGTAGAAACTCGGACATCGTGTGTATCAGCATCTGAATAAAGTGAAAAGTGTTAAATTGTTTGTTTATAAAACTTCTGATACGGTCAAAACTTTTCCAATGATATACAGTTAATTAATATTTGAAGTCCTTAGCGTTTGTTGTACTGTGACATGACGCTGGCTTGGAGGTTGTCAACAAGAGCACAATTCTGTTGCTCGTTGAAGGACGCCTTCAGTATTGAAAATACTCTGTCTGCCGTAGTAGACGATGGTTGGACAAGGAGAACTTGCCTCACTGCGGGAGCCCAACGAGGAAGTTACTCCTCGTGCCCACACCACCATTCGACTTCCTTCTCTTCAGTCGGGATAACAACATCTTCAGTGGCAGCCAAATAGGCAGGAAGCTCGGCTCTGAGACCGTCGATGGTAGTATCACTATCCAGGAAAGGAAATGCCCTCAGAGTCTCTACTAATGTATTTGTGGGCTTAAGTCACTGGATCCTAACAGGGCAGAATAGTCTGGCAGCCTTGAATGCTACCACTACATCATAAAGATCGACATTGAACTTTCTCAGAAACCACGTAATTGCCGGCTCAACGCAAGCCTTCGCACTCCGTTCAAGTGCTGTTACGTTCTGACATAGGTCTTCCTCCGAAATTGCAGTTGCAATTGCACGGACGTTAAGGAAACAAGGAGCTTGACAAAGTTGGGAAACGGCGCTTAGTTTCTCATAACAAGCAAAAACCAAAGGACCATCCCCTTCCAAAAAATACGTGGCTTTCACAAAATGTTCGCCAACATCAATAGTATCGTCAATCTCAAGCTTCAAGTTCACTAGTCGCTGTGGGTCAGAAAGTATTGCTTGAAGTTGTACTGTGGGCAAACTTTTGCGTACTTTGCCTTTTCTACGAACCTTGCGACATCTCCAAACTGCATCATCAACTGATTATGTATGTGTAAGTAGTAAGAGTGAGTCGGTATAGCGTGTAACCAATCAGAATCGGGTATTTTGGTCACGTGTTACAAATGGACCAATCAAAAAGCCGGATTTCACATTCCATTCTGATGACCTGTCTAGAACCGCGCGGGTGCTTGGGGCCGAGTTTGTGGCGGTTACGGGCGGTTCAGGTGTCAATGGGTTAATTTATATATTTATACCTTTCATCGTTGAAAGAAAATGGAATTTATTTTTTTTCGTTGGATGTGCGCAGGCAAGCTGTTCCACAGCGCAGGCGCAGAGGCATGAAACGAGCGGGCACCTAAAGTTGCGCGCATAACCCCTTTTGGGCGTTCTAAAAATATTGTATCATTATTGCGTAATGAATACCTAGACGATGTTCTGATACAGATCAGATTACTTAAATAACTAGGAGTCATGCCATGAATCGCCTTAAAAGTAATCAGCAAGATCTTAAATTGGATACGGTAATTTACTGGCAGCCAATGAAGGTTGTAAAGTACCGGTTTAATATGATCGAATTTCATTGTGTCCGTTATAAGCCTGGCTGCCGTATTCTGTATGCGTTGTTATTTCGATAGTTGGTACTTGGGTAACCCATATAATATACTATTACAATAATCCAGCCTTGAAGTTACGTAAGCATGGACTAATGATTGTCTGCATTCCTTAGATAAGTATTTCGATAAACGCCTAATGTTATGAATGTGGTAGAAGGAGGTCTTGCATATCTGGTTAACATGGCTGTTCATCTCCAGAGATTCGTCTGACATAACGCCGAGGTTCCTGTCACTGGAAGAACGATCAATCTTCTGGTTGCCAACTTCTATGCTAGAAGAGCGAAGTTTGCTTAACTGCTGACGAGTTCCGATAGCAAGGAACTCAGTCTTCGTGTCGTTCGGTAGCAGCCGCCCATCAATCATCCACTTTCGAATGTCCTTAATACATGCTTCCATAGCGCGATGCGCGACATCCTGGGCATCATCATCACCCGGCCTAAAGCTAAGGTAGAGTTGGGAGTCATCGGCGTAGGAGTGGATTTGAGGAAGGTGACGTTCAATGACCCTGAAGAGGGAAGAGGTGTAAATAACGAACAACAGTGGACCCAGGCGGGAACCCTGGGGAACACCGCAGTCCAGAGAAAATTCCTTTGACATTGATCCATCAATTACGACTCGTTGACTCCGACCAGACAGGTACGAGCGGAACCAGTCATGCGCTTTACCCTGCAAGCCAACAATCTTGGTCAGCCGATCCAACAAGATGGAATGATCGATCGTGTCAAACGCCGCACTAAGATCCAAAAGGATCAACAGGGTCACGTGTTGCGAGTTCATTTTCAGAAGAACATCGTTCATGACTGAGCAAGGCCGTCTCCGTGCTATGGTGTTCACGATAAGACGACTGCAGCTCTGCATAGATGTTATGGGTGACCATCTGACCATGCGTCTGTATGAACACAGCCTTTTCTGTAAGTTTGGAAATATATTGTAAATTACTGACTGGTCTGAAATTCTGAAAAATCGGTTCCAGTCCGTGCTTCTTCAACAGGGGATGGACCGAGGCACATTTCCACTGGTCAGCAAATATACCATTCTGCAGTGAAAGATTAATGATCTTGGTTAAAACAGGGAGCAGAGTGTCAATACAGGCGACAAGAAGGGGAGTTGGCATAGGATCAAGTGCACATGACTTCTTGGGCATGGCCTCAATCAATTTCCGTACTTCATGTTCAGTGAGCAGAGTAAAACTGGTCATTGGCTCAATCGAAGATACTTCAGGCTGGGAGTCAGTATTACTAGGTGACACGTCAGCTGACATTTCATCAAGCTTACCCTGAATGGTGACAATCTTCTGGGCGAAAAATTCACCGAACTTATTGGCAAGAGCAGCTTTGTCCTTAAAAGATGGATATTGAATTTCACGACCGCTACCAAGCAACCGCTTTTTTACCGAGAATAATCTCTTCTGATCGCCACAGTTCTCATCGATGAGTTCTCTGTAAAACACCCTGCGCGCCTCCGTTATAAGGTTGTTAGTTTTATTTCTCAAGACCTTATACCTCCGTAAATCAGAAAGGAGGCCAGTGCGGCGCCATCTTCTCTCTGCCTTACGCCTCTCCTTTCTCACTTCCTTAATATCGTTGTTAAACCAAGGGACCAGAGGACGCACTGGAATAGATCTAGTAACAAGTGGAGCATGACGGTTTAATGCAGACGCAAGAGTGGTGTTGTAACAGTGCACCAAATCGTTGAGATCGTCTGGAGTGTTAGTACACAAATCTGAAACAGCAAGCTCATTAGACAGTGCAGCAATGTCGATGTTCTTAATCTTCCTAATCGTTTTTCGTCTTCCTGGTGATTGTTGGCTTGTCGAGATTAAGCAACAGACCAGCGATCAGAAATATGATAATCACTAACAGGTGGATCCTTGACCAGGGCGTTGCATTGCCGTGTGATAATTAGATCCAATGTGTGCCCCGATTCGTGAGTTGGCGTAGTAACATGCTGCAACATATCCATCGCTTCGAGTAGATCAAGAAATTTCGCGCGAACAGGATCCCCGACAACATCTACATGAATATTAAAATCGCCCGTTATCAGCAACGGCTCTGAGGAAAGGATGATTGACTCCAGATAGGCTGAAAACTCCTCAAAGAAGACATCAACAGACACAGGATGAGAAGAAGAATACTGCAGGCGATACACAACAACGACGCCGACTTTCCGAGAGCCCCGACCAAGAATGATCCACTCAGAGAACTCGAATGACTTTCTCTCGCCAGCCGCGATTCTCGTCACGCTAATACTGTCACGGCACAATAAAGCTGTACCACCCCCGGAGCGACCAGATCTCGCATGATCATATAACATGTAGCCTGGCGGAGTCACCTCCGCTCTATGAGCTGAGTCTTTTTCGGTGAACCAGGTTTCAGTAATTGCGAAAATATTCGCAGCGCACGATTTAACATAGCACAGAAAGTCCGCAGATTTGCTTTTGATAGATCTTGCATTCAAATTACAGAGTTTCATTAAGTTAGTTCGAAGTGAAGAGCACTGTGCTATATCAATAGGAACGTCCGTGAGCGTGCGAAATACTGGCCTATTATAACAAGTGGTGACAGTCGGCCGCATTGTAATCAGCGATGGAATTCCAAACCTTGCTCCTGGTCCATTATTTGATGTGCTTATTGTTCGAGTCGAACTTGAAATATGCAAATTTCCACCATGAACCAGATTTTGACCGCCAGAGCAGATATCAAATAAATAGTTTGTAGGACCTGGATTCCTAGAAATATCCATCCAGACAGTAGTATCCAGCGGGGGGTCATGTCCAGCAATAACTAAACAGGTAGAACCGTGTTTCGACCATCTAGCTAAGGAGAATTTGGTGTAGCAAAAACCAACAGATCTAGCACGCACACCAATGCGAACTGAAGATGGCAAGATATTCGTGAAAAAAACGCCAAGACCAAAGCAACCAACTCCATATTGATACCAAGGCGAAACTGAAGAAGAAGTTGTTGTTCCATTAAATTTAGAGAGTGCCAAGACGCAATAAAAGGCAACCAAAACGAGAGCCCTTAGCGACGTGTGCATACTCCACTCTCCACACTCGCACACAAACCTTGTGAGATAGTTGAATAACAACTCAACAACTCTTTTTAGCGAGTGAAACGATGGATGTAATTGATGACAGGCTTCTGAATGTGGTGATTGTGCCACAAGATACGAAAACACCATGTATGATATTTAAAAGTTAAGTTGATAATACAAGAAGGTAAAATTTATTTTATTATAAGATGTCATAACCAAAAACGCATTTTTAATGTGCGAATTTTTTTCTTTTTAGTGAATTTTGTTTTTAATGTGCGAATTTTTTTTGTTTTTAGTGAATGAAGTCGATGTCAATCGAAAACACCGTTGTATGAGGAGGCGTTCCCGTTCTGTGACTCGTTTCATGTTTTGGTTTGTTTCTTTAAGAAGATGAAGGTTTTTCTGTTGATTTGTAAAAGGTTTTTGAATGAATTGGTTTGTTTTTGGTTGAGTTTTAGGAGAATTGTTTTTTCTTACTCCATTTTTTGTTACAGATGAAAAAAATTTTTATGAATGCGATCAAAATTTAAAGAATAAAAGAAGCTTTTATGTGTCATTTTTCATTCATCGTAATCATGGATGAATAAAATAAGTAGACAAAATAAAGAGTTTGAAAAAGGGAATGTTTATTTACAAAGGTTATGATATTCCTAACACATTTTTTCTTATTTTTTCGGCGGAGCCGACAGCTCTTCCAAAAATGGGTCTGGTTTTTCTCAGAAATTGTAATTGTTTAGGTGTTAAAGCATGGGGTCTCTTTATTTTGGTGGTTTTTTTCCTGCTTTTCCTGGTGACAGCTTCTAGAGCTTTTTTAGCACCAAATGAAGCACCTCCTCCAAGAGCACCTAATCCGATGGCTTTACCTCCGGCGATGAATGCTGGAACGAGTGCTGCTAAGGGTAGGAGACCCCCTTTCTGTCTGTTTGATGTTCTTCTTCTTGTTCCTCTCCATCTGTTTTTTCTTCTTTGAACCATGATGTCTTCTTGTAAGTTACGAGTTTACTGGTATAATGATGATGGTTGATGCGTTGTTTTTATAGGTGAGGGTTATTTGCAATTTGAATTTTCTTTTAGCGGCGATAATATTTCGTGACAATTTTTCCATGCGTGATTTTTTACCAGGAAGTGCATCGATGGCGTTGACCATTTTCAGGTCAGCTTTCCATTTGTCTCGTATGTTTTTGGCATTGGAATAGTCTATAACATGTTGTTTGGCGATTCTGTCCAAACGATTGATACCAGGATCACCACGTGCGAATCGTTTTTTGAGAAATGTTCCAGGACCAAGATATTGATATCTTTTACGTTTTTTGAGTGAAAAGGGATCATCTATCCCTGAGCGTGGTTGTGTAATTATGTAATACCTTGTTGCTTTGTTTGATGTTTCCCGACCATTTGGAGATGCTTTCAATGGTATTTTGTATGTTGTAAGTTTATATTTTTCTTTTGAAAAATTTCCAGGAGTTTTTGGACGATTTGATTTGTTTGTTGAAGGAGATCAAGGTTTTTTTCTGTCCGTTGAAAGATTTGCAGGAGTTCTTGGACGATTTGGTTTGTTTCTTGGTTGAGCTCTAAGGGTTTTTGCTTTTCGGGATCCATGTTTTGTACGAATGAAAAAAAGTGGGTTGGGGAATGAAATTTATAGAGAAAGATACGATTGACACATTTGCTGTCAAAAAAATGAAATTTATTTCAGTAATAAAAAAATGAACGTCATGTTGTTTACAAGTGACAAGATTCGAAAGACATTACCGGTAACAATATATGGTTCATCGTTAATTCCATACCATTTTATACAGAAAGTGTTAATCATGATCGAGTCGGTTTCTTTGTACCGAATATTATAATTGACGTAAATGAATAACATCACGCGACGATATTGTAAATCTCCCATGACTTTGCACAAAGATAGATCCACTAATGGAAAATATAAATATTCAAAGGTGTTTTGAAGATGAAAATCATTGTTCATTGAGGTCCAATTCGACATCGATCGTTATAACATAAATAATGTAATTATTTACCGTTCTACTCTTAAATCACGATTTGTTTTTAATTCACATCGTAATTTAAATTTTTGAGATTTCTTTGAAGATCATGTGAGTCTGAAAAAAATAAAAAGTATTTAATCGAATTAATATCATTTCGTGAAATCGTTGTGATATTTTCTATCGCTATGTTGAACATTCTACTTCCTAGTTCTAGCTGTTCTTGCATCCAATCAGTTTCACGCCCTTCAACTTGATAAGAAACGAGTAGAGGGGAAGTTCGCATGTAAACATCTAATGAATTCATTCGTCTATTAATTTATACGTACACGTTCGATCAAGAAACTAGAAAAAAATGGGGAATGTATTTTGTTACCCTTTCCAATTGTTCTTCTAGGGTGGGTGAATCTATAAGGGTGTGAAGTCTGGCGATGACTTCGCGCGTCATGTTGAGAACGTCACGTGCGATACGGTCTGTATCGATTTTCAGCGATTTCTTGCCTGGCTAGTTCTGCATCAGGATTTTCGTTGTTTTGAGGAGCTGCAGGTGTGACACCATCACCACCACCACCACCACATTAGGTCAAGGGGCGCGACACAATGCACAGGTGTTGTGATGTTCTTCCCATCTCACCTGACACCGCCAGTGCACGTATTATCGGCAACATGAAAGTTGCACGCTTCGTTCACAGGTCTGGGATTTACAGATGACAATCGTATTCGGTAGCGTCCACATCCGGTTTTTTCCTGTCTCATTCGTTTACTGTTTCGCCCGGCCATTTTTCTATACACGATGCAAAATATGCAATCAAGATAGTGACGAAAGACATTATTTTCTCGGGAAAAAAAGTATTATACCTTTTTTTATCGTTTTCTCGCCGTCTTTCCTTCGTCTTCTTATTCTGATGTTGATTGTGTCTCTGCACTTCGGAAATGTTTTTTTTTTATGTTTAAGGCGAACGGCCAGGCTCCCGTGAGGGCGGTGCAATGCCTGCCGAACTAACCGTCTAATCCAACCCAAGGCGGGGAGTGCAAGGCCTTAAGGTTGGGTTCACCAATAAACAAGAGACACCAGACACCAACTTCGTTGGGGAATCGAACCCCACCTCGCAAAACATTAAACACACCCACACCAAAACGGAACAACGCACACGCTCGATAACGATAATGAAAACGATAATAATATCCCCTAACCAGCCAAGGGGCGGTACGCAAACAAAAAACGAAACAATAATCATAGCCCCTAGCCAGCCAAGGGGTGGCACGCAAAACAAAAAAAAAACAATAATAAAAACCCCTAGCCAGCCAAGGGGTAGCACGCGAACAAAAAACAAAACAAAGCGAGGAGCAGGCAAAAAACAAAAAAACTGCACTTCGGAAATGTGTGATCAAGTGGTGAAAGACGTCCCTTTATATAGTGCCCCCATCACCGCTGACATGTGGTATATCCTAATAGGGGTACCCCCATTCCCCTATCATGTCATACCACATGTGAACGGTGTCGAGCGTAACATAAAAAGGTGGTTCGTTTTTGTACATTTGATGATTGTTGGTATGTTTTTTGTGGCTTTACCAATTTTATCTCTCATTTGGTATTGCGAAGAGTGTAGCTGTTGTTTCATAGACGATGTGGAAGGCGCGGCAAAGAAGAAGATCAAAACTTGTCGAAGAGCTGAACCTGGAAACCGATCTGATCGGACAGAGTACCGATCCCACGTCGGAGCTCATGACGAGGGAACAATTAAGAACAGCCATCAAACTGGTGCGCAATTTACAAATTGAAAATTGGATATGCTTCCCCATCTTTGCCAAGCATAACGAGGCGGTCATGGCTGCAAGATTTATGAAGATTGTGGAGAAGATGGATGAAATGATACTAGCACAACCTCCGGCAGACTACACCACATATCAAACATTTTTAAAAAAAGACTTTATGAAATTTAAATCTCACTATTCCGGGATAGAATGGAGCAGTCTCGTTGCTAGACTGACGAGGATTTATATTTTTTATGAACATTACAAAGATATATTTACAACAAGAAAACTTGGTACGTTGGCCCGTCTTCGTTTGGCCTAGATGTAAAAAAAAACATGTGGAGTTACAAATAAAAAAATTGTTTTATCATTTTTTTAAGTTTTACTACTACTACTACCATCACTTTCGCTACCATCAAACGCCAATTTTTTGGCAACGGAACCTATAGAGCTTAAAATATAACTTTTCTGTTTCTTCTTTTTTTTTTTTCTAGACGGATCTTAACTTGTCCATCCTTTAGCCGGTTTTAAGATTTTGAGGGGTCGTGGTGTTTTGGAATATTTGGCAAATATTTTTCGCATCTTTCTTAAAGTTTTGTTGACGGTACCGTCTATATCTAATTCAGGTCCTTCTTGAGCAAACGGCAATTCATCCCACGACACGTTTTTGCTTGAGGTTTGTTTCTTGGGTATCTTGACGGGAATTCTCGACGGTTTTAGAGGTGTCGTCGTCGGTTCTCGTTTGGGTGCTCTTCTGGGTGTGACCGGTTCTCTTTTGGGGGTGACCTCACTCAAAATTTTTTTTGAGCAATTTCTGTTGTACGGGAGTGACCAAATCTCCTTCTTCGTCTTTTAAGGATTTCACCAACTTAGTAGGATCGGCATCGACCGATAACGATGCTGGTAGTTGTCTCATTTTTTTAACGTAGAGTTCTATATCAGGATCGATCTGTTTGATGGCTTGCTTTTTGAAACCTTGACTTGTTTTGGGACTCTTTAGGCTTGTTGCGTGAGAATACGCACACCCAATTGATCGCGAGGATTCTTGAAGGCAACGATGTAATGTGCATTTCTAGAAATGGTTTTGGCATGTTTACCTTTGGGAAACATGTCTTGAGTCATGAAAACGACGTTGATACCTCTGTGATGTGATTCTCTGGTAAACAGATCTAAGACTCTATTGTGGTCACTTCCTTCGCGCATGAGATCGTCTAATACCAAGATTCCTCCTTTTAATTTTTTGTACCATGTATCCAATAATTGGGTATCTGGAATTCCTTCGTAGAAATGGATGCCTTGTTCTTTTTTCATTCTTTTAAAAGTCGTGGGTTGGCAGTGTAAACAAACGACTTCTTTCTCTCATTAGTTTTTCCACGAACACCGTTTTACCACAACTAGAAGGTCCGACGACCATGATGCTACACGGACTTTGAAACTGAAACGGTGTACATAACATCATGATTTTTTTTTGTGTAAACTAAAAAAGTGTTTTTTTATTTATATATCCAATGAACAAGATCTGCTATTGTCTTGTTTACAACATTTAAGATTTTTAACTCTTGAATTTAATAATGGTTTGATCATTTCTCCCACCAAATGATCATTGTGCACAAAATCCCCTTTTTTAAATAAACTTATGAAGTCGTGCATGCTTTGACCCCTTGCTTTAGCTTTCAAATACATTAATGCATATTGCCCACACGATTGTGCGTTCATTTCTTGCAATTTCATTGCATTACTGTTTATAATTTCAAAGTTTTCGCAAACCCATTCCACCACATCGGATGGTTTGTACCAGTTTAATGGTAATCCGTAACTGTCAAAGACTTCGCAAGTGTGTTTTTTTGTGAAAATAGCCAACCTATGAGATCCGGGTTTACTGATTTCGTCGGTGTGGACGATGTAAGCTCTTTTTTTCTATTTTTCTGGTAATCCTGGTAATTGATCGGCTGCAAACATTCCTTCGAAAATAGGTGCTAGACATGGATCTTGTTTGGCGAGATAAGATAATTGTTCTGTAGTAAATGGAACGAATTCCATGACCTCTTCTTCTTCTTCTTTCTTACTGGATTCTTCCTGCAATCGTTTGACTGTAAATGTCGTACTGAGTACTACCCGTGGGTTTTATCTGCATCATGTTTTCGAATTCACCGTAGACGATGACGGTGATTAACGAATTTACAGCTCTTGGTAATGGCGATTTTGACACGTCCTTCTTGTTTAGGGTCCAATTGTACACTGTCTGCACATCCAGAGGCGACATTATCCCACATGTATAATGTGGTATGTTGATCGTCTCCCCAATGTTCTGGTTTGATCATACATTTTCCTCGGTAGGCTGAACAATTGGCACTGATAAGTCTGTGATACCCTGACATGTCTAGTTGACCATTGGCTGCAATAAGTTGCAAAGGTTGATACGGGTACTCTTCCCCTTCCACAATCTGTTTGATGCTACTTACATCGAATTTCGGGAAATTGAAAGGGTTGTAGGCGTAATTACCTGAGAAAACATCTTGATAGACTAAGCCCACCACCATACGGTCCGGTACTCTTCCGTTGAACACGTCTGTAGCTTCAAAGTTAGTGTGATTGTTTTGCAAGGTGTAGGTCCTGATTTCTGATCTGACGGTGGGATAATACACATCAAGATTCCTCTGCAGTCTAGCTGTAGCGATTTTATTGTACACGTCTGACCTGACTTTGACCATACAGGCATAGAATTTCATTTTCAAATCGCCGGCTTGTAACCTGACGTCGGTGTTTACTGCAGTCAGTCCATTCATGAAGAATTTAGGATCGTTGAGTGTAAACCTCATTTTGAGATCTACTCCCAGTATGAGTAATCTCCCTGTATTGAACAAATCTAAATGAGGTAAACCAAACAATTGAATAGTTTTCCTCCCGTGGTTTTTTCTTTTATTATCAGGAGTCCGTCGACTGCTTTTTTTCGCTCTTTCGATAACGCTGTGTAGTCGGCATGAGGTGCGGCACTGTCGATTTGATTGGCAGTCAGGTCGCTAGGTGGATAATTTAGAGCTGAGTAATACCCTTGAGGTCTGAGAATCGTTTCCTCATCTTCTGTTCCATAATTGAGTATGGTTTCCAGATATGCTTTGTAAGCGTACGTGTCTGTTTGTTCGGTGGTCAGAGTCCCATTCACGTAGATGGAAGGTTGTTTGATGATGGTGTGAAACGCGTTTGGAGCCAACCAACGTTACGATGCAGCAGCCAGATTTCCTCCATCGGTTTTTTTCAGAATCAAATCCATACGAAAATAACTTCGGCTAAAATCGATATATTCACGACTGCCTGGTATCAAAAATTCTATAGGGGTAATACTTTCACTGGTCGGATTGATTTCCACGATACGGTATCCATTGTAAGTGATGTTGGTAGGTGGTACTGTTAAAGGTCTAAAGCACTATCTTGAACCTCTCCCAATTTGAAGTGGGCCGAGGAGGCCTCGCTGCCTCCGAATACGATGCTCATCTTTCAAGAACTGATGAAGAAACTCTCACTAAAGAGCTTTTTATACTTCTCTACGACGTGTGGTGATTTTCATAATTTTTTTATGGTCTTAATGATTTTACCAGTTAGGTATTTTCCTAAGGTATATCCTGGAATCAATGAGGATGGAAACGCTCTTCCTCCTCCTCCTCCTCCTGTCTGTCTTCTTTGTCGACGACGACGACGACGTCCTATCATTCCACTTCCAGTTTGTCTTCTTACCATTATGTAAAAACTCCAATGAAAAAAGCTTTTTTTTATATCTTTTTTTCTACCTATACTTATAATTTCTCTTCATTTTCATACCCATGAGTTTAAAGAGATTCTTGCCTAGGAATTTTCCTATTTTATATCCTGTTCCTAGAGTTCCAAATATCGGCACCTTGGCGGCCGAAAACTTTCCTCCTCCTCTCTGTCTTCTTCGTTGACGACGACGATCACTACTACAACGTCCTAACATTCCACCACCTCTTTGACCGACTATTCTCATCATGTAACCTTTATTTTTAAAGGGATTGGAAGCTCTGTTTATAGGAAGTTCATCCATACTTTTTTTCATGAAAAAAATCAAATGAAAAATAATCCAGCTCTTTTATATCTTTTTTTAATCAACTCTATAAAAAAAACTCTGTTATAACATTCCTACTACTTCTTCTTCTTATTTATGAGTTTCTGGCCAAAGAATTTTGCTATTTTATACGTTGGCCCTACAACTTTAAGGATCGGTCCCATTAGTAGCCCTCTTCCTTTCTGTTTCTTCTTCTTCTTCCTATTCAGGTATGCGCCTGGCATTATGGTAGAAGATCCAAGAAACAATACTATGGATAAAGGACGTATGGTTCCTCCTTGCTGTCTTTTTTTCTTTTTTCTTCTTATTGCGCGTCGTCTTCCACATGTCATATTTTTTCAGTAGGTAAAAATATCACTCAAACGTCTTGCTTTTTTTTTCCTCCTTTTTATACCTTTCATTCCGCTTTCTTTTTGGACTTTCTTTTTACGTTTCACACCCGTTAGTTCACCAAAAACAAAATCCTTGGCTTTTCTCTTTCCGTTTTTTTGAGTACAGGTCCCACGTCTCCTCTTAGAGCTGCACTCGCTACTTTTCCCATTCCACGCAATACTCCACCCAGTCCACGTCCAGATTGAATTCCCGGTCTATAATATCGTAGTTTTCCACCTTGCATGATGATTAGGGTTTTTTCTCTCTCTCTATACTGCCAAAAATGATAAAATTAAATCACCACTCATATTTATAGTCTTGTGACATACGTTTCGCAGATGCACACTTGCTTAATTGCGTTTGGGTTGACATTTCTAATGACCCACCGCCGCTTCTTCTAAAATTGATGGTCAAGATCGTCTGTCCATCTTTGAAATTTACTTGCGAGCCATCGGTTTCACTGATTCTCACTTCTACGCTGTCGAAGACATTTTTACGAATAGGTAAATACTGTAACGGAATAGGTAATGAAATGCTCGACAAGGCCACTTCCCATTCTCTTCCCGGTAAAGAGATCGTCTTGAGAAGTTTGGCTTTGAATCTACCTGGAGTGTTATCTCTGTAGATAGTGTCATATCCGTTACTAGGAAGATTGAGATAAAACGTGTCCTGATTAACCTGCATGACTCATAAATCGACTGTTTCCTTCTCGTCTACCCAACTGTCGTATTTGGAAGGCCAACCTTTCCATTTGACCAAAGCTTTCCCGTCTTTCCTCTTTAATACTTTTTCGATCCGGAAAAACGTGTCTTTATCACCCGTATCGACTTTTTGCAACTCTTCCTCGTAAAACGTACCTTTGACAGGTGTTCCATCGTATTCTTTGATCTTGTAAGATGGTACATAGGTATTTAATACTCTATCTACGATGAATATTTCTTCTGTCCAGCCTGGTAAATACCCTTTCTTAAAGGTTCTACGAACCTTGCTCAACATGACTTTATCCCCCGCTTTTAATGTAGGCTTTCTACTTTTACGGGATACATCGAACAATTTTTTACTGTACAGTTTCTTCCACACTTTTCCATCGTTATACATGGTGACATTCTTAGGTGCTACACCTGTAGCATTGTGTACAGACGCGTTATAACCTTTGACTAAATCTGGTAAAAAATCCAGATATTTGAGAGTAGCATTGGCTGTTAAAGCTCGGTACAATCTCTGTTTGAGGGTTTTGTTAAATCTTTCTACCACAGAAGCTTTTGTATCACTTTGAGTATTAAAATGATTGATCTTTTGCCGTTTGAGATATTCTTGAAACGAATTGTTGTAAAATTCACTTCCTTTATCCGTTTGTAGACGTAACGGCTTTCTCCCTTCTTTCAAAAGAGACTCAAAAGCGCGTTTTTGCTCTGCACCGGTTTTGTTCTTCATAGGAACCACCCAAGCATATTTACTTAAAACATCTACAACCTTTAAGAGATATTTTACTCCTTTGTTGTATCTACTGAGATTTTTCATATCTGTTAAATCGGCTGCCCATTGATGATCTATACTATTAGCTACAGTTGGATTCCTTGTATAACGTATTCGTACCGGTTTATGCAAAGAGTAAATTAAATTCTTTCGCATGATACTCTTGAGTTTTTTGACAGGTACACCTGTGGCTTTGTGTAACCTTTCCAATCCGCCATAACTACCTGGATTAGAAAAGTCATAATACGTCTTCAATACCATCCGTTCCAACTTTTTTTCTTTATCCAACTTTCTTTTCTTTCTCTTGTTCATTCCCATGACTTTTTTTCTCACAGTAAAACTTTAGTGCAACATCTCACCAACGCGATTAAAGCCGCCCTCATTAACTCTTTGAATGATGGTACTTTATCGGGATGAGAATTAAATACCCAGTTTTTATGTTTTTATGTTTTAACTGTTCTCTCATTCCCTCCATGTGTACAATGAATACACCAAAATTCCATTCTCTCTCGGGGTCAGGTTCATTGATCAAATGAATAAATAATTCATCCGCGTTTTCTTTGGTTTTCACCTCTTCCAACAATTCTGGAGCAACAAGCGTATTTCGACCATTCAATTCGATTTGATAAATACGTCGCCATAACCACTCTTTTCCTATCCGTTCCATCTCCTAATCTGACCAATAAAAAATCATAGCAAAGCTATTTATATAAATCGAAAACACATTAAAAAATTTTTCATTTTTTTCCATGTGTTATCCTGAAATAATGAACGTCAATACTACGGCCACCCGAACCGATTTTTTTAAACGGGAACGTCAAGATTTTAAAGAACAAGTATCCAATCATTATTTGGAAAAATACTGGGTGATAGCTATCTTGAAAACCATTCATAAAAGGAAAGGATTCGAACCATCCATTCATCCCCTTTTTTCCATGCAAAGATTGCAATAAAAAGAGTTACAAACTCGAATGTGGACTTCAAGAAATCAAGTTTCATGAAATCTATGACGAATGGGTCAAAATCCTGAGAGAAAGAGGTGTGTATCATCCTATTTGGAATCATGAAGACATGGAATTTGTCAAAACCATGATCTCTGGAAATAACAGCAGCAGAATGTTATTGGAGGAATTGCTGTCATTCAGAACAGAAGAATTGGCATTTTCTTACGAATGTCTAGGATTCACTCATCAAGATATTGACATCATCTTCGATTGGATGAGAATCACACCTGACGAACGTTTCATGGCTGGATTGGATGAAATCGATGGTGACGTCATTGAAAAAACACCATAAAAGAAAACACAATTTTTTATTTTCTTACTTTTTTAATCATCATGGCCACTAGCATGCAAGATTATTCATCCATCAACTCTTTACAAAAAATGGTAGACACCATACCAAACGATAATACCAGTAACAATGGAAGTGAAAAAAAAAAGCACAAAAAACATAAAAAGAAAGAAAACATGGCGCCGCCATCCACTCTTCCGCAGTTACAGACGACTCCTGCCTTTGCACCCCACGAATTGTTGAAAGAAATGGGATTTGACATTTCTCTAACAACTTCCACCTCTTCTAATTCAACTGTGTCACCTACAGCGGTCACCGTCATGGATGAGAAGAAGTATGATCTTAACATTTGTCTCTTTCATCTCCGCAACTTGGAATTGTTTCAAGCCCTGTCCAACATGGAGTGGTACGTGAAATGCCCCTTCTCTGGAGAGTGTGGAGTCTTCGCGCACAGAAACATGCAAAACAGTTACATGGGTGTACTCAACAGAAAAGTGCACGACACCTACAGGAAACTCAATGGAACTGTAATGTGTGAATGTAATAATCAGGCTTCCCTCAAAGTAAGCAATTCACCTCAAAACCCAGGTAGACCTTTTTTTGCTTGCCGCAATAAGGGTGGATGTCGATTCTTTCAATGGGCAGATGTAGGATTTAACAAGAAAAACGAACAACTACAAAAACTGTTCAAAGAATATGGAAAGTTTTAAAATACACAGAAAAAACAATTCCATTATTTTGAAAATAACGTTTTTTATTTTTTCAAAGTGACATTTCACATTATTGTTAAAGTACGATTCCGTTTGAACCGGATCCTCTCAATTGAGAGTCCAGTCCAATTTTTATCATTACTCAGTCGAGTCGACAAATAGCAGCGTTCTGTTTTTTATCAATAACGATGATCATTACTGGCTTTTTTTTCCTCGAACTTAATTTTCTGTCAAAAAAAATATTTTCATTGGCCAGAAAAAAACTTAAATCTCAAGCAGTAATTTGAATTTGGATAAATTATACAAATTAACCTGTCTGCATTGATGGTAAAGTGGTGAGCATACCCGCCTTCCAATCAGTTGACCCGGGTTCGATTCCCGGCCAACATAGGTTTGTTTTTACTGGGATACCTGTGGTAGCCCAGTCATAAAATGCCTTTTTTTTTTTTTTTTTTTCCTCCGCCACAAAATGGAAAAATTGCGCAATAGTACCCAGAGGTCATTGGGCCCTCAACACCATGACAACTAACTGTGATCCAATGAGGTGTTCACATGCTGATCACGCGTGCTATCTTGATGATGATTGACGTTGTCATGCACGGACAGGGCCGGGTCACATGACGAACACGAGATTTTTGCCCATAAAACTCTTTTGTCAGTCGTTTTGTATTTCAATGTGTTTGGATTACGATTATCTGGAGCATTATGGCGCAAACGCTCAAAATACTTATAGACGCATACACAAGTCGCATTGTTCGCGGCCAATCCACACAAAAAGATGTTATTGAGCGGTAATTTTGGAACGGATTGAATAGCGAACGCTTGAAAGCTAGGAAAGCATTGAATGCCTTGTATGTCTTGTATGATAAGTATGCCAATGTATTAGTTGAAAACGTTAACTCGTTGTAAAAAGCAAAATCTGAAATCTGAAACCAAACTGCATATACTCTATGCAATCTATTGAACAACACTACTACCGTGAGACTGAAGAACAAAATTCAAATGGATGCAAACTGCTTGTGAAGAAAGACGCCATGTTGGATTCACTTGATGCCAGGGAACGTAGCTACGATAACAGTGCGAATGGTATTAATTTCACGATCAGAAAGGTGGATCTTATGTTTTTTTTTCATTGTAGTTGTATGGGTATTCTTTTTTAATAAATACATGATCCAAAATCCCGTGTTTTTTGTGTATAGTGTTATTATGTTAAGTATTGTTTACGCACTTGTCTTGTCACAGGCGACCCAAGGTCAGTGTTTCGAGAAAGAGCCAATGAATAATTCACGAACGCGTCACGCGTTGTGTGACTCAGAGTAAGTTATGCTGGGAACCGTTGAAAATTTGAACACGTTATAAGGAATAGTATAGGGAACGAAATATGGTCGATTTACAACGATAAATATTTCGAAATATGAAGATTTTTCTCGTAAAATCAATAAAACTTGCTCATACCCAGTGTATCCGTTGTAGTTTCTGGCGATTGTTGCCGTTTTAAGCTTGCTTTACCATCACTATTATTCACGTCAACTACTTTTATTACATTGGTAAAATCTGTACAGACATCACACCAACCAACTATGTTGAAGGCTTGAAATTATATTACGATCGATTTTCATCAAGAAATGGGCCAGGAATTTTCCACAATAGTGCAAATAATCGTGAAGGCTGATCGCGGAAAAGCGATTGCGTGACGCTCGGTAAGCTATAAGATGACATGTTATTAGATACCAGACGTAAAAACTCTTCAGATTCTCAGTCTGCATTTTGTACCCACTCTGCAGTCTATATTTTGTATCCGGTCTGCAGTCTGCTGTCTACATTTTGTACTAACAGGTATCCGTGGCACAAATACAGTTTATTTTTGGTTACATTTATTCGCACAACACACATATAATCTACCACAAAATACCTGTGTGTGAGGTAATTCGACATTTTCATTCTTTCCCGCGTTAATAATCTTCTTTCCTTTTGTTAGAATGTAGACCACTTACAATGTTTCAAGTAATCCACCCACCCTACAAAAAATAACTCTTGCATGCATAGCATGCCTATGTTTTGAGACAGGTGTATGCCCTTGGCCAGACTTGAGCTCACTATTTCAGTATACTAGTCCGACTAGTATACTGTAGTATCACTACACTTGATTCCACGGATCCAGTACCATCCAGGTATCCCAGTTACCCTGCTCACAGGGTCTAGTTTGTTTTTTGGTTTTTTTTTTTTGTTTTTTTTGTTTTTTCTTCTTTTTTCGTTGTAAAGCCGAAATGTTCCCAAGTTGTACTTCATTAATTAGAAAGTTAAAAACTTTTCCAAAAGCTTTGACCGTAACAATATTTTCCCTACTATATTAACGAGCGGAGGCATCGGGAAAGGCGTCGGTGACATAGGGAAAGACATCAACAAGAATGATATTTACGATTTGTAATTGTTATGTGACGAAAAAAAATAAATTCCATTTTCTTTTAACGATGAAAGGTATAAATATATAAATTAACCCACTGACACCTGAACCGCCCGTAAACCGCCCGTAACCGCCCGTAACCGCCCGTAACCGCCACAAACTCGGCCCCTGGCGCCCGCGCGGTTCTAGACACGTCATCAGAATGGAATGTGAAAAATCCGGCTTTTTGATCGGTCCATTTGTACCACGTGACCAAAATACTCGATTCTGATTGGTTACACGCTATACCGACTCACTATTACTACTTATGTAGTCCATGTTTTTGAAGTAGATTATATCTGCAGACCTCAGATTCCCCAGCTAAAGGTATCCTGAATTAGTTTCCACAACGCAAATACGGTCAGCATGCTTATTGCGTGACAAATGAAATCTGATGCATCAGCCGAAAACAGAAGGAATATGTTGCTTTATTTCCGATAGTTAGATAACGGGTAATATGCGACTAACATAGTCTGTAGACTGTACAATTTTACGCCACTATCTGCGTCGGTGTATATACTGTAAGATTTTAAGCCGTTAACTAACGGTATAAAATCTTACAGTATATAATATATCGACTGGAAGAAATAACGCCGTTAGTTACCGGCGTAAAATCTTGCAGTATATATATCACCGACGTACGTACACATGAAGTTTTAAGCCGTAGTAACGGCGTAAATCGGTATCCCTTGTCAGCTTTTGTGCGGCCAATTTACTGGATCAAATCTTTTGGTCGCCCCAAATTATTTGCTCTACATTAGTGGAGGGGTACAGAGGGGTGAGCGCCCGGGAGACTAGAGGACTGGAGACGCAGGAGGCGGGAGCTGATATGGAAAATGTAACCCTTGAAAAGCCGAACCCAGGGAAGTTTTTTGTCTTCCATTTAATGCCCATCCAGAAGGAAAATTTCCTATTCGTTTCTTTATTACGTCAAGGTCACAGATGCGATATCATGAAAAATCTACAAATTTGTCGGTCTCTTGCAAGCTGTATCTGTATAAAATTGTCCAGTGACTAAAGTGAGTCAGGTCAAATGTCGTCAAACGGCGTAATTTCTTCCAGTCGGTTTTGTTTATATGTAAGATTTTACACCAGTAACTAACGGCGTAATTTCTTCCAGTCGGTTGTTTTTACACCCCTGTTCTCCCGGGCGCTCACCCCCTCCAATAATAGAGAACAAATAATTGCTTAGGGTTAGAAACGTACGTACGTCGATGATATATGTACTGTAAGATTTTACGCTAATAACTAACGGCGTAATTTCTTGCAGTCGGTTGTCTCCATATGTGAGATTTTACGCCAGTAAGTAACGGCGTAATTTCTTCCAGTCGGTGGTCTTTATATGTGAGATTTTACGCCAGTAACTAACGGCGTAATTTCTTCCAGTCGATATATTATATACTGTAAGATTTTACGCCGTTAGTTAACGGCTTAAAATCCTACAGTATATACACCGACGCAGATAGTGGCGTAAAATTGTACAGTCTACAGACTATGTTAGTCGCATATTACCCGTTATCTAACTATCGGAAATAATGCAACATATTCCTTGTTTCGGCTGATGCATCAAATTTCATCTATTACGCAATAAGTATGCTGACCGTATTTACATTGTGGAAACTAATTCAGGATACCTTTAGCTGGGGAATCTGAGGTCTGCAGATATAATCTACTTCAAAAACATGGACTACACATACATAAGTGAATTTCTCTATATGTTGCTTGAGAATAACTTCTCAGCAGGGTTTGAAAGTGGTGTACTATGGTAATCCATGAATCAGAGTGTCTGAGAAGGAATATGTTGCATTATTTCTCGGATTTCTTCGACAATTTTTACAAACAGAATAGCAACCTAGAGTTGATTTGAAAATGTATCTTAACAGGTGGACTACACAAACAAGCTATTTAATTACAGCGACAGTGGTAGAAATCAATTGAAAGCAACAGAGCGAAACACCGAATGTATATACACGAGGTTCATGCACAAGCGAGTATTTTCTTGCGACAACTACATGTTTCGAATATTTTGTGTGCGAAGATTTTATTTAGTTCACGCTCACGTATTTACAACAACATTCTTAGTTACATGTAATTTACTCTAAAGTTACGCCAGGGGGATAGATTTTAAATCAAAGAACAATATAAGCGACAGATTAATCTCAGCTAAAAACACGTCGACAGAGCTGGTATCTCTGTAAACAGAGATTTGTTTATTTAGCACTCGAGAAAAATAAACTTGAAAACTTTACCTAAAACGGAGGTTTATTCACTTAACAATAAAGGTAGGGTAATTTTAAAGTTAAAATTGATATATTTAAATGAATGAAAACAGAAGTAGAGACCAAACACGTCAAGTTTTGTCCCAATAGCATGTAATTTGCAGTAGAAGTACAGCAAGAAAATGGCCGAACTCCGTGAAAATGCACGCTATATATTTTGGTCTGCCGCGCTCACTTTTCTCGGGCCAAGGATAATATTTTTACATGATAAACACGAAGAATTGCTCGTTGGAGAAAACTCTTTTATTTTATGTACATTCATATACCCCCGATGATATGGTCGTCTGAAATATGGCAAAAATTTAGCGTACAAACGGAGTAGCAAATATAGTGTACTTTACGCGGGTGGTTACAAACGAAAGAAAGTTTAGTTGGAGATAAAATATAGATGCAAAGCTACTCCAAGGGATGAAAAACAACTTATAAAAAAATGAATGCAAGATAAATTTTCGTTGTCTTGTACGAGCGTTGTGAAAATGCACTAAAAGCCAGATAGAAATTATGCAAATTAGGTACGTTTTGGCCGATTTCGAACTTTCGAATTTTTTGCCAAAATAAAAACTCGCTGGAACTTTTGAATAATATTTTTGAAAACAGTTCACCATAAGGGTCTTTTGGAGCAAATAAAAAAAAAGTTAAATTTTTGCTTCTGTTGCCGGATTCTTGAAAATTACTGACAACCTCTCTTAACTCGCTCATATAACGTGACTTTCGTTGTATCGCTGTTTTCTTTCCGCTGGTTGATTCTAAAGATCGATCTCGAGCTATCGTTGAAGGGACTGGTCTATGTTCTCCTTCAGAATTTCCTTCTATGAGCTGCAAGTATCGAGATGGCGTGGCACTGGCCGACGCCATCTTGTTTGTACTGACCAGCTGCACTCAGTTCATACAGTTACTGAAATCCTCCTCTAAAACTCATAAGCAAATCATCACAATGCTTTTGAATTCTAAAATTTAGCATCTTCACTCTCTTGAGTGCTGAAATTTAGATCAAAGTTATGCAAAATGCTAAATAATGCTAGCAATTCTTTTTACAGAAAAAGTGGGAAAAGAATGCTTTTTAACCACATAATGCCAAAAAAATGCCAGCATAATTGAGAAGGGCCTAGTCCTTACTAGTCTGTTTGATACTGTATTGATATTCTTAGAAGAAACAGAAGCCACTCATGGTTTAACACCTTGACGAATGGCTAAGTCTAGAAACGTCAGCTCTCGAAACTCTTGACGGTGGCTAATTTATATCATCAACCCAGCTGATAGAACCAAATAAGCGTGTAATACCCCCCCCCCCCCCGACGCAGCAGTACAATTTCGTCAGAAACTTACCCCCTTTGTTACATTAGCTTTACCTCTATTCATCTTCATAAGCGCTAGTGCTTTCATAGCATCGATTTTCACCCTAATGACACGTGAACTAAAGCCAAATGAGGAAGTGCCAAAACGTATCCTTTCATTTTTTTTGTAAAGCAAGGTTTTGTTAATAGAATAATCATGTCAGTTAATATACCCAGTCTCCCTAATTCAGTACTGTCCCACTCGTCCGCATTCATTTTGCTGACTGAGGGGACGGGAGCAAAGATGGGATGAAGTGGAAACACACGACATGAAATTGCGACCCCAGACGGGAACTTTGTTCAGCAGCCTTTTATTCAGTAGAAAAACATGCATATAAAGTATGCTTATTCTCATCTTTTATTTTCTTTTCAAGCATCACAATGTTTGGTTGATTCACTTTGATTCCCTCACTGATTCTCTCACAAATAGTGAATTGAGACTTGATGGGTTCTCGAACAATCAGGATTATGGCAAATTAAGTAATCACATGTCAGCTCAGCCTGGGATACCAGTTATTATAAATGCCTCTCCTACAGCATTGTTAGCGTCCTCACTGAAAACAGATTTTTGTAATCGTTGATACGTGCGGATTAAGTCGACTAAACGGAGCGACCCAGTTTAGTCAGTAAAAGGCTATGTAAGCATGTGATAACAGAACAGATATGCATTGATGTAAGCACTTAAATCCCAAAATATATACATCTGTTTAGTAAAGGAGAAACGTTTTCATGCCTCTTGATAACTTTGTAACGTCCTGGCATAATTACTTTTTGTCTGATGTCATTACCCCTTATTAGCTTTCAGTTTCGCGCATAGATTGTTCCTGTGACAACAGCCATTAATTCATTCCTACTACAGGAAAATTGGCGATTCTTACCTTTAAGTTACATGTGTTAGAGAACTGAGATGTTTTAGGCTCGGAGTAATTGATCTAAAGCTATTGGACTTCATAATTTTAAACTTATATTTACGATACCGTCTGATTTGGAATAAAAAAACAAAACAATGCCACTTCAGCCTTTTTCTTACACAGAAATTTCCATTCTATAACTAGTTATATTTGACTGCACGTGGACGCAATTGTCTGGCAATAATGTTTCTTGTGGACTCTTGCTCTGTCTTCACTTCACGACTTCCCTAAAAGTAGCAGAAGGTCAAGTACATTTAGATACATGAACACTCAAAGAGTCTAAGAAGAAGGACTTCTATGTGTATTCAGTCTAAGGGCCTGTTTACATGGAGGTGAGGGACCCCAGGTGGGTGAGATAACCCGCCTAGCCGTGGTCGAAAAATAAAACGCTTTTACATGCAATCTTACAACCCCGAGGTGCTGGGGTGAGGTTTCTTGAGGTTGTTGTTGCGCTTGCAATTAAGGAATTTCAGCATAGGCATCCCAAGCTCACATCTCCAGAAAGACGAAAGATTAATTCTCGGACACAATTACGCGGTGGCTACGCGAGGTATAGTAGACTTAATACGTTATCAGGAATGGTTTGAGAAACGAAATATGGTCGATTTACAACTCTAATTATTCCGAAATGTGAACATTTTACACTCCTTGGGTGTCCGTTGTGGTTTCTGGTGATTTGTGCCATGAGACGGCTAGGAAATGTACAAAGTTTTAAAACATACATGTTTCGCTTTTGAGCTTTTTGCCATGAACGCGACCCCGGCTAGGCGGGTTACCCCACCTTGATACGTTTACATGGCAAATTGCCACCCCGGCTGACAGGATTACCCTACCTGGCAGACCGAGCAACCCGCCTAGGCGGGTCACCCCACCTATCATGTAAACGTGATCAAGATGAAATAAGAAATTATATGGACAGGCGGGTTACCTCACCCACCTGGGGTCCCCCACCTCCATGTAAAAGGGCCCATAATTGCGGTAACTGAAATCTTGGCACATTGTTCATACGGTTTTCTCTTATATTTCACGAGAAAATGCTATACACGTGCGAAATTCGCCAAGTATGGAGAGCAGAGAAAGGCAGTTGGAAGTATGTAAAAACATCTCGCTTGCTTTTCAATTATTTCTTGGGACCTAAATAAGAAAAGCTCAGATTCACGCATGCACTTCAGATCCTCGATGGAAATTCAATTCAGTTGTGATTGAACGCGAAAGTGAAACCCCAAATTTTCCACTCAGGCCTCGTATAGAGCGCCTGAGCGTTTTCAAACCGGTCGGAATGTGCCTCACGAAGAGTACAATACACTGTACCTGTTTTGCGGGAGATAAGAGAGATGTCATCCCAGAAGGTTTCTTGAACAGCTTCTTTCCCTTTTTCGCGGAGGACTGAGTCAATTTTGGTGGAACATTTTCTGTTTCTTCATTCGATTGCGATGAGTACTTGTCATTGTCTTCAACTGGAAAAGACAAATACAGTTCAGAGCTTTACAATTAAGAGGCACGCCTTGTCAACGTGAACGACTTTAGGACATGTCCATAGATCGATATTACGCCATTACTCAAGAAAGCTTCACACCTGCAGTGTTTTCTTGCAATTCTTGGAAGAGTTTTTTCTTTTTTGCTTCTATTTTGGGTGGCCCTGTCTCGTCCTGCAAAAAGTTTCAAATTCAGCATTGAATGGGCGCTCGAGCAAAGCAACTCAGAATTTACAACTCCAATATCCATTGATAATTTCTTCATTTAACAAACTGACGCGTGCTCATCACGTGACAGAAAGAGATAACCTTACCACTGACGACTTTTTAACTGGTAAAGTCGTTGACTTTGTTGCGGGTGTCGTCTGTTTGTTTCTCACAGATTGTCTTGTGCCCAGGCGACTTCGTCTACGAAGAAATAAAAGAAATGATTAACTTACGAGTTAACTTTTAAACCCGGTGTAGGGAAGATGAATTGTTAATCTGCATGAATTGATTTAAGGCGGTAGCCAACAATAAATCAAACCAAGCGAATACTTTGGGATTTTTCAAGTTAGTACAATGGCCATTGAACTGTTTCTCTCTTAAAGTGATTTTTTTTGTCCCAAGCCATGAAAGCCAGTCAGTGTGTATGAGTGTGTGCTCACGTTTTCCTTGAAGAGCCCGGAGTAAAGTCCTCCTCACTGTCGTCTGTTTTTTGTACCTTCGTCCATTTGGTTTTGAGCTGAAACAGAGCAAAGAACGGAAAGGGTTACATATAAACTGTATCAGAAAAGTGGATAAATGATTACCGTCACCCTATGGTGTCAGGAAAGAAAGCACCCTTGAGGAGAGAGAGCTGTTGCTTTATGTTTTGTCTCCAAACGTGACTGTGCTGTTCCACTTTTGTCCTTTGACAAGATAAATTTTTACGTTAAAAAATAACCAAAAGAAAAAACATTGTACACGCAATTCAAGTCATCAAGGACTTGAATAGTTATATAAAATTTCAAGTAAAATCCACACTTCTTCCAGCCATGAGAGACGCACTGAATAAAAAAAATCATCTGATTTTATTCCTCTTGAACTATTCCATGAAATTTTTAGTTGATGTTTTTGTCAAATGTCGGAGTCAGGAAATTGTCATCAACTTCATGCCAATATTAAACCAAGAGTGAACCGGCTCGTAAGGATTTACCTGAGACAATGGGATGTCACTGCTGTTCCTCTTCAAGGATTTCTTCGCTGATCTTGAACAAGATGTTGTCGAATCCGCCTTGTCAGCTACATCAGGGTCCTAATAAAACAAACAAAGAAACAACTTAACAAACAGACGGTGATAAGGTCTTGCTAGCAGCTCCTCAGGTCGAAATTGTAAAACGGTTTTTGGATTAACAATAATATCGAACTTATGTAATGAAAGAAGTTAGAAGCAGGAACAGTAACAGATGAGCGATAGACACAAATGAGTATACTTCATTTAATTTCGAACACCCGAAGCTCTACTAGCACTGATATATGTCATCAGGGGTATAAAATGAAACCCATAAACATTATTCTCACCGAAGAAGAGGAATCTGTTTTTGAAGAGTTACTTCTTTCAGCAGCGAGTTCTCTTTCTACGCTTTCTTTTTCATGTTTCATCTCTTCTATACTCCTATCCTTGTCGTCAAGCTGCCTCTGGTAATCCCGTTTCGTTTTCCGCAGTTCCTCTTCCATCTCTCTTCTCAAATCCTGCCTACACTGCTCGCGGATTGTGGATAGTTTGATCTCATACTCTGCCTTTTTGGCGTTAGCCACCTCTAATGTTTGACGCATGGTTTTCATGATGTTGTCTCTTGAATCGTTCATTTTGCTTATTTCCTCCTCTTTCTTTACCAGCTTTTCCTCAAGAGTTGCACGTTCTTTCTGCAACATGGCTATTTCCTTCTCCATGTTCTGCATCCGCTCGAAGATGTTTCGCTCATTAGCCTCGCTCTTATTGGACATATCTTTCATAGCATCGCTAGCAGCCGTCGCTTTCTTCTTCAAGCTGGTTATTTCCCCCTTCTTTATGTCCAGTTCCTTAGTTGCTAACTCACACTTTTCTTGCCAAGTTTGCAGTTCTATGGAGAGAGTTTCCAATTCATCCTGTCTTTCTTCAAGTGCCTGTCCTTGTTCAGCTAATAATACATCTTGTTCCTCTAAAACTTTTTTCAGGTTGGCAATCACGTCTTTGTCCTTTCCCGCATCTACGGAAAACAAGAGCATGATTTCGCAACACGTTTGAGAATTGCTATATGTTGAACACATGATGTCTCTCTCTTTCTTTTTTTCCCTTTGCATCAAAACTTGTCCCCAAGACCACTAGCCACAGCTAAAACCCGAAAAACTCTTTTCAGTTCAACTGCAATATTATGGCATGCATATTTAGCAGACGTCTTAATTTGACTTGCTATTATCTTAACTCTTGCTGACCAAACAGGCATTACAATCTGTGTGGTCGCTTAAGGAATTCTTTACTGTATGCAATCAGTACAACTCGACATAATTTTTGCGACAGGCATACCCTAGCCATTACAAACCATACCCAGCGATCAATCACTCAGAATCCTTTCATACAAACGATATCATCGAGACAACGAAACTGTTTCAGCGGCTACCTGACGAGAATAGACGTAGATTTCCTTCCATGGAACTCTTTTCGTCATTCAGTGTTTTCACTTTGTCTGTAAGTGTCCTGATCTGTTCTCGGGATTTTTCATTTTCAATTGATGCTTTCCTAATATTTTGTTCCAGTTCGTCGATCGATTTGTTCCTGTCTTCGATGGTCTTTTGCATGGACATCATCTCCTTCCACACCTATAGATCAACAAGGAAAGACACGAGGAAAAAAATGAAAAGCAGAGTATATTTGATATCACGAAGCCGACAAAGTCAACAATACTGAAGTCTCTCTATGGCCAAAGGAAAATCTGAGCAGTATCTCAGCTACACGAACGGAGTAGTAAAAGCTGAAAGCCAGCCAGTCTTTAGTACAAAATTGAAAATGTGCTGGGACTTTGCCAAGTTGACAAGTGAGAGCAAGCACTTGCTATCCGGCAAGGGAACCTGGAGTGAGCCAAACTAGCGGTTTTTCGACGGTCAGAATCTGTGTGTGAAGAGCCCTACCTTGTCCAATTCTTGGAACTTTTGTTGATCAATCGTCTTTATTTTTTCCCTCAGCTCTTCGATTTCTTTCACTTTCTCTTCAATTTCCTCGTTTCTTTTTTTCAGTCTCGCGTTCGCCTCATTCGTCTCCTGTTCCAGCTTTACTTTGGCTTCCTGAAACGAAAAAAAATTTATAACTTTCATTGCTTCCAGAGCCCGTACAGAGATGATGTTTATCAAATCTAAGCTTGGGCTCAATAAAAATATAAATTTACACAGCCTATCTTTTCTGAAAACATAAATAGACTTCTGACTCAAGGTTAGTTTAAAAACTGTCTGATGGGGACTTTTTTTTTGGACAAATCTGGCTGCGGTGGCAGGAAAGTACGAACGATATGACGTTTTGTCCGCCATATTGGATTTCCATGCCCCCGACCCCCCTAGAAACAATGGGCTAAAGCCCATCGTATGGGTCCTTCGGACCCACAACCGGTTACCTTTACAAAAGCTCCGGCTACTTAAAACCTCAAAGAAAACTCTGGCTTCGGCACGAACGTTTTTTTTTTTTGTCCATGAGAAAGTATGAGGCCTTAAACAACGCGAGCACTGATATTATTAGTGCCAGACCCCCGAAAAACCTCTTCCGACTCGTCTCAAATCTTCTTGTTGGTAAAACGCGCATCCTGAAGCACTAATAATGAATGCTTTCTAGCAAGCTAGTCGTTTGGTATAGTAGAAATACTTCACCTGACGTAAAATAACTTCAAGGTCACAATTGAAAGATATTTAAGTCGTGGAAACAGTTTTATGCCACTGTGGTATATTATAGCTAATTCCATGGTTAGCTGTAAAAGCTCAAAGTGTGTGATATAGCCACATTAATAGTCAACAATACACTAATCACTATTCATACCTTAATCCTCTCATCACTGCGTGCCATTCCTTCCTCGAGGAATCTCACTTTATGTTCAAGATCTGGTACAACTTGGTTTTTATATCTTTGAATTTCAGTTTGCAGTCGTGAAGTTGTCTCGTTCGCAGCAGAAAGTTCATCTTTTAGTTCATGAACTTTTCCATCCATAGAAGCTAGACGCTTTTTCTTTTCATCTAACTCATTCGCTGACGCACTTCGTGCATTACACATTTCTTTACTCGCCTCTTCAACAGCTTTCTCTTTTTCCAACACGTTTCTCTTCTCATTTTCCAGCTGCGTTTGTAAACAAGCATTCTTTAGCTGCTGAGAATTCAACTTTTCTTCCAAAGACTGAATGCGTTCGTCTTTCTTCTTCGTTTCTTCTTTTTCTACATCGATTTCCGCCCTTACTTCTTGTAGTTCCTCGAGAAATTTGGCGGATTTCTCATCGTACTCTCTCTTTAACCTCTCAAGTTCCAGCCTAGTTTCTTCAAGTGTCACGTTCTTTTTAGCCATCATATCCTTACTCTCCTCTCTCTCTTTATCAGCTTGGACAAGTCGTCTTCTTAACGTTTTCAATTCTTCCTTAGTTTTCAGATTATTTTCCTTGGGTAGCTTTTCCATTTCGGACAGATGCTTCTCTTTCTCTGCTAGGGACATTTCGAGGCGTTTAATGGTGTTATTTCTGGCAATAACCTGACTATTTTTCTTGTCCAGCGCTTTTGTGGATTCTTCCAACTGTTTTTCCAATTCTTTCAAACTATCTTCACTATGAAGTTTCTTCATTTCTTTTTTACACTCTACCAACTCCGATTCCAGTTCATTTATCCTTCTTCTGCTCTCACTCTTGACGCTCTTCAATTCTGCATCTTTTTCCTCGATTTCCTTTTCCACCCTTTTAGTCCTAACTTCTTGCTTTTCAATGTCTTGAGCACTTTCTTTGCTCAAGTCTTCAGGACCTTCTGCCTGGTAAACTTCGCATTCTTTCTTGGACAAAACTGCGATCTCTTCTTCAAGAGCTTTCTTGGCATTCTTCAATTCCGCTGTCGTCTTTAAATTCTCCTCCTGAATGTTCTTCAGTTGTGTCTCCTTTTCTGTAACTCGTTTCTTCATGTCGTCCAGTGCAGCCATTTTATCACAAATATCTTTCTTAGCGTCATCCAATTCTGTCACTTTTTCGCCAAACTCCTTCTTCATCAACTCAAGTTGAGATTCTTTTTCTTTGCACTCGCCTTTCAACGTTTCTAGTTCAGCTTTGGCATGGTACATCTCTCCTTTAGCTGCTTCAAGTTGCTTTGCCAAAACAGCCATCTCGGTGGCCATAATGTTGTCTGTCTCCTCGGCCTGGGTGTTTCTTTTTGCTTGCGAATCCTCAATAACCTGATTTAGAGACGATATCTCCTTCTCCAGCTCCTTACAGCGTTCTTCTGCTTTCTGCAGCTCGTCTTTAATTCTTATTAGTTCTTCGTCGTTGTCGAATGCTTGAGCGACATAACTTTTCTCACGGGCTAATTCTTCTCTTGTCTCCTCCAATGTCCTTACTAATTCTTTCATCATTGTGTTATTTGTCTCTAACTGATGCTCTGTGTTTGAAAGTTTGGCCAAGGCAGCGTCCAGGGCACCTTGTGTCCGCAAAAGCTCAGCGGAATTTTCCGTCTTCTTAGGCGCTTCCTTCTCCTTCTGTAGCTCATTTGTGAGATGTTGTAAGGTTGCGTCCTGTATTTGGTATAAACAAAATGCAGGGGAGTCAGTCTGGTTAACTCAAGTGATTCAAGACATACACGCAGCGCGCCAGAGAAAACGGAAAGTGTGAGATGTGTGAGCTTGGATATACTTTATGGACTTCAATGTCAACATAATGAACTTAACGTGTTTTTCAGTCATTTTGGATACCATACGCGTGGTCAATTTTTGGGAAAACTAGGATCAAACTACACCTTCGAAATAAATGAATAAACGAAACTAGAAAGGCATGGACGGTGACTGGATACCAAGGAGAATCACCGAACTACTACACATCCATACGCCTTCCATCTTTCACCGTAATTTGTTTAAGAGGTAGGCTATCAAGGAACGTTGAGCTTAGAGGTCGTCAACTTAATTGTTAGCAAATTTCAGAAAAGGAATAGTGTCTGTTCTTGTCAGTCATTGTCACGAACGTTTGCTTTCAAACACTCCAAGTTCCACAACAAAGTTAATCAAATTTTCTTGCAAAGTGGGCCTGATAAGTCAGATTGTCAAATCAAATTCAATCATCATTTCTTTGACTACAGTAACCTAGTCATGGTGAAAACGCTCGGTTTCTGTAGCATGTCACAATTCAGAATATTTTTTGATGCTTTCACTTCACTTAACTTCGTTTTAGCGCCACTCTTTTAATATTTCCACATAACTCCTAGTTTACATCTGGTGAGTTAAAACGGGGTAAACCCTACTCCTAAGTTTAGAAAAAATCTACCCTCCCTACCCCTGGAAAATTTCTTCTCCAGGTGTTTCTCCGCTTTTTAGAGACAACTTGATCCCAGGGCGCACAAAAGTAGACCGCCGCCGCCGCATGAGAAACGACACGAACACCACTAAATATACGTAATCGTTCGTTTATTGATTACAGGTTCAGGAGCACCAAATAAACGATGACTTCATGAAACAACTACTATGAGGCATTATTTTGTGCAGCCAATACCGAGGGGTGGAGACTCTGTAGCCAGGTGATTGCAAATTGTATTTTGTCTTGTAAGCTATTAAATGTTTCGTCAGCTTTTATCTGCTTCAAACTTGGAACACATCCATATATTCAGCGCCTTACACCCCATACAAATTCAAATTCTGGTCGTCAAGAGTTGTTTTTCAGTCACATTGACGACCAGTTGGTCGCAGTTTCAGACCTTGAATTTGACTTTTTGTTTTCGTTTGAAGAATGATGGATATGATTGCGAGTTTTCGTCTGGTACTTTACAGTGTACAGAGTAGTGAGGTGTAATTTGAAAAACGTCAAGTGGTGTACTTTTGTGTAAGAAATTGCGTACAAAGTTACGTACAGAATGTTAAACAGAACAGTTCGTGTAATTGGTAATGTCGAGTTCTATCGCCTCGAACGCACCTGTTTTTTAATGCAAGCTTCCTGTTCATCAAGCGCTGCTTTCAGTTTACTGATCTCTGCTTCCTTCTCAGAGAATGCTTCGCCAGCCTCTTCAAGCATCTGTTTAAGTTCTGCAGCTTCCTCGTTGGCGTGATTCAAGTGAGCCTGCAATTCCAAAACTGCCTGTGAGGTCGCTGCTTCTTCTTGTTTGTTTTCTTTTAGTTGTTTGATTTCCTGGCGCAACTCAGCAATCTGTGCATTCAGTCCACCAATGAGTTGCTGCTGCTCCTGAAAAACGAAGCACAGATTTCTTGATTACAAACCAAAATTGTGAAAAGAAATTACGACTTAAATCAATTACAAATATTTTGCCTTGAGAATGCTGTCCCAGTGGTGTGAGACGAAAGAGAAGTTCGAAGACCATGCAAACTTTGTTGTATGTCTCTCTCCATCCGTGAGTATAAATGGGATCTGAGGAAATGGCTAGGAAATCTGAGGAAATAGTGCGGGTTAGCGGTGATGAAAAAAAAAAAACTTCCTATCTGGACGGAGTAGCAAAGCTTGTTGCGTTATGCGACAAGATCTGAGACAGCTCAGCTTTACTGTCTAAAAGCATGATCATTCTGTCACTTAAGTATTCCGTTATTCCATCAACTTACTCACCCGAACTTTAGTCTGCTCTGTATGTAAAAACACACTTGGCACCCATTCCTCGTCTTCCTCTTCTATTCGTTCGACCCGAGCTCTTTTTCTAGATATTTTGACGGACTGCGTCAGCAATTCGATCCTGCGATCACACTTCTCCTCAACAGCGGTTACTTCCATTTTAACACGTTGACTGAAATTTGAGAGCGAATTGCGCGGTTTCTACATTGCTCAGCAATTATCACACCTCAATAATGACTGAAAGTTAACACACAGCTTAGATGAAACTCAGAAGCATTTCACTTCTACATTTTTAAGAACGTTATGTCTCACAAATGTGTGTGATTTTAAGGTTTGGATGATAATAGAGCAACAAACTAGGGGGACTGATATTACTACTGTTCTTTGCTTATTACCTGTAGGCTTTCTCGATGGAAACAAGCTGTTCAGCCATTTCCTTGCACACTTCCTCCCGTATCTTTACTTCCAGTGTCTGCATCTTACGCTTCTCTTCGATCAGTTGTTCTTGGAGAACTTTAACCAAGTCCACAAGTTGCTAAATGTGACAAAATCGATAGAAAAGTAAGATATGACAGCATAACAGACTAAAGCCCTAGCTGATGTTAATTAACACCATCCCATTCCACTGACTTGGTTTTTACTTTTGTGATTTTGTGCATTTAGGCTGCTTGACATCAACACTTGGAGTAACTACATCATCAAGAGATGCACGACGCGCGTTTCTTTAACTGCGGATAGATTGGAGACGAGTCAGGAAGAGGATTGCCTGGGGTCTGGTACCTACAACATTTCCTAGTGTAGTGTCTTGTTATTCGGGTGAGTGTAGTCCTGTGAAGGACTGTTGTTGGTAGTGGTGATTGATGTTTCGTCAACCTGAGTGGAAAACATCTTCAGAGTCAAGTGAATATTTGTTGTCACTCGAACGTTCTGAGGCCGGTTCGTACAAACTGATTGGTCAGTTTTGCCGTGATGTAATTGGCTGTAAGACCCAGATAGTGCAAATCAGTTGTCATTGGTCAGTTTCAGTCCATCGGTAAAATTATGTCGTTCTGTTCGGTTCGTTTGTCATGTCAATGTCATAAATGAGTCGTCTGAGTGGTGCGGGTAGTAGTTAACACCTCCTGAGGTTAGTCTGATCTAAGTTAGTAAACCTTTATAATAAGCAAACTTATAAACTTATAATTGATTAACTCATAATACTGTCAGTGCCAGACTCTTTACAGACCCTCATCAGTTCGCGTTGCTCACAACCTCGTATTCTCCCGCAGGCAGAGAAACACTCTCGCCAAAGGAATAGTAATAATGGCCTGCTTGCAAGCTTTGAGTAACAAACCTGTTGATAAGGGTTGGGTTCCATAATGACACTTTCCTCCTCTATCTCTTCATCAACCTCTGCTAGAGTATCATCACAAGGGGCTGGTGTGTGAAGTGCTCCTTTGATCCATGGCACAGAGGGCCTTGCTGGTTTGGAGCGTGGTGTGGCAGCCAAGGCACGGGCCTTCTTTGCTGGAGGAGGTAAATCCACTGGTTTGGACACTCTGGTAGTCACCTGACAATAAACAAGAAAGAAAGGGAGAACTAGACATCAAACTGTACACTGAAATATTTGGCTTCTAATTGCTAACTTTCTTCATTAAATTCTCCAAAGCCTCTTTTTTTGTATTAATGATACATGTCTGGTAAAATCCAGTATATAAAGATGGAAAATTTTCAAATATTTTCTAACCTTTTTGGCGATAGCTGAAAACTTCATCACATGGAATGTTTCATCAAACATAGAAGCACACATGTTAACATTGACAATCATGGAAGCCCTTCCTTTTCCACAGAAAAATCCCTGAAACAGTCTAGTGAGTTTACTTTCACGGAATGGGATAATAAGGGGTTGATTCCTACAAAAATAAATGAAAAGTTTGTCTATGGTAAAAGATATAACATTTGTTTCAACAAAACAAAAACATAAAGTACAGCAGTATGATTGAGGCTAATTTGAAAGCTAAAAACTATTATCAACATGGATTTGCAGTTTACTGGATAAATCCTACTTACGGGTTTTTCTGATTGTAACGTAAATATTCCAGGCATTTGCCTAACGTCATCAAGGAAGTGTTGATGTTACCAGCTTCTTTGAGTCTGTCTCCCTTGCTCTGGGTTTTTGAGTAGCGCTCAGATCCTGCTAAATCTACAAATGAAAGTCTGCAGAAAAAAAATTATGTTAACTGTAGCTGTTGTATAAGTATTTTAAGTAAAACTGCACATGGAGCCATGTGCCTCTATAACTATATAGGTTCTGGAGGCTACTTTACGGCAAGTTGATGATGTGTTATGGTTTTCAATTAAAGAATTTTGAACTGTGATTTCCAAAATAATAATATCAAGAAAAATTGCACAACATGGTCACTTACCTGCTAACTCTTGCTACATGAGGATCATCAACATCAACTACTCGCAGAACCTTGATACTGAAGATACAGTGACTGAAGAATGAAAGAATTGCTTTGTTAGTTACATAAAACTATGATAAAGTCTACTTCTGTGTGTCAACATCATCATCAATACCACTACAACCACCACCACCATCATTGTCATCATCATCATCTCACCATGCTAGTTGGCAACAAAATAATGTGTTGTAGAGTAAATGAAAAAGAGACCATTTTTAAAGAGCCTAATGTAACCAACCATGATAATTTGTTGTATTTACCTGCGACTGGAACACTGGTTTAACTTTGTGGAAGCTATTCTTTGATTTTTCTGGCCAATCTTAAGAATCTATACATGAAAAAAGAAATAAGATTTTTTAGTATCACTGCGTCACTCCTCTGAGAAATTGAAACAAACACAGTTATAATTACACTGATGTTATTTAAGTGCAGGTAACCAAGAGGGGAAAAATATTGAGGATGGAAGCATATCTTACCTTGTAGGCTTCATCAGCATTGGAGACATAAATTTCTCTCAATCCTTCATTAATAAATGCAAACAGGCATCATTAATAATTTGCCTAAATTTTCCACTTTACTAGATCATCATCATTGTAGCATAACTTCTTAACCATATTTGAAATTACAATTTATAAAATGAGCAAATATATAATGAAAAAGAAGAGGCAGGTATTGGTGACTTAGGCCACTGAAACTGTCAAATCCCTGACAACTGATGACACAATTGACCAGTCTAGCTGAGTGTGCAGTTTTAATAAAAAAAATCAGTCAAAAAATTATTGTTTGGAAAGTAAGGCAAACTAGATAGCTGTGACAGATTGTCAGGTGCTAGGATCTGGTTGTTGTATCTAAGTACAGAAAGCACAGATCTATGTTAAGACTCAAGTAGCTTGTACCACAAAATCTGGATGTCTCAAATGTAATAAATAGACCACACTGCTTGCAAGGGAAAGAACTGTGGAAAACACTGGGAAGCATACAGTACTGTTCATGCTCAAGGGAACATAACATTTACCTTTTTTTTACCATCTAAATTTGTAAAAATAATAAAGTTAACTCATTTATTGATCATTTCTCAGTAATTAATAAAATAACAAAGCAATGTTCAAAGGTTCCATTTTAGTCTTTATTCAGCACATACCTTTGATATAGGGGTTCCCGTTTGCATCATCACCAAGTCTGAGTGTTGTTCTTTTTTTACCTTTCCCTGTTGGACATGGCTCCAACAAATCAAAGATTGTTTCATTGTAGATTTCAGCATAAGAAACCCAAACAGAGAATTTGACTGGTCCTTGTGCATCTACATTGATTGTGGTGTCATCTGCCACCCGAGAGATATTCTCGTCATTGTCAATGGAGGACTCTGAAATGACACGACAGGATCAATTAAATCTAGAGAAAATACTAGTGTTTAACTACTTCACTTGGCAAGAATCTCTTTAGAAAATTCTTGAATAAAGGAGGATTTTAGATGAATTTTCATTAAAAAAAAAATGAAACCATGCTTAAGTGGGAGCTACAACTGAAGTAACCTTGCATCTAGTTTGGATAAAATGTTAAATACCTTCATGTCCTCCATCCTGACTCTTGATTGTGTTATGCAGAACTGAGTCATCAATACAACTGACTTTTGACAAGTCAGCAGTAGAGTCTTGGTCCAGTTTGAGAAATGCATTTATGTCAAAAGTCTGAAAGAATAATGCAAAATACATAGATGACTGCTTTTCCTGATGAATATCTTGTAATACCATAAATGCATCTATGAGTTTCCCATCTCAAGAAGCCTCCCTTTCTCAAAACAGACTCTTTTCTTTTTCACTATTGGCTGCAATATTGTGTCATGCAAGTGACCATGCAAATCATTTACAATGTTAAATAAAGTCTTGGAAGACGGAAGTAAGAGGCCTTATCAGCAGCAGTAAATGCTGGTGATCATGTTCCATTGCTACTTTTTATCCCTAAACAAAAAACATTAGAACACAACTCCAGGCAGTAAGATTATTGAATAATTTATTTATTGAATACTACACCACACAACTTAAGAACATGATAAGAACGTTTTCAGGCTCAAATCGAAAAAATCGCAAATCGTAAAACATTTGATGTTCCTTGAAAAAAAGAGTGTATAAAGTATTCATTTAAGATGTTTGAGAGCTCGGTTCAAAAAAATATCACCCACCATTAATTGCTGTAACTCACCTCTTTGTTGAGAGACGAGAGTAACGCACACTTGAAATTACTTTCCTTCTGTTCCTCGTCATATGTAAGCCTCACAACATCTGTGCAGAATCTTGGTTTGAGGTCCATTCTCTCGTAACTCTTTCCCTCTATACTGTTAAAGAGTACATCAAGACTTCGAGGTAGAATCCCACCATCTTTGGGGGTTCCTTGAATTGTGTAAGTCTAAAAGAAACACCGAAAACAAAGATGTTTTGAAGTATACGACCCAACTCAACTAGAATAAATCATATCAACATGTAACTGACATCAAAACGACACCCAACCAAATTAATAAGTGTTATATCCTTTTACAGCTTATTACCATGAATCCAATTTGTATTCGAAAGAAAGCAAAGAGGTTACAGCTCACTGATCGCGTAGTTACAAATGTTCAAATAAAACAGAAAGCTCGCTTACCTTTCCCGAGTTAGTCACCCCGTAGGTAAAAACCAAACAATTTTGTCCCTTAATGAAGTCCGTTACCAAAGGAAGAGTTGTCTCATCGAAGAAAACTTTCTGTGTTGTATCCTCACTAAACACATTTGTGAACGAAAATCGATGCGAAATCTCACCGCCAGCCCGAGTGCTGTTTTTGAATGCAAACGATTCCTTTGGCGCGTTCATTAAGACCGAAGTACGGCTTTCTCTCTCTACACATTGTTGATCTTCGTTTGCCTCGAGTTCTTCGCTACTAAACGGCCGTGCTCTTAAATAAACCTTAATGTATTCTCTCCCAGAAGTGTCCGAAGAGGTCTTTTCTTTTACAGGATCATCAAATTCATCGAAGAGATTCTTGCGAATGTCCGCGTCATTGTCACGGTTAGGATGGTCGATCTGACCATCATCAGGCTCTTCTTCGCCGTCCGAAATAGAACTGCGTTGATGCTCAGACATTTTGTTCTACCAAACAATTGTTTTCAGCGATTAAAATCAGAAGAACTTACAATATTTACCATACAAATCTGCGCGAAAAACTCCTTCATAAAGTTACGAGAGGGAACAATTTTGAAATTGCCACTCGTTGATTCCACTTTCATCTGATTGGTCCGTTAGGAAATGCCGCTGGCCGAATTGGGGCTAGTTCATTCATGCATTTCAGGTCTTGGAAAGAAATATTTCAAGCGTGATATACATCGACTTAATCGATCGCCCTATACTACGCCTTAGTCCATAACAATGTATAATTGACGATAATAACTGAAGGAATTTAGCCGGCATGTACCTTCGACATGTGAAACTGGTCCGTTAACCCACCGAAACCAACAGGGGCACGTAAAGTCGAGGTTCCCTGGTAAATGAATTAAGGGTGTAAGTTTCTAAAGAAACTGTGGTGCTGCGTCGGTGGGAGAGATAATTTAGCAGGTAATTTAGTGTTAACGACTGAGTTGACAAAACGTAACTGGCCACCTTAAAAAGTAAAAAAGCTGACGTTTCGAGCGTTTGCCCTCCGTCAGAGCGATAGAGTTAACGCTCAAAACGTCAGCTTGTTTACTCTTTACGGTGGCCAATTTATGTTTTTAACTCAGTTGTTAACACTAAATTACCTGCTCCCCGGTAACCTTCCTAATGTTCAAGTGAAATCATAACATCTCGATGTATAGTACTCTCGAGGCTAAAAAAAGGTCGTTGAGTTGCGAGTAACCCTTCCAACTCATGTGAAAAGACTTATTCTTAGAGCGCTCAAGTTCTTTTGTAATTCTGATGTATCGCCATTTAAGAATGGTTATCTCACTCGCCTAGTTCATTGGATCTGTCTCCATTTGGCCGGGGTCTTGATCTCCATTGTCGATGATCCGTTGGCCTTTCTAATTTCAACTGCAAATATGTATTATTTTGCATTCACATGTAATTATATAGGGACCATGAATTTGAACTGAATGAAAGAAAAAAATATTGTGGAAGTAATACCCAAAAAATTCATTAACTACTGACAGAGAGAACTACAAACTTAGTGAAAGGTTACTGTTTATTTGACTGATGAGTACCTGATATTTCTATGAACCCAATTTTATAGTTCTAAGTGCTATCTTGGGTCATTTTTGTTTGCAGTATCACAATCCATAGTGTTCTTTATTCTAAAGTAAAAAAGAAAGAGGGCAAACTAATCGCTAATGCCAGAGAATGACCGATCATAAGCTTTTGTTGAAAAGAGAATAAAAATATTACTGCAAAGCACAAAGTAACAGACAACACAATAAATGTCCTTTGTGAAAACCAAGCAATGATTCTCCATGATTTTGCTTTGTCTCACATTAAATTTTGAACAATAAACTGGTGGCTTGGTTTGATTTGCATCATTAACTTGAATAAAATTCATGAAAACTTGGCTTTTGAGAAGTCCATCTCTGGGTGTTGTTCCATGAACCTGGCAAAAAAGAGCAAATATGAAATTACAATTTTGTTTGTCATTCATAAAGAGAGAGGTGGTTTACATCATCAACTAAGTAAGTTTACAGCACTTGTTGAATAACAATATTTTAATGGATGGCAAGGGGGCCTCCAAACACCACAGGGCTTATACAAGATAGGCCTCCTTACTTAAAAAACATAACACACACACACACACACACATATAAGCAATACACATTCATTGGGAAAATTTCCAAAGCCAAACCACCAAATGTCAGTTGTGATAGGAAACAAACTTTTTTGTTTTTGTAAACTCCTCCTTAAAATATAATATAGGTATTGCCTACCAATGAAAACACAATCCAGAGGAGTTTGTACTCACTACCTTGACAGGTAAAAATAATGGTACAAGGTCCTGAACTTCCTTAGTGATGCAATTCAAGTAAGTAAGCCAGACAATGGGAATTTCAACTCCATTTTTGAGGGACAAAAAAACTCACTTTTTTAGGATATCTTGCTTTTTCTGTTCTTCTGAAGTAGGTAATCCCATCTAATGAAAAAACAAATGTTTGAGTAATCAATAATTCAAATGTTACAACTGAAGTTGACTTCTCAGAAGTTCCAAATTTCCAGTCTTGATTAACCACCTACAGTATGTTTTTCTGCAGTGCACTTGCCATTATTTGAGTTTTGACTCAGTTCCAATTGAAGTAAACATTTAAATTTTCTTCTTCTCCATTTGTCTTCAAATGATGTTAACATGATTGTTGTTACTTTTAATGAGGCCACTACCCTATTTTTCCATTGTATAGTTTGTAATATATCTGATGACGTATTTTAACACTTACAGCTTTTTGTCTTTGATCAAACATCATTTTCTCCACCATTCCTCTTGTTTCATCATCTAAATCCCCAAGCTGCAGTAAAGACAGCAATAAATGATGTTTGCTAATATGTTTTAATCAAATATAAAAAAAAATTTATTGATTTACTAAGAAAACTGTCCACACTTTTGATTTCATCCTAGCAGGGTGAACAGGAGCAGGGGTAAACCTCAAAATTACAAAAAATTATCTCAAAATATTTCTGCCGCTCAAAGTTTTCAGAGTTTGAATAAAGAGGGTAAGTTTCTAGAGAAACTGTTGGCGGGGGTATAACAAGATAATTTGGCTTTATCAACTGAATTTATAAAGTAAATTGGCCACCATAAAGAGTCTCTAAGCTAATTTTGTGAGCATTAGCCAATGCATTAGCTGACGCTTGAGCTTAAGCTGCTATGTTTTTACTGAAGACATCAACAATTGTTGTGGCGATTTTATAATTTTCTCCATATTACACCCTTGGAATATTCTAACCTTTGAATTTTCTGGTTGAACTTTTTTGGTGTTAATCTCTGGATCTGTTGTCAACAGGTGTGACCACCATTCCATTTTATTAACCTGACAAAACACACACATGGGTTGATTAGCAATTAACAATAAATCACTAGTTTAATATGAAAAGAACATAAAAAAAATCCATGAAAACTGCCATTACAGTGGCTAAAAGGGCTCAAAACTCAAATCTATACAGTCACCATTTTGTGATCTGAAATCCTGAAATGGTTGCCAGGGAAAAAAATTTTTACTAGTCTGGAAAATTTCTAGTAAAATGGCAACTATCAACAAAAATGCAACCACTACTGACAGCTTTTTCTTCTTAAATGACAATCTTGCTAACTCCTTTCAAACAGAGAAGAATATTTTGTGCAATATTACACAATCTTTAAAAGAGGGAAAGATCTTTACTAACCACATAACTGCCAATTGCATGCCTTTAAATTCATGACTTTTATTGAAAGTTTAAGTCTTTTATGTAGAAAATTAACCCAATTAAACTGGTTTTCACCTACTTTTTCTAGGGTGATGACAACATTTTTCTGATCCTGCAGTACCCATGAGCACTCCTCAATCTTCACCTAATAAAAAATCATTATCGCTGTTTACCAAAATCCTTTTTGTTTATTTTGCATTTTTAAAAATTCTCCTGTATAATAAAGGTAAATTAAATTATAGCTACCTTCTTTGGCAGGTCTCCATCAATTATAGGTGGATGTCCTTTTAAGCCAACTTTTAAATGCTATGTACAGAGGAAGAGAGAAAAACAATTAATTATACCAAAATTTTATACCTGATAGTTTCAGTTTGGGTAAGTCAGTTTTGGGCAAAATAGCCAGCTAATTTAACCCAAACTTTCAGAAATATTTCAGTACTATCTACATGTTGTTCACCAAGGACACCTCTAAAAAAATTTGACCAGAACATTTGAAGTGAGGATGAGCACTAAATGCACTTCATCAGAATAACAAAAGCTTCATCAGAGGAAACTTACAGGATGACAAAAGGAGAGCTTGCACGTTTTGATACATATTTTAGGCTTCACTTTTCACCCTTATTTCAAATACCACTTCCTTAAGTAATAAAAGCATTTCTATCAAAGATTTGTACAAAACGACAAGCTAGAAAAGGGGAAAATCAAATTTTAACCAGCAGTCAATTAAATGAACCACAACATTATGTGTTCACGATGATAAACTCTCCACAGCTTGTAGGGTTTAGCCTACAGTCAATGTTCTGATGTAGTTTGGTTCTTTGTTTTTAATTGTTAGTTTGGTCATGTAAAAATTACTGTTAATAAAAAACTTACAGACTGCTGTATATCCACTATTACATCTCTTCCTTTCACTTTAAAACTGACATTTAAAGGAATCCAGGCCTTAAATTCCATTCCAAAAAGAACAACATTATTAATAAAATTTGCAGTTATATTTCAGAGAACAGTGCCACAATATTGTATGCCAGCATTGTCAGATCTTATCAGCTTATTTGATCACAGCTTCTTCAAGTAAACAAGAAGAAGCTCAATAATATCAGTATGAATCCATCATTCCATGCTGACTTCCAAATGAAGGATGTAAATTCATCACAGTGGAATTTTATAAAAATTTTAAATACAAACAAACAACCTTCCCACTAGTTTACATATTAAGGTGGTGAATATTTTAGTGCTGGTGACTAGCTTGTGAACAGCTACCAGTCATTCATATGAAAAAAAAAAATTCAAGAAAGATGGCAGGGCACATGCCATTGGAAACTTGAACTGGAAAAAGTCATCAAGTTAGCAATCAGGGAATTGGTTCACATAATGTAAATAAAAATGGTAAATATTGTATAGAAATATTAACAATGTTTGCCCTTATAGATCACATTAATTCCTAATAGACAGTTTTATTTTGAAAAAGGTAATAATTTTGAAGTCATAACATTGAAATAATAAAACAGACAGGTTGTAATTTTTTATTCCTCTGACTGTTGTATGTAAATCTGCTCACCTCTACTTCTTGCAATGTCTGAAATAAATATATAAAAAAAAGTTCATATAAGGTAAAAGTCAGTTGAAAAGAAATATCAAGTCTTGTATAGATACACACATAGGAGCTTGAATGAGTTTTATTGTAAAATACAGTAATGGTATACAGAATTTGATGTTTCAAACAGATTTTCATGTGGGTGATATAAGCTCACTAGTTTCATCAGGTAGCTTGGCAAGCTTACTAGTTGTAAGAAGTGGAATAACGCCTGTCAACTCACTTGTGTCCATCTATAGTTTTCAAGGTCAGCTCCATTGCCAGAGTTAGGTTTAAGTTTTCCTTTAGCATCTTCATCTTCATCCTCAGAGCCTTCAGCTTTGGCAGTCTAGCAGGGTAAAGAATAAGCCAAAGAGTTAAAAAATCCTTACCAAGCATTAAAACTACACCAAACCAGGAAAAAAATTTTTCCATGTACATCAAAAGCATGAGATATCTATTTATGTATCCATTAAGTGTAAATAGGAAAATGTTCTGAAACTAAAAGAAAGCACTTGACATGTTTGTACAACTTCTTAATGATAAGAATAAAGGCTAACCTCTCCATTTTCAGCCTTTCCATCTTTTTTTGTGTTTTTTTCTTCAGTCTCTTTTTGCTGCTTTTCTTTTTTTTCCTGTTCTTCACTTTTTATCCTCTCTGCTTCTTCCTCTGTCACTTCTTGTATTTTTGCCTCTGTTTTCTGCTGTGCTTCCTTATTAGCTTTTGCTGCTTTCAAAGCTTCAGCCTCCTTCTTCTCTTTTTCCTTTTTCTGGTAAACAAAAAAACCACAAGAAAATAATGTTATTTGCATATCCTCAATAAAGAAGTCAGTAACAAAAACTGCTCCTCTCTAGTAAGAAAAGAACAAATGTTGAACAATTCAATGCAAAAACAAGGGAGCTGTCCACTGGAATCAGACAGAGACCTTACAATTCCCAAGCTTCTACATGTAATTCCAATTTTTAAATATTATGAAGCTTGAAACAACTGGAGCTGTATTTCAAATTAGAGGAATCAAACTTAATAGTCTGCAGTTATTCCAAATTCACAACTTGGATTCACTACACTTTGCATGAGCCTCACAACACTTAATGAAAAAATGTAACTGATCTGATGGTGTGGCGCATTGAACTTTTGAAATGCATGCAAACAATTAAAAAAAAAATAGTATTCATGGGTTACATAAATGTACATATGATGCCCTGTACAAAACATTTGAAGCTAAGTTAATAAATAAATAAATGATAAGAATTAATTCAAGTAACATATAATTCAAACAAACCTCTTCAACTTTCTTCTGATGCTCCTTGAACTTGCTCAGTACCATTTTTTCAGCATTTGCTTTCCCAGCCCCAATGAAAAAGTCTGTTTTTCTTTCCAGAAATCCAAAGAATACATCTAGCAACTGTTAAGGAACATTTTTCAATGACATCGAATGTGAAAAATGTGACGAACATATAGCGAAACAATTAAAAGATCAGAAAAGATGTTATGGTATTTTCAATACTTCTTGACTTGCTTGATGCAAGCTGGGGTCGACGGCAGGATGTATGACACTATGTGCACCTCACAGATAACATACCTTCAGCGGGAAACGACACTTTAGTGGCATATTTAATGGCATATTTATCGATTTGTTCCAAAGAAAATCAACCCGGATACAGATTAGGTAATTTCTCCCACGTACCTCAGCAATCCCTCCTTCGCATTGCTGTGCAATCGCGAGCAACATTCCATCAAAACGTTCTGAATGTGAATCTGCCATGTTCTTATTTGGCTGGGAAGTCTCAATTAACACAGAGAGACTGGAATTTTCAACTATCCTGTCTAAGTTTTGAGAAAAGAGATGTACTTTGTCAAAACGACCAAACTGCAATGTGCTTCCACTGATTACTTTATGTTTCAAGACACATTCTGTCACTCAGGGAAGAGGCTGCTGGGAAATTGTTGGCTGTTTATCACCTGCAAAGTACCTTGGGAAGTAATCTAGCAATGGCGGACCAAGAAGGAAATATATTTTCTTTTGACGAACTTGTAAATATTTTCAGTTATCTTTCGCCTGGAGAACTTTCTAAATGCTCTCAAGTCTGCAGAGATTGGTATGAAGCCTCCCAAGTTGGTTCTTTATGGAAGAAGCATTGTTTGCAGAAATGGAACTTCTGTCATCTGGGAAAACTGAAACCTGGTTCGTGCGTTAGAAATAATTATTTTCAAAATGGGAATTTCTCACCAGTTTTTTATTCTCTCCCATCCCTCCATTACAGTGATGCACAGAGACTGTAGGACTGTGTTAGAGCTTGTTTACTCTCTTAGATAATGGCATGTTCCAATATTCAAAGGGAGAGCGGAAGGGAACGCTATTTAGTGGTGGAAAAATGTCTTTATTTAGTATCAAGACAATTTGCCAAAGTCTCAGTATTGATACTGTTGAGTTTCATCTCTTAACAAACCATTTATTTCTGTAATGTGTAACAATGAGTGACAATCAATGACAAAAGAGTTGAAACACCTTCCTATGTTTATATGAATACTGGAAAATCATTGCATCTCTCATACACTTGTTTTTAGCCCCCTAACCCAAAATCAGTGTTGCGTTTTATATTGCAGAGGCTTAATGCATTCAAACTAGCACAAAATTTATTATAGGAAGTAGGGAAAAACAGGATGAAATTAAATTCTTACTATTTTTATAGTTTTAAAATTACAACAACTTCATCTGTTGCTTTTCAAACCTTGATATCTACCAGTATCTACTTTTTCTACAATTGATCTATTATACTTTCTGTTGATAGATTAAGGTAGGCATGGTTGTCTTAAAGACTGTGAATGTGTTATGTTATAAATGTCACTTTAAACATAACATAGATGTCATTTAAGACTTTAATTCCTATGAGTGACTAAGACAGAATTTCTCCTCACAATATCAATACAATATCAACCAGATAAGTGATGAAAATAAAGAAACATATCGATTTGGGGATAATTAGTTGATTCAATACTAGATTCTTTGAACTAACATTATGAGAATTGTATGGTTGAAAGTAAGGAGAATTACAAATTTGATGTGGTAGTTAAAGGGTTAAGAAGGTGGTCATCAAGAATAAATAATTGATTTGATTTCTTCCTCTTTCAAGGAGAGAGAACATGGCAGAGGTACTATGTGGCTCGGAATAAGATTGAAACTGGTGTAGCCACAGGGAGGCCAGGCCAAGATTATGTATGCAAAACATTACGTGGGCATAAGGGCCAGATCACAGATGCAGTGTTTGTCACAAGCAATGATGTTTATAATGAGGAAATAATTGAGAAGAATGTCTATCCAATTGTTGCAAGCTGCAGTCAAGACAAGTCTGTATGTGTATGGAATGTGCGAGAAGGAAGAAGTTTGTGGAAGAAGCAATCTCATGAATCATCAGTTGCCTGTCTAACAGTTTTCTCCAATAATACTCTGATGGCAAGTGGAGATGTTGGAGGGAACATCAAGTTGTGGGACATCAATACAGAGCAAGCCTCTCCTTTGCAAGGCAGCCATTCTGCTGTCGTAACCTCAATGGTGTGTGGAAAAGATGTAATTGGACAAGAGAGAGGTGGAGACCAACTTCTTTTTGTTGGGTTCAGAGATGGCTATGTTAAGATGTGGGATCCACGGCAGACATTAAGTCCTCAATATGAGCTAACATGTTCATTTGGGTTAAATTGTGTGAAACTTCAATCTGACCATCTTATGGCTGTAGCCTCTAAGTCTGAAAGCACCATCAAGATATTTGATATAAGACACCTTGCACCAGACTGCTGGAAGAGCCCTGAGATGCAAATCCTTCAGCATCCATCTGATTCAGTTGTGACTTGCTTTAGTTGGGTTCATGGCAAACAGAACCAAATTATTGCAGGGTTCAACAATGGTGATGTCATCCTCTGGAATACAGACACTAGGCAGCAGATTCATTGTTTTCAGGGACACATAGGAGAGGTGTCATGTATCAATACGAGGGGATCAACTTTGGTAACTGCTGGCCATGATCATACTGTCCGTTTGTGGGATTTAAACTCACTTGAGGCATTACAAACCCATACTAGTCATGAGGGACCGATTACTGGGCTGTATATTGACAGTTACAGAGTGATATCTTGCTCAAGGGATTACTCCATCAGAACTTACTGTTGGTCAAAGAGTTCAAACAATCTAGACAGTAAATACACTCTCCTTGGCGGCTCACTGCAAAGAGCAGGGAATGGATTTGAAAAAGTACTTTGTGATTACTCTACATGTGTTGGTATGGCAAATGATGTTTTAAAAGCATACTCTTTTCAGGTATAATCATAACCATTGCAATTTCCTTCAATGTGATTGGTGCATAAGCTGCATTTTTTTTCTTTAATTATTCTGTAGAGTTGTAGTTGGACAGTGAAATTGAGCAGTTTGTTGTAATTGGACACCTGTAAATGGACAGTTAAAGCAGCCAGTTATACTAAGTCCACTCAATGAAATCCACTTATCGAAAAATTGATTACAATAGCCATAGCAACAACCACTTCCCTACAAAACTGGGGGTTTCCAAAATGAAAGATTTTTTTACGTCAGACAATGTCTCTATCCAAGATATTTTTCCCAACTTTCTCTTCTTTCCACAGTTTTTAAAATTTTCTTTTCAGAAGTTATAATAGTAATGATTAAACCATTTCTGTCTGTAATCATACTTTTAATTAACAAATCACACTCCTGCTGGGATTTTGTCTAATTTTGTTAAAGATTATTACAGTAACAGACTGAATTGGACTTCACTCAATCCTATTACCATTACTTGTTAGAATTTTGTTTGTTAGAAACCAGTAAGATTACAATGGAATTCCTTGATTGTGTAACTAGGATTTTCATTTTTATAACAATTTCTGATAATGGTTGTGTAGCTAATTAAATTAATGTACTTTGTTTGTTTATATGAATCTCAAAACTCACTTTATACTTAAACAGCCTTTTGCACTAGTTTCTGACTGTTCAAACTTTACTACAAAGTAGATTTTGACCAGTCAGCCTGATACAGATGTTCTCTTAAAGTGAGCAAAATATATATATATTTTTCATGAGCACCAAAATTTTATTGAAATGTACCTTAAAAACCAAAATGCCGTCACAGGTGATATCAGTGAAACTATATTTTGAGATTTCTACACTTTGTTATTCTTTCTTTGTCTTTGTCTTCTCTTATATAGTGGGAATTATTTCCATCCAAATTTTTACCTCATCATAACAATTATTGTTTTCACTTGACCCAGAATTAAGGGGGGAAAAAAATTCAAATTTTACTTGTACCTCTGATATCTTTAGTAAATTCCTTCGATATGGATCATGATTTGAATGACTTATGCTAAGAAATACAGAACCATAAATATATTCTTCTTACTTAAATATACATTTGTATTTACTTAAGAGTTTCATTCAAATTTAACTTGGACAAGACAAAATAATTTCTTGGAGAACATTGTGACCAACTGGTACATGAAACACACATTGCCATAAACAAAGTAATATTTTGTTTGAACTTAATAATAATAATAATTATATAGAAATGAATATTTATACAGGATAGACCCTCTGTACATAGGTACTGTTATCAAGGGGATCCTATTTAAATGATAAAAACACAGATATAATAAAAAGGAAAACCAAATAAAATATGAATTTTGCTAACGCAAACCTGCAGTAACTACACTATACAAAATAAAATTCATCGAGAGACTTCCTAAATAATACCCTACAGCTAATCTGCCAGGGTTTTAAAGGTAAAGAGTTAGAAGATACAGGGCCTGAAAAATGTAAAATTTTTGGAGGAAAATCAAGTTTCAGTTTGTCACAAATTGTAGTTGATACTAAAAACAACTACATGTAAGTCTACATGTGGAAAAACGATACTTTTGGAAGAGTACCGGCAAAAGTGTATCTTATAAGTACGTAAAGCTAACGCTTTGCCTTCGTTTGAGTTTAAACGTTTAGTTTATCTTCCTTTTTTCCCCTCGTACATTAATTCCTACACTCCAAGTTCCGATGATGTGATAACGTGAGAACCAAAATGTAATGCAAACACAATTAAGGACCTCTTTCGATGTCTGGTTTAGGCAGTAGATATGACCTCTCATCTGTTGACTGGATACTACGTGTTTTTTGGCTAGATATTTCGAGTTCCACCATCGATGAAGGGGTGAATGATCTCTTGCAATTCAGCGAAAGTTTCTGAACGCTATAATTTAGACAACTTTGGAATTTTTCAGTGAAGAAGCAAAACAGTAAGAAGTTTGCAAACCCTTGGCTACTGTCACCAATTCCCTATAGAGCAAAGAAAGGAAAGAAATTTGATTTATGACAAAAAAACAATGGACGTTATTCCTGCTGGAATAATCGCTTTACCCGTTCCTTCCTAAGCAGTTCTTTGAAAACCCTTAGAAAAGACGATACAGGAAAATAACAAAGGCCTTCTGGGCCGACTATATAATTTTCTAGAGTATTCCCTCCCCCTACCCCCTACCCCCTAGTATGGGCAACATCCGCTCAATTAATTCAAGGCACAGTAGTTTAAGGGTCATGAATCATAGGGAATCCCACTGAAGTTTCATTTTCCAGCCTCTTACATTTTTACAAGACCTACTGAAATCTCCCCGTAAACTTTGATTGAAAGTAGACATATTCAGCGCGCGTTCTTGACTATACTTTAGCAACAGAGCTTAACCCTGACCACACATAACTAATAAATTGTAGCTAATACTAATGTATTGTAACTAATAAGTTGTACTGTGTTGTATTATCTTGAATAGGAAGTCCATGTAGCCGCAAGTTTGCGTGACAGTGTGATAGTGAAACATTTCGCTGTTCACATTGTCACATTCATCTGATACAAGTAAAATTTTTTATGGCAAAAAAGTTTGCTAGCTATCGAGTATCTCCTTTGCAGCCATCCTTTGAGGGGCTCTGCGCGACATTGTTTTAAGTTAGAACGAAATGATTATCATGGGTGAGGTGTAATAATAAGTCATTGAGCTGTTGACTATGAGTTAACAACATTGATTGATTGATGGATGGATTTCCGATAGATAATGTGAAACCGAAAGGCAAAGGGGTTTTTTTTATCGATGTTCCGCGAATCGGGTAATGGGGTCAAACTGACAGGACTTCACGGGTGCCGAGTACCCACACGGGAATCCAATTCTCTTGAGTGTCTCGTGATTTTGATCGTCATAGACATTTTAACAAAATTAGAAACAAAATTAGAACACAGAAGATAGTAAGATTGGCCACCACACCAGTCGAGAAAAAAAGTCACATTGAGCTGCACATCACAACAAACTAACCTGTAGATAAAGAAATACTGTTCCGTAAGTTGTATTCAAACTGTGAACACCAGCGAAAGTGTAAAGGATGAAGCGAAGTGTTCCCCAAATGCGAATTAAAATGAACGTGACTGGAACTAGCATCAATCTTTTTTCGGCTTTTATGGCAGCTTCCTTTGACTGAGGAGATGAAAACTGCGCTTTCTCATTATATATCTAGAGGAGAGAAAAAAATGTCCATTATATTTTACTTTGTCAGAAAAAAAGTCGAACTTTTTAAACATGTTTAATATCTACTGCAACCTGTCAATGTTCATGGTGTGCGTGAATAGATACTTAGGAAATGACAAGAAGAAAATACTAATAATTTTCAAGATGCAGAACGACACACATTTAATTTATGTGGTTTGTTGAGCACCAGAAAGGAAAGTGTCTGGTGCAGAAAAATTTTCCTGACAGTTTAAGCACAGTGAGGCAGACCACACCCCCAATCCAAAATTATGGACAACACTTTCCCAGTCCTAGAAATACAAAGAGAACCTTCACTTACCTCCTTGCGAATTCGACACTTTAACATCAGGTAAAATATTGAGCAAAGAAAATAAGCAGTTATTTCCCAGGCTTTTCCTGTGAATAACATCCATATTTCTTTCTCTCCTTTCTTCAAACGCCCGTCAATCCAGCACCAGCCAGCACTATCTACATGATCTTGGCCCAACTTTCCAAGTCCAAGCGCAACACTTACAATAACCAGAGGGAGACCCCATCCAATGATGTGGAAAAATTTCATCATTTCATCGGCTTTGTTACCCCGTTGTCTCGCCACAGCAGTGTACATATATATGCCAAGAAAAACCGTCCAAAAAAACGACCAAAGCGAGGCACATGTTGAAATAAAACTCTGAGCTTTACACGCGTTGTTATTCTCGTCTACCAGCCATACTCCGAGTAAGTTTCCTCCCGCTATGAGGAAATCAGCGATGGAAATGTACACCAATATTCGCCTGGAATTTGATCTAAAGTCCTTCCACGCTAAAAATGTTGCAATTATCAAAAATGTTCCTAATAACGAGAAGCTTGCAGAGATTGTTGTCAAAGCTTTGTTGACCTCCCCGGCGGCTTCCTTGTCGTAGCTCATGATTACGACGGTCACATTTGTTTTGAGGACATTTCACTAGCTTCGAAGTTTCAAACCTTTAAGATGAAATAGAGCTGAGGGTTAAAATTCATTTAGTGTAACAAATATACTTATAAAATAGGCTTCATCATTTGTCACATGCTCTAAGCACATCTCGTAACGTGAACATGCGGAAACATGCAGATCACATTTCAGTCACAAGTCACGCGAGGCGCTCATACTGCTTGTGGCTCTCTAATCCTTAGTATTGGGCCTATTTTCTCTCGAAACAATTTTTTCCGGAAAATTCATCATCGTATAAGAGAGTCAAAAAACCTTCACAAGGTATTATCGAAAGTAAATCTGAGGGCTCTGTGACGATCCTATTAAGATGAAAATGATTGTTCTCTGTTTTCGCCCTAGTATAAATGTTTTGTTCATTGTAATAGACATGTGCTGAACATGAGCGCATTGTATACAAGCTGAGCCTGTTCGCACTTGACGGTGAAGGGCCGTAGATGAAAAGTTCTGTCGTATATTTAACAACGAACCTTTCCTGACATCGCAAAAACAGTCACGAGCTTTTCATGTTATCAGCGTTATCCTTGATGTTTTTGTTATTCTGGACTAAGCAGCTCATCAGGTTGCTATTCAGTTGATTAGTTCCGAATTTGTCACGGGTTGCTTTCTCGGCTAACTTACTGATTAACTTCACTGATTTGGATAAGTGGCGATCTGGGAAATCAGCAGGTTTTTTTCAAGTCGATGGATTTTAAATTTAAGTCAATTTTCGATTCAAATGAAACATTTTTGTTATAACGGTTCTGAGTAAAACATAAATGAAAGGAAAGTACCTGCATTCTTTTTTCCTATCTCATTGGCCAAGACACGTGCTCAGTTGCCAGCAGGCGTAGTCCCTTTGCCCTTTGGCATATCCACGTTTCGAAGCGAGCGCTGTTGCTTTGCGTTCACTCGTGGCAGTTAAAGTGTCATAAAACAAAGGAATGGTATTAGCCAAATAAAATTCAGTAAGGGGGAGGTGAGAGGAAGTCACTTGAACCGAAATCAAATATTACAGAGAGGTAAGTTTTCTTCATCACACTAGTGGTCTAGTTTTGTCACACAATGCGTTCTCGACCCAATTTGTAACGTGACTTGATTTCCTTGAACTGTAATCAAGTTTACGTTTCGAAGAATCAAGTTTGCGTCTCAAAGAACCAAGCCCGCGTTTAATTGAATCATGTGTCTGCGTTCCAAAGGATCACGTTTGGGTTTCAATGAAATCAAGTTTGCGTTTCAAGGAATCAAGACAATATATTTTCATTAACTTTCAAGTGATGCCTGAGGTTTTATCCATACAGATTTTCCTTCTTCCTTTGTTTGTTTTGTATTACCACTCAGTTCTGGAAGAGCAAAAATGAAGGAATATATTTAGGACAAAAAATTTGAATGATCAGTTTAAGGCCTTTAGCCGTCAGGAAAATAGATACCCAACAGCAAGTGTAACCTGCAGTCCAATAATTATTCTATTGACTGATTAGTAAGTTTAAGTTTGGTTTAAGTCTGGTTAACCCTTTAACTCCCATGAGTAACCAAGACAGAATTTCTCTCTACAATATCTGTACAATATCAAGCAGATAAAAGACGAGAATAAAGAAAAACATGTCAAATTCTCAGAAGTTATATCATTAAAATTGTGGACAGTAAGGAGAATAGCTAATGAGATCTTGGGAGTGAAAGGATTAATACTGTCCATCATGTAGTCATCATTATGGAATTAATGGTTCCTTGGTGTCTTTTGTAGATGGAACTCATGGTCCTTATTCTACTGATGTGCTGGTGGTTGCTAGAAGACTTGACCTTTCATTGATCAATGTTCTACGACCATTTTGATACTCAGCAGATGTGTCTATCCTTGGAGGTGGATCATCTGATGGTGATTTGCAGCACATAAGACATTCCTTAACAGCAAGTTTCAGACTAACTCTGAATTTTTTAGTGAAAAGACAAAATAGTAAAAAGTTTGCAAAACCTTGGCTGCTGTCACCAATTCCCTGAAAATTTAAAAACAAAACAATGAACCAAAAAACTTTGTTATGGAAATTATTAGTAACTGTGGACCATAACCATTTGTTAGTATTATGGTGTATGGAAACACTGCAGAACTCTATGGCAATTACCAAGAAGCTACTAGTACATGACAGAGACAAAAAAGGGTAATAATGATTAACAACTTGCTAAGACTAAAAAAAAAAAGGAGAACAGAATATCCTGAAAGGAGAATAACAATGGTTGAGTATGGATAAAATCAACAAAGATCTTGAATAATAATTTTCAAGATGCAGATTTTTGGTGATAGTATGGAAATCTGCCTCAATCAACACAAAAAGCTAAAGAATTTTCATCTTACACATGGGAACCTTGGGCAAATTTAGGAAGAACCACCCAATTATAAAATGCAGCATATGAAAAACTTATTAATATTATTATAATGTAATGATGATAGTAATAATAATGATAATACATGTAAAATATAATTTGCAAAATAAATAATTTTCTAATGAAGTCACTTTTATTGTGAATTAGGATTAGGACATTTCTTTGATATACCTCTCCAAGCAATGAGGTCATTCAGTCAAGCATCACCTTATGATACCTTAGAGTGCTGGGGTTGGTTGGTTTTCAGTGAAACAGCTGAGATTTTAACACTTTGATCTCCTAGTGATGTACTCCCAAGAAGTTCACAACAGCACAGTTCTAAAAACAATCTCACTTGTTTCTTGATCTTTGGTACATTGCTTGAAGAAAATTTGCAATTGAAAGCACTTGTAAATTTGAACTTTGTAATCTACCACAGGAGTGACAACATCATGAGAAAATCAACAGAACCATCAATAAATTCACATCTTTACAACCCCTTATCTAAAAATATGGCATGTTTTGTGAAACAACTGGTTGGTCAACTGCTTTGTTTTGACTTCAAGATACTCAAAAACTAACCTGAAGGTAAAGAAGAGCTTTTTCCCATTCTGAATTAAAAGTTGCTACACTGTTCGACAAATAAATGATGAAGCGAATTGTACCCCAAATGCGCACAAGAATAAAAATGATGGGTACCAATGTAAGCCTTCTCTCTGCTTTAATAGCAAATTCCTTTGACTGATGAGATGAAAACTTTTGGCGATGATAGACCTACATGTAAAGAAATTAAAGGTTAAATACAGATTTAACAGCTACATGGAAGGTGGAAAAACACTTGCTGTGAGGAATAGAACATGCTTAATGTGGGCCACAAATGGACTTCTTGTGCTCAAGTGTTACTTTTTTAAAATAGATTTTAAATAATCGAATTCTTATGCAATCGATTGAGTGTGAGTTAATTTCAAATTACTTTTTAATAATCAAATTTTAATGAAATCATCTATATCATTGGTTTAATAATCTTCAATAAACATAGTTTTATACTCTGTTTTGATTTTTATCATCATCATTATTATTATAATCATAAAAATTACAATTTCCTTGATTGTGATTACTTTACAAAAATTCCTTTTTTCCACTAATTCATTTGCCAAGTTGTTATCAGACAGTTTGTTATTGGATAGTTCTTATTGGACAGTTCAATAAGCCGATCACTTTCAAAGCTGTAGTTTAACTCAACCAATCACTTTTTAAGTTGAAGTTTAATTCAACCAATCACATTTTAAGTTGTATTTTAACTCAACCAATCACATTTTAAGTTGTAGTTTAACGCAACCTATCACATTTTAAGTTGTAGTTTAACTCAAGCTATCCCAACCTTGGTTTCAATCACCATAGAAATAATGTTGCAAAGTGATGATGAAATTTCTGGTCAAGTATTAAGGAAAAGAATCAGTTTAATGAATATGGAAGCAATCTTTACAGTTATGAACACTACTTAAGTGGTGCTGAAAATAAGGCCTGACAAAAATTCAAGCCCGTACAGGATTTGAACCCATGACCTCTGCAATACCGGTTCACATGTATGATTTTCACATATTTACAGACAGCTATTCATCACTTCACAGATTTATTTGGAACCAACAGAATGACCAGCTCCCAGTTGGCTTGTTAGCTCAGCTGGTAGAGCAATGCACTGGTATCGCAAAGGTCATGGATTAAAATACCGTAACTGCAAAGATCACTTCCATATTTATTTCTTTATCCGCAGGTCAAATATATGATCTTCATATATTTACAGTCAGAATTAGTTTAAATAAGAAAGTTGGATTCATTGAAGAAGAAAGGAAAGAAAATCCTGGCTAACCGATGCATAGTTGTGTCTAAAAGTAGCAGGTACAAGTACCACACAATACACATTACCTCCTTACGAATATGACACTTTAACATCCAATAAAATGTAGAAATAAGAACATATGCAGCCACTTCCCACACTTTGCCTGTGAGTAACATCCATTTTTGTTTCTCACTTGTCTTCAACTCACCACTGATCCAACACCAGCCAGCACTGTAGAAATCATGGTCATTTCCTAACTTGTTAAAGGCGATACCAGTTACTGTTAACGGAACAACCCAAGCAAAAATGTGGAAATATCTCAGCATCTTGTCAGCTTTTTCAGCCTGCTTTCTTGCCACAGTAGTGTACAAGAATATGGATAGAAAAGTCGTCCAAAAAAATGACCAAAGCGAGGCACAAGTTGTGACAAAACTCTGAGCTTTGCACGCAGCAGTAGTGCGATCATTTTCCGGCAGCCATACTCCAAACAAATTACCTCCAGCGATTAAGAAATCGCCTATTGAAATAAACACAAGTATCTTTCTGGAAGACGATCTCAAGTCTTTCCATGCGATGAATGTGATTATGATCAGAGAAGTTCCCAATAACGAAAGACTCGCTGACACAGTTGTAAGAACTCTGTTGACAGGTGAGTTAGCTTCGGTTTCAAAAGACGTGTTAGCGAAGGTAGGGGATTCTGGCGACATACTTGCATTGAGGCCTCCTATAAGGGGCCTCTGTGGTGCTTAGCTTCACTACCAATCAGCAAATGGAGATTATTTGAGGAATGCATCGATTTCTGCAAGGCTGCTTCAAGCACCACTCAATCGAGAGATTCAGCACGTCTCAGTTGTTACTTTCTTTGTTACTTGATACGTTTTCCCTGCTATGTTTGTTGCGTGACGAAGGCGTGACGGAAGTAACTAACTTTAGAGCTACTCGCCCTCCAATTTTTGCTCTTAGAGCGTTTTAAGGAATGCTTGAGGGCGGTGATTAATCTCTTAGGTCTGAAACGTTTTTTCTTCCCTTTAACCCATGCTTTTTGTTTCGGGTCAAAACTTCCTCAGTGCCTTCAAGGCTGTACAGTTTGTAGGAGCGCTTATTTCACCTACGAGCACGTTTAGAAAACGTCGAAACTCCCCGTTTACGCCTAGAAAGCACGACAGTTAGTTAGGGGTCGAATATTCTTTTCCTTTGTCTCACTGTTTATATGAAATCGCCAAAAATTTACACCTCTCTTAAAGTTTCCTCTCTTAAACAGCGGGGAAGGCACATGGTCGGTGATTTGTGGAAATATTTGGTGCAAATAACAATATTTGAAGCGTCTTATTTTGGGGGATTTATGAGTGTTTGTTTGTTTTCTCTGCGTAAACTTATGTTTTTTTCAAGATCGATGTCTGTGCTAGATTGAAGAAGTGTTAACGCGCACGCCAGACCATCTCATGTTTCCTTTAGGATCTTATTACGTCAGTCTTAAATGAAATAAGCAGGAACTCGTGGCAAAGCCACCTCCTTGTCACAAGACGTAATTCAACAGTATCAGGCGATCTCTCTTACACTAAAGTACACGTGCACCGGTTATTTCTATCAATCTTTTTTTACGTCAAGGCCCTTATATTTTATTTAACAAGTGAGATTTCGGGTCGCAAGTCGTGCTGTTTCCAAGAATTCCTCTTTCTAGGTAATTGCTCAGCTTACGCTCCGGAGATTGTGTGAGCGGCTCAACCTGGTGCTTGAAGGAAACGTTTTTATCTTCGTTCTTGTGATGATGGAGTCGACATAAAAGTATGAAACATTAACTGAGTTTAAAAATTAAGGGCCGTAAATCTGATTGCCGAGAGGAAAGGACGAGAAATCACGACCGTGTAAACTTGGGCTATCAAGATGAATTTTGCCAACGCATCAACAACGCATCCACCCGTTACTTTGAGTTTTGGAGACATCGGAAACACAACTTTAAACCGCGCTTTGGTAACCATTACCTGCCTTTTATCTCTGCTTGGGGCATCAATAATAATTATTACATACGTTGAATGGAAGGATATGAGGTCGACTTCGAGAAGAATCTTGGTTTACATCTCCATCGCTGATAGTATCGTGGCCGCAAGTTACATCTTTGGCGCATATCTACCTCAAAACACAAACTCCAACGCTTGTACAACTCAGAGTTTTATATCCACCACCGCTAACTTATGGTCCTTCTTTTGGACTCTTTTTATGGCTATATTTTTGTACACGACGATAGCTATGCAAAAACCCAGCACGGCCTTAAAGATGTTTTGGATGTATCATGGCATAGGTTGGGGGGTGCCAGTGTTTGTCGTCAGCTTTGCTCTGTTTGAGGGTGTTCTGGGGAACGACCGTGACATCTTTAGTTCTGCCTGGTGTTGGATTAAGGTACAGGGTAGTGGAAAAAGCACTCAACATCACAGCTATATCATCTGGATGCTTGTCACTGGCAAAGCATGGGAAATACTGGTCTTTGTTCTTATTTTGATTTTCTATGGATTGCTCAAGTGGCATCTTCGCGAAGAGGTAAAAACAGTTTAAATTATAAACAGTTCTAATTTTTAACTGATATCATGATGTATCCCGCTATGATCTTTAATCTTTACAATCTTTACACACGCTAAGAAATTCATCAGGCCACAATGTACAATGAATAAATTCATATAAGCTTAGAAGAACCTTTGTAATCTTAATTACTCACTACTGAGTATATATTACTTCACCAAGTTAAAGCTCATGAATGCCTTTTAGAAATTTGAGATGTATATAATGATGATATGGTCAAAGCTGTCACGCAATTCAAAACTTAACAGGACTAGCTGTCATGATTTCTTTGTGGAGATGATGATACTAAGAATTTTCTCTCTTTGAGAGAACGACGGGAAGAACATATGGTTGGAACGTTCATCTGTTATTTTATGAATTTTATTTATATATTCAATGAACTTAATTCTTCAGATATAAAACACTGTAAAGGCCTCAAACTTTTGAAAGAATACTTTCTGCTTCCTGTTCGCTCGTTGGTTTTCTTTTATTCGCGAGACTCTTTATTCATCGTAATCCTAGGTGACAACTGATCAGAATGATGAAAGTTGGACCTGTAGTTTTTCATAGGCTGGTTTTCCCGCCGTTTTTGGGTCCAGTCTATAATGGCCCCACTCCCTCCCCCCTCCCCACAGTCCCATACACTTCGGGGGGGAGATGCTCGGGCTCAGTTTAAGTTTCCTGAGCAGCAGCTGGCAATAAAGCCTACGTTTTTCGTCTCTGTGGTATAACCTAAGCCGATCACATCATTACCTTTTCTTTTAGCTAGGTTGAATTTTTTTCTTATAGTATTCTTTTGTTTAAAAAATATATTTTAAACTGCTTTGTTTTCAGTTGCATCGGAACGAAAGACATCGGATAAGAAGTAATGCCCTAAATGCAGCCAAAAGAGCTGACAAAAGGCTAACTTTTGTTCCTGTTATTTTCCTAATTCTACGGTCCTGTGGAATGCTTCGCTTCTGTATTTATATATCTTCATCTGAGGAGGAATTAAAGTCAACAAAAACACTGAACATCCAAGAAGTTTTGGTTTATTTGCAGGTAGGTGTGGTGGTATCAACTACCTAAACTCGTGCATATAAACAAACAAAAAAGAGAGTATTTAGTTTTAAGGGAAAGGTCGAAGGAAATAGCTGACCACAAAAACTAGTTGTACCCGTTGCTAACAACGGATTTAGATTCGGGGCCTTTTTGCCCAGGAAAAACCTCATCTAGTATGCCCATTTTTTAAAAAAAGTTTGGCTCACTGCAGGAGATACTTTGAAGGCTTTGTAAAAGAGAACGAGGCAGAATTAAAACAAAAATAGATTGAGCCTCGGTGATGTGTCTCTCTCGAAAAATAATTAAGCAGTGGCAATATAATGTGAACGGCGTAACTGATAATAAAGTAGCCAGCCAATGCTTGTGTGTGTGTCGCAATCCTTTTCCAGGACAACCCACAATCTTTCTTTATTACCCAATTTCCATATTTTTTTTCTAGGGAATTTGTGAGAGTGCACAAGGATTCGCCAATTTTATATTCTTCTGCTTGCTTACCAAGAAATTCCAGGAAAATTCACGGAGACTGTTATACAGACACTGCCCATGTCTTGAGGAGATCTGGGAATACGACGCTACCATAGAGCCAACCGATCAGAGTATTAATCCAGCGGATGGCTATAACATACTTGATCTTGAGAGCACAGAAATGAATGAAACCGTCACGCTATCTCGAACATCTAATTTAAATGCAAATTATCTGGCCATAACCTAAAGCTGAAGCCTTCTTCTGTCACCGCCATGAAGTGGCCTGAGCATTGAGTAGGGGAGAGAGTTTCTACCAGGCACCACCCGTCTCAGACTCCTCACCTCTATCGATCGTCTCAGACGAATCGTCAACCATTTAACTTACCTAGTATTATTGTCCAAACCCTGGAATTTTTTAATCAGACTTAAGCAGGAGTGGTTTGAGAAAAAGCATAATTTCGCGAGTTTTCCATGATCTCACTTTTAAATAATGTAATCAGAACATTGGGTTAGATTTTGAAATTGATTTATTTGGACGAACAATCTTTAATAGTAGCGGGATTTTCATGATGAATAAATTGTGGTGGTCAGTCAAATGTGATTATTTAAGTCTGATTATGAAATCAGCGTATCAGACTTGTGATGTGTGATCTAGTTTGATGACGTTAAGTATTATTTCAGTGAGTGTCTTGACTTCTGCCCCAGACAAGTTTTTACAAATAATCAAGTTTATCAAGACGATGAATCAATGACTGAAGCTGATGTAGGCGGGAAAGTTGTGGAGAAGAATAGATTAACGAAGGCTTATATACAAAAGACGCACAGAGCAGTCGTTGTGATGGTCTCCTATCGATTGAATAATTGATATTCTCTTGTTATTTGTAAATTGTGCGTTTTCGAGATGTTCTCATTCTTTGCTTGACTAAGGTCAGTGTTCTCTGTCTTCAGACGGATTGGCGATTGCGAATTCATCAAAGTTCTCGTTAACTCAACTTAACAGCCGGTTCGCTCGAGTTTATTTCCAGTTTTTTAAATTGGTTTTCCAGTATGATTCAACGAGCATCTGTTGTTATTTTTCATGCATGATGGATACTGCTTACACCTCGGACACATTTCTTGGTCAAATTTGCCTTCCCAATTCCTCTCGACACGGGTGTGGCTTAAATGTTAGGTAACATGCATGCAGCTGTGCCTAATTTAATTTCATATCAGGGATGTTTTGTTTTAAATATCAAACCTAGAATTTGACACACGAACCCGCCCGATCCTGTAATCATTAAGAACTGGAAAAGAGGGAATTATTCCTATTCTGCAAACAACCCAGAAGCTCACTGACCGCACAAAGGAAAAGAACAGCATGCAGGTCACAAACAGCTGCTACCCCGGTCAAACAATCGGAAAAAAAATCAGTATTTGAGTCAAGATTGCATTTTAATCATGATGCAACCCCTAATTGTTCAGGCAGAGAGTTGAGAGAAAATGGAGGATTGATGCTTACTAGAGAGTTACTGAGTTATTTGAAGACAATTTGGACAAGCCAAGCTACTCTTTAGGACATCAAAACGTGTCGGTGCATGTTATGATTTCATGTATACCTTCAATAGTAAAGGTAGAAATTCATTACTTCTCCTTCAGTGAGTGCGTCAAGCTTATTTACTGCCGTGGAGAAATGAGCGAGAGTGTCACCAAAAAAGGCAAAAGCTTCTGCCACATGGTAATAAGGGAACGCCTGCTCTTTCCTGCCCTGCTAGGGGCCTGGGTAGGTTTGTCATTGTAAGGACTACACTGATATTTTCCTATTGTCTATGGATCTCTGTCAGCATCACAGCTACAATGGAATCATACAGGGATACATTCATTATCATTCAATGTTATGGCCAGATGCGAAAATTATGCCCAAAATTGTTCGAACGAATGTATTATATAAAGAGAGGATAATATCCTTTCTTGATTTGATGTATTACTAGGCGAAAAATGACACAATCTTCGACCAATCATAGGCCTTACCTTTAAGATCACCCGAGCAACCATACCTGACTATCGACAAGAGAATATTAACTGTATTCTTCTGTTATCGAGTAATACCTTATCAAAACGAAAAATTTGTGTTATTTTCTTAATTATTTATTTACAAAGGTGAGGCAGAGTGGAATATTTCTTAAGTTGAGCGAGAAAAAGCGCCATATTTCTGGCTTTGACTACTGTGTCGGCGTTTCCAAGTATGTAAATTATAACGAATGTACCCTTCTGTCATGTAGCATTTCTTGTTCGAAATATTATATTCCCGACTATGTTTACACTGTTCGTCATTGCCCATCCAGTTCGTTTCTTTATCATGACCCACCTGCGCCGACAACTCCTGATTTTGGTTAAACCAGTTCGGCTTCACCTCCTTGTTTCAAGTATATCTACTGCATGGCATACCCACGTAAGAATTGAAATACCAAAATCTCAATTTCGAGTCATGGCTGAAAGTGAACGGTTCCAAAACGTACTTTTATGCGTTTGTAACCCAGAAAAACGTTTGTATTCCAAGTATTGGTATGAATACTACCGGAAATCATTTGCGAAAAAATCATTTTACGAACAGTTCGAAATGAGGAAGTGAACTGCCTGATCTGTCTTTAATCAAAACAATATGATAACGCGGTTAATTTCACACAATTCAGAGCGAGCGTGTTAGACCATGCGCTGTTGATTTTCCTACGTAGGTGGAATTTTATTCCTTCGCGAAAGTTTTTTTTTACTGTGCTCGGAATTATTGCACTCTCAAAAGGAACTTACCATTGGTTAGGAGAGACGTTAACCGAAATCGGAAGCAACAAGCTCTTAAATTGTTGGTCAATGCTCCATATTTTGCTTCTCTGGTCAGGTTTTCCTGGGAAATCGAAACCGATAATGCTTCTATTTACAGCTGTTGTTATTTTAGGTGAGTACAATCTGTTACGATTTTCCCCTATCAGGGCATTTTAAAAAAGCGAAGGTGCAGTAGGCATTGGAAGAGTTAATTTAATGCTCAGGTTTAACATTTAAGCAATGGATTGACATTAACTTGCTTGGGTTTGACATATAAGCAATCTAAAGCCACTTCCGCCTCAGCTTAGTCCTATTTCGAAGAAAGTTTAAGAGGCCCTGCGCCTAAGAAACGACCGATGATTTCTAGCTAAAAATTAAAATCGGCCGATTTTTATCTTCCAAGTAGAGGTTACCTAATACCATTTAAAAATTAATTTCTTTTGCTTCAGTTTCGCTTTAAACCAAAAATATCGAGCCACGAACTTGTTACGTCTGATTGTAGTAAAATCTGTCCCAAAATATGCCCTTTCAAAAACCGGTTCAAAAATCACTATCGCAACACAAAATAATGAGAAAACCACAAATTTATGAAGAAAAAGGCCTTTTAATGCAAAATCATTCGATAAAAATCGAAAAACTGCAGAAGCGAATGAAAAATAAATGTTCAAATATTACATATCAAATTAGATGGAGCGTTGAGATGATTTTAAAATAATTATTTCTGCAAAATCCAACGCTATTGAAAGCAATCACAGTGATGAATCAGACATGAGAAGGATATACATTACGTTTCTGTAAAAACAGTTTTCGGCCAAAGTTTATCGACCTTGTACGAAGCGTTCAAAGTTGCAGTGTTTACCGTTATGTTGCTACTTCGGCGAAACACGTCTCTGTTGCCAATACGTCCATGGATAGCGTGGTAAATGTCACTTTAAACCTTGCCAGGCGCTCAAATACCATCCTAAATAGAGTGATATGGGATTAAATGAGAAAGGAAGATGAAAAATAGGTAGAAAAAGAAAATAATTTACATTTACCATCTGCTGAGGTGAGTTGAATCTTGGAAATGTTATCGCGTGACAGCACTCATTTCTCGAAACTACGGCGGAATCCAAGCAACTGCGTAGAATATAAGTAAAAAAACAACTCCTCCGCCGCCAGAAATCCTGAAGTGAAACAGTTTTATATTATTGCTATGAATGATAATGAATTCAAGTGAAAATTAGCCTCAGATACATAGTGTCCATTTAGTAATTTGGCGGATTCCGCGAATTCCGATTACGCCTCTTAATTAGTGTCATCGAAATCAGACGCGGTTACCTTGGTATTTGTGCATAAGCTATAGGAGCTCATAGGATCAAATCGGACTGAATTTGTAGTCAAACAGAAGGATGGTTAAGCTGCGCGTAAACCAAAGAAACTAAGGATTCATGGTTAGTGTTGATTGCCGTCTATTTAATGCTAGCAGGTATTTTTGATACCCATTTCGTACTATCCAAAAGCTAAAGAGGCTCGCTAACATTACTGGCACTGTCGTTTCAGAATTGAATGAGTGTATTCTAATTTATCATTCTCCTGCCAAAATCTATCCATTATAGGCTGTCTTTACCCATGCGATGCTGGATTACCAGCTGTGGGAAACTGTACTTTCATGGATTACTACTGCAGCTTACGAAACTACGAATCAACATTCTTCAAGGCGTTGAAGGATGGGACCTCTTCAGATTGTGGGTAAGCATTAAGCATTATTGGAAAAGATCTAAAACATTAGAAAAGTGTGAAAAAGAACTCCTACGAATTACGTTCCAATTATATTTTAAATAAGTCCTCAGAGGTAGATTAAAGGGTTGTCCATAAAAAGCCAGACTCCTACAGCCCTGCAAAAAGAGCCGGCCCCTGGTTGCAATTTATCAGTGTTTTGTTGGCTTGATAGTTTGAACATTTGGAATCTAATGCCGATGTTACATGATCGAGTACGATACTCTGGATCGGATCATGCTCTAAGGCCTGAAAAGGCGTTGGATTGACCGTCACCTACTATAAATGATTCACTCTTCATAAAAAAGGGTGGGTGGGTGGGTGGGTGGGTAGGGAATCGGGATTATTGAACCTCCACGAACCTCCTTCATCGATAGCTGGCCATTTTCAAACTCTAGATGCTCAGCATTTCACAATATAATTTTGATTATCCGCAAGATTTTAATAAATTATCCAGCTCACTCTCATTTGTTTTCCTATTTTATGGTAAAGACTCCAATTCTGGATGTTATATTATCGCTCCTTGAAGAAATCAAAGGAATGTTCGAAAAGTGAACCAACATTGACAGTGGCTAACATTGAGGAAATGAAATCGCTTTACTGCAGCGGGAGAGACTTAGAGATACCGCTAGTTTCGTCGCTGTCCTTGTGTTCGCCCGAACACAAGAGCAAAGTCGACGAATGCATTCGTGACTTCGCGAAAGCGTTTTTCAAGGACCCAAGCGACAAATCGCTGTGCAGGTATCTACATTACCTTTACCAGTTTTATTCTCTCAGAGCTACTAAATGCTATATCAACTGGATTTTCGAATTAAAAACCGTAGTTGACACATTTCTATTTGATCTCAGTATTTGTCAGTAGATGTCCGCACGGATCACCCCTTGCAGCTAAAACTTAACTTGAAGTTTATTTCAACGCGTATACGTTTACAGTATGTGAACCACTATAATAACATAGTGATCTTCATCTGGTGTCAAAATATACTCACATTTTTTTCCATGAACACTGTATCTGTGTCCCTGGGCTCATTGTTTTACTTGAGTTTCGTTCTTGGGAAACCATACAACGTCCGCCTGTATTTTCGCGATAAATGGAAGGTGAGGTTTAAACATCATGAGTTCATGATCATGTACTGAATTCCTACGATGAAGCTCTAATTATTTACACGACCGTCTGATGTTTTCACTGATCATGTTTCCATGGCAAAAATTGTCCCTTTTTCCAAAAGAATTTGAGTTTTGCTCTATCTTTCGTGATAATATCCCATGTACTTAATAATGAATAGTTTCTGTATGATTTTATTGTGACAGTAAACGTGGAGAAGCCAGGATGTGTGTGACTATGACATGGGATACCGTTTGCAATAATGTCACCACAATGTCCACGGGGATCTTAAAAAATGTCACCGCTAACTTTAACCCGTTTTGTGATGGAGGGAAAGATCCATGGGCTTTAGAAGAAGATCTGTGCGAGCCATATCATGAAGAGATCACTCAGCCTACTCAGCCAGTTTGTGAGATGTGTGGGGCAGGACGCCGCGAGTATTCTATAACTGCTCTTTGGCTGAGTCTTTGGCTTTGTGCTCTTGCACTGTATGTATGGGAGTAACTAAGCCTGGCGCATGTGGACTATTAAACACACCGTGCACATTAATTTATTTATCCCCAAACTTGACGGTAGAAATATGGCCCACTTTTAGCGCTGCAGAACGCCCTTTTCTTCGCCCGCGAGAAAGTTTGAGGAGAGCTGGCGAGGGGTCTGTTTTGTGTCTGGGAGAATCTGGCTCTGTCTAGCACTCACTATTTTTGCCAGAACTCTCGCAGATCTCTCGTTGGCCACTCTCTTCCCGTGTGAACTAAAAATTTCTTGCGGGAAAAGAAACGCTCTTGCCGAGGCGCCAATAATCAATGCCTGTTTGCTGGCTATTTTGAATTCGATCCGGCTATAAGCACACTGTGTGAATGACATCCGAATACTTAAAATCAAGATTTTCTCTTGTTAAAAACATAGCTAAATTAAGTAAAGCGCTTTTTGATTGAGTCTCTTAAAACTCAAAAGCACAGTAATCACAACAGATATCAAACACAGTAAATATCAAGGGGCGAGTACCAACTCATAACAGAAACAAATAAGAGCCCAAGGGCGGTGATCCGTCGGATGAAAACCAAATTACTTGCGTGGCTCTAAAGAATCCCGAATCGTAAAAATAGAATTTTATTCGATCTGAAACAATAAATAAATAAGATTTCTAAACAACAGAACCTAACCAAAAATAAGAGACCTAAGCACATCATATAATCTTCAAAACACGAACAGATTTAACCGCTAATTACATGCGGCCTTACAGAAATTACACTAACAGAAATCAACGCGAATAATTGAATGTAACAAAGCCTAAGGAAACCAAAAACGACTTAAACAACTGACTTACTTCGTGACGGGATTCCAGAGTTAAACTAAACTGTATAATCATCAAAAACGGGAAAGCTATCCTGATTCATGCCTCCGACACGACACGTGTAAAAACTAACTAAAAACCATCAACTTACTCATATTTCAGTGTCAATCAAGGTGATCAATAAGTGAAAAGAAAAAGTGAAATATTAAACTAAATAAACTTTTAAACGTAACGCAAATGTCACGCGAGCAATGTTCTTCTCGAAACAGGCGGAAAAAAACCAGTGTCGAAGTCGAAGTTTGTCACAGTTTTGAACAATCCGTTTAGAAACACATCAGTGTGAAGAAATAGCAAAGGACAATCCTCGACAATAAAATGAGCATCTACAAGAGAATAACAACTCTCGGCATCCACTTATTACTTCTTACTCCTCCCATTCATGAAATATATGTATTTCCCGCGCGTTGTAAAAATATTTGAGGGATATAATCACGATAGCCTCTATTCGGGCGCGAAACTTTGCTTGTCTATTCGCGGATGAGTTAAACCGCGGCGTGCTGAGCGGGGGTGGGGAGTGGTCCGATGCGTTATGAGTCCCGAATTGTGAAACAACTGGGGAAGAAAATAACGGGACTTTTTGCGAGACTACTGCTCTTATTTCAAGCGAGAAACCTGTCTATATTTCTAAAGAAAACCAGCAACCCAGCAAGGCAATAAAACTTTAATATATTCATAAGTAACAGATTTTGAGACAGAAAACCACACTTGAAACTGACAACCTTCTAATTTTAGAACCCTGGTACCTGACAAAACTGTTCCTTCAATACCGGAAAAGCCCGGTAGCAGCAAAATTAGCGAAAAGAAAAATGAAAAATTATCGGTGACAAACGACTCTGGAATTAGTACGCCCCCTCGTGTTACCCCTCAACACACCCCCTCCGTCACAGCTCACGTCGTAGCGTACTAGATACGTGACGCAATCTCAGTATCAAATTTCTATTGTGTGTGAAATCGTACAATGCTTCACTTTCCGTAATAAGTTCTGTTACGCCACAGTCGAAGGCTACGTAGAGATTGTTGTATCAGCGCTGCGATGGAGGAGAACGAAATCTTGGCGACAATAACTACAGTTCTGTCTCTTTTTGGTACGCTTTTCATCATCGTCTCTTTCTTTCTATGGAAGGACATTCGAACTACGTCAAGGAGAATTCTGGTTTACATCTCTATCGCAGACTTTCTCACATGTGTTGCAACAATCGCTGCTATAGCAAATTTTTGGTTGTCAGGAACTGAAAACAAAGAGGTCTGTTTCGTCCAAAGTATCATCGGAACTTTTTCTGTGCTGTGTTCTTTCTTCTGGACAGTTTCTATGGCGTTGTATCTGTACATTTCTGTTTGCTGGAAGAATTCCCGACTAGCTGAGCGTTTGTTGTACTTATTTCACGTGTTTGGCTGGGGAATACCAGCAATAATTGTGACTGTCGCAGCGTCGACTCATAAACTGGGAGACAACGGCAACAAAGTCTCAGCAGGATGGTGTTGGATCAACATAAAGTTGAACTGGCACGAGCAAATCGAATGGATGCTGTTGGCAGGAAAATTATGGGAAATAATGGCATTTTGTGCAATAGTTGTACTTTATGCCTTAGTCAAACGAAATATGAAGAAGGAGGTAAGGTTATTTTGCTATTAATTGCAATGAACTCAAGCCATTTAACCCTTAAACTTTCAAGAAATAAATCCTCCTCTGGTAGCTGCTAAACATTTCCTTGTAAACGAGCTACAAGAATTTGGTGTTAGAGCACAATAACAACTTCTACCTAGTGTAGGTCTTCTCATAGCATTTTTGCTGCATAATGATGGATATTATGAGGAGAAGTTACATGCTAATCCCTTTTGGGAGTTCAAGGGTTAAAATGAACTATCAATATTGTAGTATGAAATACTGTCGAACCTGTATCAAGTGGTCACCCATTGGGAATGGTTAGGTCACTGCTTAATACAGATTGACCAATCAATACCAGCTCCACAGAATAAAAACACCATTTTATGCCACAATTGACCACTTAAGTTGCTCAAGTTGCAAAAATACTTCAAACACTTATTTAGGGAGATAAAGATGGATTAAATTATACTTGAAATTCCAGCCTAAGTGACCGTTCAATACAGGTGAAAGACAATACAAACAGGCTGTTGGGATTGAATAAAGGGTGACCAAGACTACTTCATAGAGGTGACCACTGGACAGAGGTGAAAATTACAGTGTTTTAGGAAAAACAAATTCAGGACTTTGACAACCAACTGCATTATACAGGGTGACCGCTGAATATGGTACCACTTCATACAGGTTCCACTGTAGTATTTATGAGGTTGAAGTAGTACAGGGTCTGGAAGGGGGGGCTTTGATCCAGAATTCCTGCTCATTTTTTACTAGAGTCCCATTTCCTGTACGTTCTTTTATCATCATTGTGAATCCTGTTTTTCTTTCCCACGAATACATTGAAAAAGGCAAAAGGAAATGAATGTAAGATTTAGATTGGCTCCTGTGATTGTGGAGCATGTGAACAGCAATGGTGCCCTCAGGGTTTTCTCCAAGACCTTAACTCTGTGCAATATCCTCTAGACCAGTAAAGGTTTTTTAAATGGATCTTAAATCTCTATAGCTCTCTCTGTTCTTCACTTAATGGGATATTAAATTTTTTTGTGGATTGTCTCAGTACTTATGGCACTAGAAGACATGTCTGACTCATCAGTGGCTGCAAAAAATGACAACAAAACTTTGACTGAGTTGAGCTGAGTGTTGGTCATGGGAGTATCAGCATTGGTATCAGTATTCACCATATCTTGTGGTCTTATTGTTAAAAACAATCCTCTCAACTGCTCAGGATAACAGTTGTGAAGTCATGTAAAGAGCTTGAGAAAGAGTTATATTTAGTCATTATAACTGATATGCTATTACACCAAGTGCACTTTCCTGGTATCCGGTTGGAAAAAAAATACCCTTTGTTGTCTCAGGGTCCAGGGTCTGGTGATTTCTTGACAGTTTCAATTAGATAACTACTGACCAGGTACATGCACTCTATTATTTGGTTTGAAAGGAGACACCACTTACACACCAAGTGCTCACCTGTTTGATTTACTTTCACCACTAGAACGTTTATTCGGTTCATGGCACTATACCAAATTCCCAACAGATAGGCCAAAAAATCCTGCATCCTGTACTCTAATTTTGGCAAATTCCACTTCCTGGGGAGCAGTCAAATCCTGAGTCCTGTCAAGATATTTTGCATTTTCCTGAATCCCACACTGTATTTTGGTCAAATCCTGGATTCGAAAATACCCTTCCAGACCTTGGTAGTACTGCTTGATTATTAAATGCCAGCTTTTGCCTTTGTTGGTGTCCCCAATATTGCTGAGATACTATTTGAATCTTATATCATCTTAGTTATAGACAATATTATCTCAATTTAGTTCTTTTTACTTTAACTTTCCGTGTTATACCTGCAAACTAGTTGGTGAGATTTTCCTCATTGTATATGCACAATAGATTTGACTTGACTTGATGCTGGTCACTCTTAGGGGTCAAAAGGTTACTCCTTATTGCTGCAAGAGCAACAGACACAGACTGCAAGCGTTGATTAGGATCATGATGTATTCAGAGTGAGGGGTTGAGGCACTTGAGTGCAAGCAGTGTGTTTTTCTCTTCTTAGGCTTACTTTTTTTTTGCATTGTTTTGCAAGTTTGGTAACATTACTCTTTGGTTGGCTGTGGTTAGTATGTTTGTGGAATGCTTCTTTCATAAATTCCAGTGGGGACAAAAAACTTTGAAACCTGCTCAAAAATTAGAGTGCATATCAGACATTGGGGTTGAGGGGGTGTTAACTTACAGTTATTATGTATTTTTCTTAGTTTAGTAGTTGGGTGGATCTAGGAAAAGATCAATATGATATGAATGGCTGTATGATATTTGTAGATCTTAATATATAACTATCCTTAAAACTTTAAGAATACTTCAATATAAAACAACAAATGCATGGATTGTCTCCTTAGCTTCATGAGAAAAACAGAGTATTCACTGAAAGTACAGTGGCACAAGCTCAGAAGGCAGAAAGGAAACTGATTTGTGTTCCCTTATTATTTGTGTTGTTGCGTGTTTGGGGAACTATAAGATTTCTCCTGATGATTTCACACCATGAGTCACCATTTTGGCTGCTCATTCTACAGGTGAGCGAAATTGGGATTAAGAATTAGTGAGAAACAGATAGAAATTACCTCAGTTAGGGTTTGTAATGGTTTTATTTAAAAAACTCCTTACAGTTAGTATTTTTTTATTTTCCAGTCATACTTGCAATGTGCAACAATTTAATTTACATCCTGAGTTCTTGTTTATGGAACTATGTAGTTATGATAAGCAAATTGTGAATATTGCAATCATGCTATGCATATGTTCCCAATGTATTTACCTTTACTGATTTTTTATGCTTACTTTCTTGTAATTGTTGTTGTTATAGGGTATTGGAGATAATGCCCCTGGATTTGCAAACTTTCTTCTATTTTGCTTTTTTACTGAAAAATGTTTTGGTAAGTTTCGTCGCTGTTTCCAGTGTTGTACACTATGTTTTGACTCAAGATCTCCAACTGGAGTGAAACGCTCCAACTCACTTCAGGCAACTTATGATGTTGATGGGACAATAGGACAACCAATCATTCGTCAGCATTCCATAAATAGAGAAACTGATTGCTTGAATGGGCATCTTAATACCACTGTTGATTATTCATCAGTGAACTGCTGAATGAAGGAATTGCCCCCTGTGACTTTGCACTCATGAAAATCAGCTCACACAGTCATTGGTTCACAAGTGTGAAAGTATATTTCACCAGAGTGGGATGAATAGTGGTGGATATTTATTGAATGGCAAAGTGGAGACATACTTATCCACCACTTTCAGGAACACCAAGTTGGATTACTGGATTATTTATATTTACTACACAAAAAAGCAAAAAATTAGTGCATTACTTTTAGTAAATGAAAAAAATAGTTGGAAATGAATCTCTGGAAGCACAATTATTTCATTTCTTCATCTCAAAGGGGGGGAGGTGAATAGCACTTGGTAGCCTTCCTAATCACTTTTGTGGCAGCAAATCAGGGCTGAGTATTCACCCATGTGGTAATAAATCCTAATAAGGAATAAGTTACTTAGAAAATAATTTATTGTAAAAGTAAATCAAATTTTCTCCACGAGAAGTGAATGTCTATTTTGGTGACAAAAATATATGATGGATGTGTTAGAGTTAACTTTCTTTGAAAAGTATATTTAGGAAATCTCTACGATATTTCTTTATTGTAACTATTTTCTGTCAATAAAAAAATTCTAACAACTATCAGAGGTAGATTTTTTACAAGAAGTATTACTCTAGCAGTACATCTGTGCTACATCCATATGGATAAAGACTACCTGACATTTACCATAATACTTATTTGAGAAACTTTTCATATAGCACTACTATTCAATATACATGTGATGTGTCAGAGGATAGTTTAAGGACGTCCACACTTGCTAATGACAGGTCACTAAAACTTAATGCTACATAACATTAATATTTTTATGAATTCTACAAGATATTGCCTTCAAATACAGTTCAGCCCATGATTTGTGGCAACAGTTGTAGGCCATAATCAATTTTGTATTTTTTTTTTTCAACAATTCATGTTCCCTATAGCTAATTGACTAAAAAGGATAAAGGTTTTAGAGTCTTGCCAAGGATTGCCATAATTTTAACTATTAATACTACTTTATCAACAATTTAACCATTTCACTCCCATGACTGACTAAAAGCAATTTCTCCTTACAACCATACTTTTTCAGAATAAAAAGTGAATGATAGGAAAAGTAGAAATCCAAACGAAAATTAGCACAGAGATACTGTGTGATTAAATGGTATATTCTCTGAGAGAAAATAAAAGGAATGTATAACAGATAGTGGAGAGAACTTACAGTTATATCTTGGTAGAGATAGGGTTAAATGGCAAGAACCTTGCTTTGCATGTAGAGTACCTCTTGTCATGATTTGCCTTTAAAAGATACAATGTGTTTTAAGTGGGAAGTGTTTAATGAATTACAGATGGCCATGCATTTAAAACAATTTCAAAAACTCTACAGGGTTAGAGCATTTTCTAAATATACATCAATAAAAACGAAAAAAAGTTGTCTTAAGAGTTGTATTTTTGCAAGAATCTTCCCCAAGGGGAGGGAAGAACCATTGGCGTTAACTACAAATGTGATAATTGCACATCATCATCTCTCTACTTCAAAACCATAATATCTTGAAGTGGTTTCCTTTTTATGTCTGGAACTGTTGCATCGCTAGCTGGGTAACCAATTGGAAGCAGCAATAACAGCTTTTCATTTACTTTCCTTCCAAGCAAATCTCGCAATCTTGGTCCCGCATTCATGGGTGTGGAAGTCACTGTGACTAAACCTGCATTCTGATAATGATAAATTTGGTTGTAAAGGGGGACTTGCTTAATCAATGAGAAGGTCAAAATGAATTGATTACAACTGCCCTAAGTTTAAAATTGTATCCTTTCCTCCACAAAGCAAACAGATCCATGACCCTAGGTTGGGTAAGGAGGGGTTGTGTGGGAGGAGGGGGGGGGGAGGAAAGGTACTCTTGGAAGTTGTCAGCAAGGGTCTATGGCAAAACTACTGTATGCAACCCTTGTGCTGTTTCAGATTGAAAATGTGGTTATTTTTTTCACCCTCAATCAGACACCACTTACAGGCTTATACTTGATTTCACAAACCCAACAATGATACTGTCAATCATGCTGCACAGGTTGCTAATACCTAAGGAAAAGCCTCCCTGGAATAAGTCCCTGTAAAGTCCCTCCCCCTGAATAAGTCCCTCATCTTACTTGGATGGCTGCAAGAAGAAGGCCAACAGAGATGCACACACTCATTTCATTGTAGTAATGTGTCTTCTTGCTTCCATCCTCAGTAAATCCATACACCTGTTTGAAAATAAGAATGAGATATGGCGCACTGTTCAGGTACAGCTTAGACCAAGTTGTCTTCGCAAACTCCAGATCCTTCACCCACTTTTCTCCCATTCTCTTGGCATAATTTAGTTTTTCCTCTTCTTCCACGATTTCTTGGATTGTGGCCTTTAAAGATTTGTCCTTCACTACTACAAAGGTCCAAGGCTCCATATGGGCTCCACTGGGAGAGGTTCCTGAAAACACAGATTTGTGACACAGAGTGAACTAGGACTGAACAGTTTTCACCTTGGATGGATGAGTCAGCCATTACGCAAAAGTGGGGATGGGTTTTTCTCTGGAAGCAAATAATTATGAGTCTTGATTAAATAATAAATTATTTTAAAAAGGTTCAGGACTTTGCAGGTGAAAAGTCTTTTCTGGCCCTCCTTGTTCCAAGTCATCATGGCAACTAGGTTTGATTTGATAATATCTCTTAAGATTGAAGAGAAGTTCTTTCTCATTTACAATAAATATGTTACTTGTGAAATTTTCAAAAACGGGGGGGCCTCTGTGATGTTGATCCAGAGTTAAGACGGAAACTTACCACGATAGATAAAGAATGCTCAACGATGATCATAACAATAAAACTAAACCTGTTGGATTTTTTTTCACCATAACAAAAGTTTGATTTAGAGGAAATAGTTTTTGATTCAACACCATGCAATAACTTCCGGAGTGGCTGAATTGTTTATTTTCAATGACTTTTGAGTATCTGATAAATTCATATTACAATGAGTTTATCACATCTGTGGCACAGCATCCTTGAAAATCAGTTTGTTTTTTTTTTTTCATTCTTTTTTATTCTTTGGCAAAGGCAGAAGTACAATGTTGTATAAGGTAGACTTAGTGCTGGTATGTATATTTATATTCATAACTTGTAATTCCTGAGAGATTAACCATGGTTAAATAAAGTTGACTAAGATGAACCCTTCACACACTAACATCAGTATCCATATTCTCTATACTCTACTCTGTATGTTTCTTTTAGTACTGACAAATAGAATTCATTTGAAGATCAAAGCTTCTTAAGTTGGAAAGCATTTCCTTTATTCTGATGATCTTTAAGTGAATGATTTAGCAGTACTATTGAAAGGAGAAATGAGATGCTGGTCAAGGTTTAAAGGGTTAAGAAATAAGGATGGGATACTTCAGTTATTCTATGGTAGGGTGGCTTGATCAGTCATGGGAGGGATGGGGGACATGCCTACATTTAATTTTGGGTAACTTGGTTTTGGGGGCCATGTGACCTACTATTATTAGCATGACAGACTATCAGCCCCCCCCCCCCCCCCCACACCCACCAGCAGGATACACCTCCACCAAGAAGTCCTCGCTTTGCCAAAATTTCAGTAGAGTAAATTCAATAGTAATTTGTTAAAAAATTCAGTAGAGAGAACACTTTGCTTCGCCCTTGAAAGGCCCCTGGAGTTTTCTTGAGTGAACAGCATTGTTACAGTTGAGCTTTCATGTCCCTTAAATACCTGCAGTTCTGATGAGATTTTCAACGACTTCAATAGGCACGTCCTCGTCGCTAATTTTTCGGACCGATCGTCGACGGTTCATCTTCTCGTAGAACTCCGCCGATGTTTTTTTCATTTGATCCTCCTCCAAGCGATCGTCGAACCAGGGATATGCTATGTTAGGGGCATTGCCCTCACCAATCGGCCGATAGGTAAGTGGATCGGCAGGAGGTATGGCGGCGTGTTCGTTGTCTTCCGAGGGATCTACATCTACTGTGTAGCCAGGGCTCTGCGGCTGGAAACTTCTTTTAACAAAGTGAGAAAGGATGACGCCAACCAAAATTGAGGCAATGTACGGCCAGTAAGTGGCGAGGAAAGGTGCCGAGAATTCCATGATCTCCCAGCATTACTATGACTCAGCTAAATATCTTAACTGAGTACGGAAAACTTCTAAGGAAGGTATGTGCACAGGAACACCAGTAAATGGTCGAGATGGTCAGTAAGACTTCTAAGATAATTTGGGAAAAACCTCGGTCTGAATTTCTCTAAGAAACTAAAGACTTCGATAATAGAACACACATAATGGATTTATTAAGTCTTGAGGATAAACCTGTGCATTAGTTGAGAAGGCCTCAGTTCTGGGCGTGATACTCCGCGTGGTTATCTTCGAGATCTTCAACGCGACTGCATTGTTGGTAATTTGTTCACGATATTCACAAACGGAGACAGGAAATGAACGGAGAAACACATAAATAGTTTGAAAACAATAAGCGGTTGTTACTAGAACCGTTCCTTTCCCGTTCCCTGTTCCCGTTCCTTGTTCTTCGTTCTCCATGTCAGATTTTAGTGACGCCCACAATAAGACTAAACACTTCAGTATGTAAAATAAATAAAAATGGGAAACTGATACACTGATCCCAAGCCGACACGTACAAGTATAGTTTAAAATTTACTTTAAACTTGGTTTTTCTTCTTTTTTTTGCCCTGTCAGACATGATATCGGTTTTTCAATTCATCTCAAGCTAATTTTTAACTCGTGAATTGCGCGCATGCACAAGAGCGGGTTGTAGATATGATGTGGAAAATGACACTCGCTCGATTAATCGATTCCCGTAACCTTTTTTTCGATTTTAGGCTTTTGAGTGCATTTGATGGTTTTTGGCGAGCAATAAACAAACGAAATGGCGACCTTTGTCGCTAAGAATAGTGGTGGCGTGAAAAAGAAGCCAATGATTATCTTAAAAGAGTTTTTTTTCGTTTTAGTTTCAACAAGTGGCGCCAGCGACTGGCAGGCAAGCAAGGATTCACACTGAAATAACAGAACAACCTTCGTTTTTCATAAAATTGTAATTTACAATCCTTGAACTTGAAAACAATCTGAAGATTCATTGAAAATATCACTTACTGCGAAGCGCTCGGAGTTTACAGATGTTCAAAAGCTTTTTCTGTTATGGCGTGAGATTGAGGAAAAAATCGATCATTACGTTTCGTATCGTGTGTTTTTCCTGTGTGAAGCAACAAAAGATGTCGGCGACTGACGAAATTACAAGTTATCACGAAAATCAAATAACACCTAAACAAACAATTTTAGCTACCGATTTTTAGTGAATTTTTAAAGAACAATTTTCTTTTAAGTTTCAAGACAATTTGAAGATTCAAAATAAATATTACGTACTAAAATGCGAAAGTTATACCCCACAAAATTGATAAATAGGCCTGAAATGAAATTCTATCTTGTTCCTGATTATACGTTGCCTAGTACGTGACTAAAATCTACCCAGGCGGAGATCCAAAATGACGGTGGCAGTCTGGGCTTAGTTATATCACTCAAAACTCGTTCCCGTTTGTCTCATTTGATAAAGAGGGAATCGTTAATGTTTTCATTAAGACAGTATTGCCTTGGTTTTCTAATATTTACAATGATAAACAGAAAATTTCACTTTTCACCCACATTTACTTCCAACCTTTTCTTTTGAAGACAAAACCAGAAACAAAAATGATATACGTTTAAAACACTTGACATCATCCACCCTTGTCAAATGTAATAGCATGATCATTTCAATTGTAATGCCTTCTTATCCCAACGTTACTTTGTTTCTTTGCTACGAACACCAAACTACTGCTCGTACTCTAGATATGACAATCAACCACAAAATTCCCTAAACCAGATAACATTAGACGAAATCCAAAAAATCATGTGTCAATTCACGAGTTTGCTCACAGAGCACTTTGATTTTCGTTTGAATTTGTTTTCAAACAGCAATTATACCAATAAGAAATAAATAACAATCATCAAAACTGAAATAGAACCAAAAATTAAGATATGACTGAATTTCAATTCTTCATTCATGTCTGTATCTCAGTTTTGATGATTGTTATTTATTTCTTATTTGAAGTTTTTGTAGGATACATTATATTTAAACATGTATTTTTTCTTTTCTTTTATGTGGTCTGCCTTTGTATGAGGTCTATGACTCTTTTTTAGACTGTGATGATGATTTTGTTTATTGTCATTGAATTGTATGAAATAAATAAATAAATAAATACCCACTTGAACCTACTTTTTCGGCATAACCTATTTTCAATGAGAAGGAAATTGATTTGTTAGCATTGATGTTATTCTTATTTTTTTTTTCACCAAAGGGATTAATTTGCAGGGCATGGGGTCTCCAGTCAGCAAATATTTAAATACTTTCCCCAAGTTATTCCCAGGATCTCTATTCTAAGAACAGATACATTGCGCAGGAGATTTGATTAAAGTTAGAGTAGACAAACTCAAATAGCTTGTCCCTGTTTTAGTCAAATCTCCTGCGCAATGTATCTGTTCTTAGAATGTTGGAAAGGAAAGCCGGACATGTTTTTATGTCTTTTGAAGATATTTTGGAAAAAAAACAGCAAAATATGATACTTACCCGCATTATTATGATAACTGCAAATAACTTTTTAATGCGGTAGAGGAGATTTACTTAATCTTTTCTGGAATGTTTCTGTCTTATATGTGACCATTTTTCTTCAAATGGCTAATTAGAGATACGATAAATCTTTGCAGCAGCTCTCTATACAAATCGATTGCACTTTGACACCGTTGTAGTCCAATCTCCTCTTCAGGTTATGAATCATGTTCTTCACTCTTTCAAACGAGGTACCTCTCGCCAATCACCAAGCAAGAACTTGCTTTTTTTCATTTAAAACGGGAAAAGTGAGTCACACTGCTTGACCCAAACTCCTTGATTCCATGTGCCAATGTTCGCAGACACTTTAAATGTGTGATCGGCTGGTATCCAAACACATGGTAGTTGAGACATACGTTGCCGAGAGTACATGTGTTCCCTCTCGAAAACGAACGGAGAAAAGAGTTTGTGATCCCTCTCCTCCCTGGGGATGTTACTTGCCATTGCATACTTTCCACTGTTGTGCCATTGGTGGTACTTTAAAGCGTTTAAGGGAGAAGAAAAAGTCGGTGGTGAATTGCTTCTTGATGATGCCAGCTAGGAAGGTTTATTTAAGTTCTTTTTGCGAAGTAAAAATCGCGCAGCGTTGTGTGCCATCGATGAATATCAAGAATGGTTCAAGGAGGTAGTCGAATTCAAGACGAGTGCCTCGGCTCCGGCGATGAAACGATTATTACAGTGTTACGACGGTTCTCACTGGTATGAAACGAAAGGAAATACAAACAAAAGGGTTGGGGTTCCCTCCGCAGCTTTGGCTCTTTCTTGTTTTACGCAACCACATCCTTTCCTGAGGTACGTAATGCTAAAGCTAGTGGCAAATAATAATGGTCTCCTTGATCGTTTCCTGATTTGTCTACCATCTACAGCACCAGTATCGATATCTGTTGGGATGGAAAGTAGCAGGAACTTGAGAAATACCAACCTCTTTTTTGTGAAAAAGAACTGAAAGACCGAAGAAACTAAATGAAAGAATGTAGGAAAGAAGTGCAAAAGGCAAAGGGGAAGATAGGTCGGATAAAAAAATATAAATATAAAAGGAAACAAAGTTATTGAAATGGTACCAGACCTTTACGGTAATAATCCAGACGTTCACTAAAGGAGAAAACAAAAATATATTTGAATAAAAAAAACGTACAAATGTCTTCCTGTCCGTTTCCTTGGTCCATTTCTCGTGCTTCTACTGTTTATGGAGGGGGAGGTGAATAGCGCTTGGCAGCCTTGTTACTCACTTTTGTGGCAGCAAATCAGGGTATTCACCCATGTGGTAATCCTAATATGGAAAAAGTTACTTAGAAAATAATTTACTGTAAAAGTAGATCAAATTTTCTTCACAAGATGTGAATGTCTATTTTGGTGACAAAACTATATGATGTATGTGTTGAAGTTAACTTTTTATGAAAAATATATTTAGGAAATCTCTGATATTTCTTTATTGTAACTATTTTCAGTAAATAAAAAAAATTCAAACAACTATCAGAGGAAGATTTTTTTACAACAAGTATTACTCCAGAAATACATCTGTGCTACATCCATACGGATAAAGACAAACAGACATTTACCTAATACTTATTTGAGAAACTTTAATATAGCACCACTTTTCAATTTACATGTGATGTGTCAGTGGATAGTTTAAGGATGCCCACACTTGCTAATGACAGGTCACTAAAACTAAATACTACATAACATTAACATTTTTATGAATTCCACAAGATATTGCTTTCAAAAACCATTCAGCCCACAATTTGTGGCAACAGTTGTAGGCTATAATCAATTTATTCTTTTTCAACAATTCATGTTTCCTATCACCAATTGACTAAAAAGGATAAAGGTATAAGAGTCTTGCCAAGGATTGCCATTTAACTCTACTACTTCATCAACAATTTAACCATTTCACTCCCACCACTGACCACAAAGCAACTTCTTCTTACAACCATACTTTTTCAGAATAAAAAGTGAATGATAGGAAAAGTAGAAATCCAAAAGAAAATTAGCACAGAGATTCTGTTTGACTAAACAGTATATTCTCTGAGAGAAAATAAAAGGAATGTATAACAGACAGTGGAGAGAACTTACAGTTATGTCTTGGTAGAGATAGGGTTAAAAGGCAAGAACCTTGCTTTGCATGTAGAGTACCTTTTGTTGTGATTTGCCTTTAAAAGATACAATGTGTTTTAAGTGGGAACTGTTTAATGAATTACAGATGGCCATTTAAAACAATTTCAAGAACTCTACAGGATTAGAGCATTTTCTAAATATACATCAATAAAAACAAAAAAAGCTGTCTTGAGAGTTGTATTTTTGTGAGACTCTTCCTCAAGGGGAGGGAAGAACCATTGGCAGTAACTACAAATGTAATAATTGCACATCACCATCTTTCTACTTCAAAACCATAATATCTTGAAGTGGTTTCCTTTTTATGTCTGGAACTGTTGCATCACTAGCTGGGTAACCAATTGGAAGCAGCAATAACAGCTTTTCATTTACTTTCCTTCCAAGCAAATCTCGCAATCTTGGTCCTGCATTCATGGGTGTGGAAGTCACTGTGACTAAACCTGCATTCTGATAATGATAAAGTTGGTTGTAAGGGGGACTTGCTTAATCAATGAGAAGGTCAAAATGAATTGATTACAACTGCCGTAAGTTTAAAATTGTATCCTTTCCTCCACAAAGCAAACAGATCCACGACCCTAGGTTGGGAAAGGAGGGGTTGGAGGGGGGTGGAGGAAAGGTACTCTCAGAAGTTGTCAGTAAGGGTCTATGGCAAAATTACTGTATGCAACCCTTGTGCTATTTCAGATTAAAAATATGGTTTTTTTTTTCAGCCTCAATCAGACACCTCTTACAGGCTTATACTCAATTTCACAGACCCAACAATGATACTGTCAATCATGCTGCACAGGTTGCTAATACCTAAGGAAAAGCCTCCTTGGAATAAGTCCCTGTAAAGTCCCTCCCCCTGAATAAGTCCCTCATCTTACTTGGATGGCTGCAAGAAGAAGGCCAACAGAGATGCACACACTCATTTCATTGTAGTAATGTGTCTTCTTGCTTCCATCCTCATTAAATCCATACACCTGTTTGAAAATAAGAATGAGATATGGTGCACTGTTCAGGTACGGCTTATCCCAAGTTGTCTTCGCAAACTCCAGATCCTTCACCCACTTTTCTCCCATTCTCTTGGCATAATTTAGTTTTTCCTCTTCTTCCACAATTTCTCGAATTGTGGCCTTTAAAGATTTGTCTTTCACTACTACAAAGGTCCAAGGCTCTGTATGGGCTCCACTAGGAGAGGTTCCTGAAAACACAGATTTGTGACACAGAGTGAATTAAGGCTGAACAGTTTTCACCTTGGATGGATGAGTCGGCCTTTACGCAAAAGTGGGGAACAGTCTTTCTCTGGAAGCAAATAATTATGAGTCTTGATTAAATAATAAATTGTTTTAAAAAGGTTCAGGACTTTGCAGGTGAAAAGTCTTTTCTGGCCCTCCTTGTTCCAAGTCATCATGGCAACTAGGTTTGATTTGATAATATCTCTTAAGATTGAAGAGAAGTTCTTTCTCATTTACAATAAATATGTTATCTGTAAAAAATGCCAAAAACAGGGGGTCTCTGTGACGTTGATTCAGCGTTAAAGACAGAAACTTATTACGATAGGTAAAGAATGCTCAACAATGATCATAACAATAAAACTTAACCTGTTGGATTTTTTTTCACCATAACAAAAGTTTGATTTAGAGGAAATAGTTTTTGATTCAACACCATGCAATAACTTCCGGAGTGGCTGAATTGTTTATTTTCAATGACTTTCGAGTATCTGATAAATTCATATTAAAATGTGTTTATCACATCTGCAGCACAGCATCCTCAAAAATCAGGTTTTTTTTTTCCATTCTTTTTTATTCTTTGGCAAAGGCAGAAGTACAATGTTGTATAAGGTAGACTTAGTGCTGGTATGTATATTTATATTCATAACTTGTAATTCCTGAGGGATTAACCATGGTTAAATAAAGTTGACCTAAGATGAACCCTTCACACACTAACATCAGTACCCATATTCTCTATACTCTACTCTGTATGTTTCTTTTAGTACTGACAAGGAGAATTCATTTGAAGATCAAAGCTTCTTAACTTGGAAAGCATTTCCTTTATTCTGATGATCTTTTAGTGAATGATTTAGCAGCATTATTGAAAGGAGAAATGAGATGCTGGTGACTCTTTGGGTTTAAAGGGTTAAGAAATAAGGATGGGATACTTCAGTTGTTCTACGGTAGGGTGACATGATCAGTCTTGAAAGGGATGGGGGAAATGCCTACACTTGATTTTGGGTGACTTGGTTTTGGGGGCGATGTGACCTACTATTATTAGCATGACATACTGTCAGCCCACAACCACAAGCAGGCTACAACTCCACCAAGAAGTCTTTGCTTTGCCAAAAGTTCAGTAGAGAGAACACTTTGCTTCGCCTTTGAAAGGCCACCAGAGTTTTCTTAAGCGAACATTATTGCTACAGTTGAGCTTTCATGCCTTCTATAAGGGTCAAATTTCATTTTAATACCTGCAGTTCTGATGAGATTTTCAACAACTTCAATTGGTATGTCCTCGTCGCTAATTTTTCGGACTGATCGTCGATGGTTCATCTTCTCGTAGAACTCAGCTGATGTTTTTTTCATTTGAGCCTCCTCCAAACGATCGTCAAACCAGGGATATGCTATGTGAGGGGCATTGCCTTCACCAATAAGTTGATTGTTAAGTGGATTGGCAGGAGGTATGATGGCGTGTTCGTTGTCTTCCAAGGGATCTACATCCACTGTGTAGCCAGGGCTCTGTGGCTGGAAACTTCTTTTAACAAAGTGAGAAAGGATGATGCCAACCAAAATTGAGGCAATGTATGGCCAGTAAGTGGCGAGGAAAGGTGCCGAGAATTCCATGATCTCCCAGCATTACTATGACTCAGCTGAACATCTTATCTAAATACGGAAAATGTCCAATACGTTGTTGGTAAGACCTCTACGGTAATTTAGAAAAGACCTCGCTCTTAATTTCTCTAGGAAACTAAAGACTTTGATAACAGAGTGTGATACTCCGTGTGATTATCTTAGAGATACTCAACGCTATTGCATTGTTGGTAACATTCACAAACGGAAACAGGAAATGGAGCGAATTCCCTAGTGATAATGATGTCACATAGTTTGAAAACAATAGGCGGTTGTTACTAGAACCGTTCCCCGTTCCCATTCTTCGTTCTCCATGTCAGATTTTAGTGACGCCTACAATAAGACTAAATATTTTTTTTTCAGAGGGCACGGTAACGAATTCCACAATCTGATTGGTTTTTTACCCAGTCAGTATTTTCTTATCTCTGCCTACGGGCAACGGTATCGCTTTCGTGAGTCGTCGAGTAAATCTCTACATTCGTTGCCACTTTTCATAAATATATCTCGTTTTACCGGCTAAGCAGTATTTTTAGGCAAAGACGTCGGTCACTACCTCAAGCCGATAAATAACTTATGAATCCTCTCTTTTCTCTCTCTCTAATCACTTTGGTTGACAGAAAAATATTGGTTTCAGAATGACTTCTTTGTATTGTAAGCGATAATGTCATTAATTACGTTAATTGACAAGCGGCCTAAAAATCGTTTGCAATTAATTATAATCGTTCACAAAAAGTACATAGAAAGTTAAAACGTGAGGTATTTGGTTACAGTTGAACTAATCGATGGAACTTTCATTCATTTGATATCTGAATTTTCTCAAACAATTTGTTCGTAGTAAAAGGGCGAGCGAAGTTTTAATTCCAGTTCTACAACAAATATACGCTCTCGGTGAGTCTTTCTAAGTCCGTTCAATTTAGACATTTGTACCGTAAATTGCACAACAGAAACTGACGGAATTCAACGAGAAAAGGCCGCAGTAAATCCCCTTGTGTCTCATTGGAGTGTATCGTTCGAATTTAGTTTTTGTGGAGGGAAGACCAGATTTACACACGTCATTGCAGCAAACAAACAAGCAAACTGTCACAACTTAAAAATAAAAAATTTGAATGTACTTACAATTTCTTTCCTCGCTGTTTACTTAACGAACAGAGGTAAATCTCTGTACATGAATTAATCATCGATGAGAGTGAATAATACTTTCCGTAATATCATGGACTGTTTTTGAAGAAAACATTGTGGTAACAGTCCTTACCAAACTAGTTTCGTTGTTTTTCAAAAGGGAACATGCGCTCTTTTTTCTTTTCTTACGCGCTATATAATTGACAGGTGTCAGATTGTGATCGACAGATACGTATAAAATGTTTCAAAGTTTGTTTAGAAGCCTTGCAAAAAGGGATTACTTCATGGAAAATGCGCGCGTACGATTTTTATTCACGAGTTGTGTAGTATTAGAAAACGAACGAGTGAGCGCGGCGAACGAGTGAGTTTTCTGATACGTATCAACGAGGGAATGAAAATCGTACAAAGCATTTTCCATGCTGTAATGTGTTTATTTCATAGGTGCTGAGGTTTTTTCGTGTTGTCTTTGGTAGACAAATAGCTCAAATGGGGCGATGAAAAGCGTAAAAAGTAGTTTAAAAATTTCTCAACAACAAGTAAATAAAAGTGCATAAAGTTCATAACACTTAAGCTTACCTTGATTATGATTGATTATGCTGGCAGAATAGCCCTTTTTCTTCAAATTTCGTTCGAAGCTGGCCATTAAACTTCGAAGCGAAGTTGGCACGTACTCGTTGCCATCTTAAGTGCGTACGGAGATAATAAATTCGCTAATGAATTCATTCAACTCAGCCGCTGGAATATCTTCAATTTTCCTGTCTTCGTCCTTCGTTTTCAAAAATCTTTCAAGCAATCTTACATCTCTCTCAGTTTTTTGAGCGGTATTTTTGTTTTCGTGTTCTAAAATGAATTCTTCAACTGAGTAAACAGAAGCGAACCTTCCCTCGGCCATTTTTCAAAGCGCGCGCGTTTTGTGCAACGGCTATCGCATGACGTTCTCTTCAGTACGTTCATTCATCATTAGTGAAATTTCGTCGTTCGCGTTGCTGATTGGACGAACGATAATTTTTCACGGTGAAATTTTGTCGTTCGTACTCCTGATTGGCTACATTTAGAATCAGTACGAATTTTATTCACTACGATTTTTGTGGGTAAATCTCAGTACCTATGAAATAGATCACCTTTATCATTACGCAAATGAAAATGCTTCAGTGAAGCATCACTCTTTAATATGCGTCAACTCTATTTTAACTACCATTTACTCGCTCAAAAATTGTTCAGTTTATGGAAGATCTTGCCGTATTTACAGCCCTAAATCATTCGGGTTCTTTCGGAAAGAATTTCGTTAAGTTTTTAAAAAAAAGCCTTTTATTTACCGGCTAAGGGTCGGTCCGTATGTTGAAAAACTGTGACCAAGGTTTTGAAAATGCTGGCCGAGGCTATTGACCTCCCAGCCGGCCATATATATAGTTCAGCATGTAAAATAAATGAAAATGGGAAACGGATCCACTCGACTGGAGGGAAAAAATTACCCATCAAACGAGAAAGTGAATTATAGGATATATTTGTCCCGTATTTTAGCTCGAAAGACAAACCCTTTAGGTCTGGGAGAAAGAAGAGAAAAAGGATGAATGTTTCGTCCCCTGTGGCAGATGTATATTATAAGCCGACACGTACATAAAGTATAGTTTACAATTTACTTTTAACTTGGTTTTTCTTTTTTTTTCTTTTTTTGCTCCGTCAGACATGATATCGGTTTTTCAACTCATCATCCCAAGACAATTTTTTTCGTTTGAATTCGTTTTAAGAAAGCAATTATACCAATAAGAAATAAATAACAATCATCAAAACTGAAATAGAACCAAAAATTAAGATATGACTGAATTTTGAATTCTTCATTCATGCACTGTATCTCAGCTTTGATGATTGCTATTTATTTCCTATTTGACGTTTTTGTAGGATATATTATATTCATACACGTATTTTTTTTCTTTTCATTTTGGTGGTCTGCCCATCTAATTCCCGAAGCGCTTTCTGAGATTCCCGATCCCTCTCCTACTGCTTTCACGCCCGACAAAACAGGAAAAAATCAAAAGGAGGACGATACAGCTGTTTTGAAACGTCATTTGACGGGGGTAAATCTGCTTTTTGTTCGACACTTTAAATATCAAACAAAGGAAATTTGTTCCCCTTTTAGATTCTGGCGGTACATTTTTAATTTACGCCTGCGTGAAAGAGATATCGCCCGAGACCCTTCGCTCGGTCGTGTTTTGATCAAAAACGCCTTGTTAATTTCACGCAACCGCTCGGAGAAAAAGTAAAAGTGACGAGGGAAAAACTTTACCTTCAAGTAAGAAAATTAGCGAAATAGAAAGCCACAATATTATAGTTTAATATTTCAGAGGTACATTGAGTGCTTTTTCCGTAGAGAATCTGCACGATGGTAAAACATTCGAAAATTACACTCGATTTGAGTGAGGCGTTGAAGTGGGCGTGGTCACTATGTTCATGTTAAGACTATTTGTACCCCATGAGTTTGATATGAGGAAATTGATTTGTTAGCATTGATGTTATTTTAATTTTCTTCACGAAAGGAATTAATTTGCAGGGCATGGGGTCTCCAGTCAGCGAATATTTAAATACTTTCCCCAAGTTATTCCCAGGATCTCTATTCTAAGAACAGATACATTGCGCAGGAGATTTGATCAAAGCAGGGACAAGTAATTTGTTGGAAAGGAAAGTCGGACATGTTTTTGTGTCTTTGAAGACATTTTGGAAAAAACGCAGCAAAATATGATGCTTACCCGGATTAATATGATAGTTTAACTGCAAATAACTTTTTAATGCGGTAGGGAGATTTATTTAATCTTTTCTGGAATGTTCCTGTCTCATTTGTGACCATTTTTCTTCAGATGGCTAATTAAAGATACGATAAATCTTTCGGCGATAATCGGCTCGCTAAATTCCATCAATTTTTACAGCCCGAAAGTATTTTGAATGTATCAGTACATGGCTAAATATTTCCATATTAACCAGGGCTTAAAAAAAAATAATAGCGTAAATCTCTGTACTTGTAGTCAGGCAATGTATGTATGTTGAAATCCTTTTCTGAGTGAAGAATGACACAGTTACATTCGGTTCAATGCAGTGCATAGTAGTGTTATTGCGTCGACATCTGATCAGTTGTGTTCATATTTTTTCCTTCCTCTTTTTTCTCCTTGTATTTTTCATCATTATCATTCATCGTTATCCTGACCTTGCTATTTTAAGTTTCTTATTTTGGTTTTGTTCGGTTAGGTGGAAAACGAGGAGTGCGGAGTGCGGAGTGCGGAGTGCGGAGTGCGGAGTGTGGAGTGCGGAGTGCGGAGTGCGGAGTGCGGAAAATGAGGATTGTGGAAACACGGGCAAGAAATGTTCAAAGGCTTCTTTTTCGCCCTCGATGGATGTTTGATGGGCGAGGCCGAAGGGACTAAAAGCAGTAGTAATTATTTGCGTACCTGTAATTACGGACATAACACAATCAAAGAATATTATGGAATAATAGGTTATCCTTGCTCCGCATTTTCTACACTCCACATTTTCCACGCTCCTCGTTTTCCAGACTCCGCACTCCTCGTTTTCCACCTAGCCGTTCAATATCATCTGCAAAAGCTGATAAGAGGAGTATTGGTACTAATATGGGAGAAAGTGGCTATTAATAGGCTGTGCAATTGATACCATAGCTTGAGGTTTCTTGGCTTCCTAGCGAGCGCGACATTTTCCCTCGCGTGCTCCGCGTGCCGCGCGATCTTTCATTAGTGACGTGGTTAAGTGATCAGAATTTACGGTAAAGCCAAAGAGTAATCTTCTTGACAAGACAAGCCTGATAGGGAAGACTTAACATGACGCCACGGCCCCTCCCCCAGATGGAGTCGCTTGTACTTTTATATAGGCTTAAATGCCTCTTACCTGACGGTAGTGCCTTTATGTTTTTTTCCTATGTTCGTTCGTTTTGCTGTGATTGTTTTTTTATTTCTATCAGTTTAAGACACGAAACACCGAAGCTCGTTGATCATCGAGACCTGCCAAATGAAAATAAAGTGGTACTGCATTCTATAAATCAAACAAATTGACTTAAAAATTCAACCGGCAGACCTGTAGAATTAAAATTAATTTATACCGAGTTGTTTCTACAATATTTAGTTGATCGACAACCTTTATTCCTTCCTTATCAACCACACAAGAGACTTCCGATATTGTTGAAACGGAGAGGTATGCAGGAAACGTAAGCATACTCCATAATGGAATCTCCGTAGCTAAGAGGTACAGAAAACGATACGGAATTAGAAGTCTGGGGCTAGTTTACCTTCGTAATTAGTTCAATGCGCGGTGAAAACGATAAAAGTAGCAGAGCCACAAAAACGTTTTATTTGGAATTCTTCTTGTAGCTTCGTCGCGCAATAGTGTTACACATTAGCCATGCAGTTACACAGGTTGGTGCAAATTCTCAGCAGGAACCATACACTTCCTTTGTTCCAAGTTGCCCGTGACGAATGAACGTTACACCTCTTCTGGAACTGTGACGTCTCTGAACTTTCTGTCGCCAGACGACATCATACCGTTTTCTAATATCCTTACTTGTATCACAAATAGAATTCGGCGTCAGAAAAAAATCCTTGGTGGGAGAGAAAAACAAAGAAAGAAAGCAGAAAACAGATTGTTAGGAATGTGGATGATTACAGGAGATTATTTGCGAAAGTATTTATCGTGAGTTAATAAACTTGAATTTTCCGGGAGATTTACAAATCAAAACTCTTTCTTTCCCATTTTGTTCGTCATCAGAGTTTACAGGATATCAAGAAATTTGTAAAACTTTGATCTTCTGGGTGAATCATCGGTAAAAATATTTTGTCTGAGCGGAAATTCAAGCTTGATTGACAATCTGTTCTTGAACTTTGACAGTAACAAAGTGAGCATTCAAGATAGCATTGATATTTTTGATTCAAATCTTATCTTAACTCACAAACAAAAACACAGAGGGTTTCTTAAAATAAGATTAGCTTTAAATTATAGATATTGTTTCCATATCTACATTTAATGTAGCGGATGCAGTTTAGAAAGTCTAAGAAAGCGCTAAGGAATTCAGACAGAAAGTGTCCCAAGGTGGATTATCGTGAAAAGCCTGTTTCCGGATTTGCATGAACAATACCAGGCATTTTTTTCTCTTTAATTAAAAGCACCCGAGCCTTCGTGTAATAAACTTTTCAGTATGTTTCAGAGAATCCTTATTTTTTTTTGGATTGGCCGTACGTTATTTTTTTTGTGTGTACATCCTGAACAGTTGTCATGCTCGAAGAAAATCTCGTACCCTGCGCAATGAATTAACACCCTCACTGTCGGTTTTCTCTCTGTTAACTCGTAATAACTTTTAAACACTTCCGGAAGGCGCACAATTGTCCTCTTTTTTCTGCGCACGTAGTGACACACAACCTGCGCGCATTTCCTCGCGTGTCCGTCCGCCGCCCGCGCGTCTAAAAATGACATCCGGCGCGCCCTGAGGGACTGAAATATGAAAACCTTGTTGGATAAATATCAAAGCGGGATTTAATTTCGTCAATGCATCGCGCTTCGCTTAACCTCTCCAGTGCATGCCACAATGAACGCTGGACGCTCTAGAACGCGTACTACTGAGAATATGGACAATTTTCACCGCTTCCTGAGTACCGACGAGATTAAAATGGGTTCGGAGCGCTCATCTGCATCGAAGAAAGTGAGAGAGACACTATCAAATCATTTTTTTTCCCCATAATTATTTAAATAACGCCTCTCAGACTGCGACGACGGGTCGTAGTGGAGGCTGGCTGGTCAAGCTGAGTCGAATCTTTCCTTTTGTTCTCAGGGAATTTTACTACAGAATCTCGACGAAGGAAAGCCCTGTCTTAAATGTGGAGAGAAATGTTCTGGTTTCAGTTTGCACGTGTGGCGGTAAGTGGCGCATAATAAACTTGTTTATTTTTTGAGTCCATCTTACGCATACTCTCAGTCGGGCTGTCAGCGAGCAAAATGCGCGCACGAACTGAGAATTATTGAAATCGAAATTTTAATCCCGTTGTTTAGACTAAAATTATTCTGTGTGTCACTTAATTAAGTACAATAAAACACTTTGAATTTATTACGCGCCGTGTCGTTCCCACCCGCAGAAAATAACTCTAGAGCAGTAAATTATTTGCTTTCGTATAATACTTCTTCGCTTTGATTGTCTCTTCAATTTTTCGCATGTAAAGGGTTTGTTTAAAATTATTGATCCCTTAAAGCGCCTTTCATATCTATTGATCCACTTTATCATTTCGCGATCTCTGCGCTAAAGTATCAAGAAAGTGAAATACCCACACTGGTTGCTAGAATGTAATATGTCAGTGCGGGCTGGCAATAGCGACTTGTCATTGTGGATATGTGTCAAGTTGCGAGCTGCCGGAGGGCATTAAAACTTCGATTTTCATTCATTAGCCGCTTCAGTGACTAAATACACAAGCTGTGCCCATGTAAAGCCCGTTACGAAAGTGCCTCGTAGATAATTTTTTCTGTTCGACCCCTGCCGGTTTGTTGGGATACTTAAAACATTTCGATTGCGTGAGAAGCCTGTTTAAACACTTTATGGAGACTGTGAAGAAAGTAGAGACGACAAAGCCTCCTCAAAAACCACCAAGACCTAGTATAAGGTTAGTGAATTTCAATTTCGCGAATGAATGAACACACTGTGTAAGAGCTCATTTTAACTAGTACTGATTAAGAACAGATACCTTATTCGTGTTTCATTTCTTGCCGCTTTGATCAAGAAAACACACTCAAGAAAATTTCACTTATCAGTGCTTAGTTCAAAGACTTAAGACTTGGTGAGATTTTTTTGGACGTTCCTAGCGTAGGAGCAAATTTAAATGCACAAGTTCTCAGTTCTATTCTTAGCCGTAGAAAAATCGAGCGATATTGACATGTTATTTTTATACATGAATCGTGACTGCCGAGCAGATATCAGGAAATCGTGGTAGGCTGTACTGCCGAAGAATGGCCGACGTCTACAAACGAAAATTACATTGCAGGAGATTTTTAAACTTTCATTTTTAAACGGGAAAGTCTTGAGTACTTTGACAACAACCGTATTATTTTGGACAACCATTTCTCGCGCCTGTGAAGTGTTTACTTTGTTAGACAAGTGAACAATTGCGTAAAAAAAATTAAGAGTTTTATGGACTGTCACCAGATTGGAATTCTTTCCCTTTCCGTTTCTAATGATGCTTTCACAAAAGAAGAGGCCAGATTCTGGAGAGATCAGTCTTAGAAGGCGTTAGAATAACATTCTTCAGACACGTGCCAAAATACCCGCGGCGCACTGTAAAGACAGCTTTTAAGACGCAGCGCAAAAATACCGAGTGAACTTGAATTCCGTTTGGTATCAAGAGAATTTCTGAGTAGTTTTGTAACCAAACACCGAAAGTTATTTTGTGTCACAGAGACAGACTAGTCGTTATTTTTGACGATCTGTGCGTAATTATGTTAATGGCTTAATTGCCCCTGAACGTGCAAACTCATAAGAAGCGAGGAGTTTCTTGCCGGACGTAGTCCTGGCTCTGTAATCGCCACATGTAAGCGATCTCATGTGAATGCCCTTGATTGTACTTGCGTCTTTTTAATCTTCCTTTAAGGACACATATTTTAAGTTCCTTGAAGGAAAGTTCTTTGGTCAGAACGCACGGCGTTACTAATTTTCCGAAAGCAGCAAAACAACAAAGGATGTTTCAAAATATACTAGTCACTTTTTGTTTCTTTAGGATTCCAGTGTAAACGCAGAATAGCCTTTAAGCAAGTCAAGAGATACTGCTAATGTTTTCCTAAGGATTTTATGTAATATCTACGCATTTCTGTTTTTAAAATGGCAGAAAATATGCCGCAAAATCTTATTTAAGGACATCCGTTTTACTGGCTATTAATTCTTTCAAGAAAACTTTGCCGAAAACCACAAATTATTCATGAAAATTGATTAACCATGTGGAAATCATTCGAAAGTAGATAAAATTTAGGACCTGAACAATTAAATTCTAAATCTCCATGTTTTCTGTGATCAAAGAACAGAAGATTAGAAGAAAATCTGTTACGAACAAAAAAGTTCTGAAAAAATGCCTTTAAAAAATTCCTACTGGTGATTTTATGATCAACTTAAGATTGCGTGTTACAGAAACATAGCTAAGTTTGGTTACGATCTGGTGGATATTCAAGCCGTTCAGTTTCGGAGAAATGTGAGATATTGGGTTGTGGTAAAAAGTCATTGTTCTATTGAACCCTAGTTATGGTATTGAGGTAAGCCATCTGCCGGCAGTGCGTATGCATTGTTCGAACCTCGCATAAAAAGGCAGAAGTTGCAGTTCCTCGTTTCATTTAGAGCTGGTCCTAATTTTCGGTGTAATCGGCTTCTGCTTTGCTGAACAATATTTGTTTTTTTCATCGTTAGGAGTTTTCCGTTTTCATTAAGCATCTGTTTACAACCTATAAGTTTATTTTTGAAATGAGGATCCCAGAAACCAAAATCATCGTTTTTTCCTTGAAACCAAACTTGCTCTTGTTTCCAAATAACTATCCCACTGCCTTATGGTTGAGAATTTTCTTAAGATAGCGGGTCTGATTTTAACTTTAAAAAGCATTAATCCTTTTATAAAGCTGTTGACTCTTCGTAGTGTAAATATTTACTTTTCTTTTAAGATCAAGTTGCGGAATTGAACTCGTACTTCTCCAAATTTTGATCATGACAGACAAGAAACAATTTGGAGCGATTACCAGTTGAGTGTGGAAAGTAAACTGTGGTCTCATTAGTATTGCTTTGTTTGCCGGCGGCCTTGTGATTAGCCTAATCAGATGCTGAACTAAAATCAATTGCGACCTCAATCATTTTTCTCCTCGATGCAGGTCGTGTGCATTTTAATAAACGCCATGGAAATGTTTCAGATCGTGTGCATGCTGCTAATGTATGTAAATGGAAGGGTGATTAGAGCAGTTTATACTTAATGAAGTCATGCAAGCGCAGAAATGCAATTGCCAGAGGATGAAGCACTTCAGACATCTGCTATACTTTTTTAACCCTTTGACTATTTGTAACTGTTTAGAATTTTCTGTTCTTTGAGAGAAACCCACTCAATTGTAATAACCGTTACTTGGGGTTTTTACAATAATCTACGCGTTACGCGCTGTTCTTTCACAGAAAATAACAACGGTACCAAGAACCGTACTAACAGTTTGTCCGTCAAGGTAGTACAGGTAATTTGAACGATGAGGCATCTTCTCGAATTAACAGTGTAACAACATGGACATGATGGCATAATTTAGGACAAACCTTATCTTTCATTCATTTCGTTATGTCGTTGGGCCATTATGTATTGGGCGTGAACCAGACTTAACAAGCCCTGTTTCATCCCTGGTAACCTGACTTTTTAAAATCGTCCAAATCTTTCTCGACAGCAAAGTGTGTGCGAACTGCAAATGTCCCCGTGAGAACCATGATATGTCTGTGGACGCTGATGCTGATGTCGATGTAGACGAAGTTGAATTCAAAGTAAAAGGCCTTAAAATCAACTCGGACACGAACCGCGAAGATGATTTACCGTCCCCTCCCCCGTTGTCAAATAACAACGAATACCAAACGATGAAGATATTTACTACTCAATCTTCCCTTGTGGATAACGATTTGTTTCCCCCACCTCCCCCTCCCTCAACGGCCTCAGATTACCTTTGGTCTCCTCCTGGATTGACGACTGGTCAGGTGAGGAAAAACAAATATTCTTTTTTTGATCAAAGTCTATTTGGTATTTTGACAAATTTGTGTGTCCTCGTCAATTTTTTGCATTTTTTGAGGAAAAATCCTTTACCCCATTTAGTTATTAAAAGTATCAAATAATTTTTTCTCAACCCGAGTACCTTGGTACGCTGTGGTTTAACGGATAAATCGCAATCCAGGGAATGAATATTGGCAAACCGCACCACGCTTTCCGACGAATAAGATTCATTCCTGTAGATAAAGTTACCTTTGGGGGAATGAGAGTAAATAGAGCTAATAGATTTGCGAATAAATCTGGAAAGACCTGCTAATGCTTTAAGCCAGGAGGTTTAAGTTACATGTGCCCACACAAAGAAGAAATTGTTGAACTAAGATTATACCTTAACCAGAAATGTTCATGTAAACTCGTGCTCTTGTCTGGATCACAAACAGGTAGAGGCTTACATGAAGTCCTTACCAGAGGATAGAATTCCCATCCCTGGGTCACCTGGAGAAGATTATTATATAAAACAGCGCGTATATCAAAACCCTCCACAAGACAAAGCGCCCGTGCATTTCTCAAATATTCCAGAACCTCAAAGAGAAGCTTTTGTTCAATTCTGGAACAACGAAGATAATGCAAAAGGAACCGGAAAGGTCAAAGTTCCTCTTGGAAGAAGAGAGGTGAGAGGATTGCTTCTCCTTCTTATCATTTTTTTCGTTTCAGCTCCTTTTGAGGGGAGAAATTAGAAAGCAAGTGCACGCTTAGAGGAATAACAAAGAGAGGCTGTCGATTGCATACACATTTCTTTCATCTCTCAACACTGATGCTAAATATGTCAATTTGCAACATTTGACCTCCTTAAAAGACCCTAATCCTCATACCAGACACAATGCTGGACTAAGTTTTTAAATGACACACACACGTCTTGAAAAGGTACGTGGCCAAGTGTAGCCACAGAACATCATTACTGGTAGCAGTTCTTTGACACTCGGCATAACTTGTGTTAATGGACTGTTTGGATTATGCTTAAGTGAAAAAATTACAGAGAGGCACCATAAACGATGGATAGTTTCTCTGGCGATTTTCGCTGAAAAACCGACATAAATGTGCTCTCCTCGATATGAATAGAAAATTGTAACGTTAGAACTTGTTAATGATTTTAAAACAACTGTAATAGGATTGTGCTGTCATTTTGTTATTGAGGTTTACTTAGTTACTTGGTAGAACACGTATTACTGCAATGCTTTTACTTTCCCTTCTTTCTCATAGTAGTAGACTAAATTGGAGAAAAATGGGTTTATCTGTGTATCTACTCTCGGTGCCCCTCAATTTCAAGCAATAATATATGAGCTCGGCGTGTTTATTTTCTTCTTTAGCATATAAACTTTTAAGCTTTGCAAGTGCACACATGCCAAGAAATGTTCATACCTCCTAACTCTTTATCCGCTGCAACAAAAGTTTCATAAGTTGGCTGGATAATCCGCTGATATTTTAATCCTCCTTAACCAATAATTTGTCCAGTGTGCTTTAAATTAAACGCCATGGAATTTAATGTACAAGAAATGATTAGCTTTAGATGAGCCTAGATAAGAACACTACCTATAGTAGTTTGCCAAAACCGTTTAGATATGAAGAGAATGTGAAGGACGAGGCTGTAGATGTTTACACTAATCTTTCAAGAGTTCTTAAAGATAAAGCTTAAAAAGGCGTACTTGAACATGTTAAGTTTGTCGGGATGGCTTTTCAGTGTACCAAAACGGCTCTTACTAATAAGAGTTCAAGTTACCGGCCATTTCAGTTAACCCTGTTTAGTTGGGTTGTTAATGATGTGCTTCAATTATGTAAATATATGCGCAAAATTCCTTACAAATCTTAAACCCTTCATACAATTTTGGGTAGTCTTTCCTTTCCGCGTATAATTGCTATGATTGCTTTTAGTTTACACGTATAAGCGCTGTAAGCTACTTTTCTATCATTGTTCACCTGCACAGATCGTGAAACTAACATAAGATGCATGCATGTCATATGGCTCAGCATAATCTCTCTCAGTGGTTGAGAGAGACCAGGCTCGCTTGTTGCGCGGGTGTTGCGAGAACCACGCCGTCGAATTCATAATTTATTCCTATCAATACCACAGCATAGCAGTTTGCCTTCTTGTGTGGTGCAAGTCTTAACCTTATCTCACATTTTACGATAGGTCACTTGCTCATCCAATAATTTTGTATTAAAAATGAATTAAAACTGAAGGGGGTAGAGTTGGCGCCGCTCAGGGATTGGGGGTGGGGTGGGGAGAGAGAGGCTTACACAGGAGCTCTGGACGATGAGTTTACTAAAGAGGGAAGCTCTTTAAAGCATTTACGGTCAGCATATCTCTTGTATACATAATTAAAAGTTTACTGTGTGCCAATTTACGTTTGGGTTCCTGTGCTTCTTTAGACTTGCCAATCGTGTTTCAAGACCATCCCTAAAGGCGACGTAGTGGTTTCAGCTGAGTTAGACGACAGTGAAGTGTCATGCTATCACGCTGCATGCTTCTGCTGCGCGACTTGTTGGGAGCTGTTGGTAGACCTCACCTACTTCCAGTATGGAAACAAAGTCTACTGCGCAAGACATCACGCTGAGTTGTCAAGGCAACGTTGCTATGGATGTGATGAGGTAAGATTACCCGCCACAATTTGTTATGTCGTTCTGTGGTCGTCCAGCTTTATGGGAATAGCTTGTGATATTGCGAAATCTTGAGTGGTCATTATAAGGGCTAACGGTGGAGTTGTTTATCAGTCAAACGTTTTTTCATCTGTTTTGTCATCACTTATGCCTTTGCTCTCAATACCATCTGTAGCTCGTTAGCTGTGATTGAAAGATTCACCAGTATCTAAGCAGCTGCGCACCAACCCCTCCCCGAACCAAACATTAACCCTAACTTGTTATCATCTTACTGTTGTCAAGGGACGGGTCAGTGTGCAGTTGCTCAGATACTGCCATCGATCCAAGGTTCTGGGGCTTTGATTGAGTCAGTAGAGCTGTTCTTCAAAAGTTAAAGTTAATTTTTTGTTTCAGTGTGTTGTATGTCTTTGAGACACATAACAGACTTTGACTAATTTAGCAAACTAATTCTGAAGTTCTATTGCTCCCTTTATCTGCGCATACTCAGCTTATCTTCACCGGGGAATACACCATAGCCATGAATAAAAGCTGGCACTTGGGTCATTTCCGATGCAACGAGTGCGACGTCAGCATCACCGGCAAGCAGTTTATTGTCAGAGACGAAAAGCCCGTATGCGTTGACTGTTTTGACTGCAGGTGTGTTCTATTTATTATGATTTACGTGATTGTGTGTTGTACGTAATATATTGTCTGCAAGTATGTTCTTATCTTTTCTAGGGAGTCAAATTATTAGCAGTTGTTGGACAGACGGGAACAATATTGTAGGATTTTGTCTTACAATTTTGCGTCTGAGATCTTTATTTCATAAATAACTAGAGGGTCACTCTGGAGCAGTCTTGCAACTGCTACTTCTGATCTTCCATTCTTTATCGAGTAAACAATTTCAATTGACAAAATTTCTTCTTTTGATGCAGATTTGCCAACGTGTGTGACCACTGTCATGGCAAGATTGGACCTGATGCTAAAGACGTATCAACAGCTGACGATCGACATTGGCATGAAATGTGTTTCCTGTGCGAGCTGTGTCGGAAACCTCTGCGATCAGACGGAAAATTTACTTTCTACAAGGAGCAAGTTCTGTGTAATGATTGCTACATCACTAACTTCCAGAAGACGTGTGCAGGATGCCATTATGCCATCGAGTCTGGGAGCGCGCGCCTAGAATACAATGGCACCTACTGGCATGAAGAATGCTTCAAGTGCGCCGTCTGTCGGGAAGCTATCGGGACTAGCGGTTTTGTTCCAAAAGATGATGAGTTCTACTGTCCCGGATGCTATCAGAATTTACATGCCAAGCGTTGCGCGGATTGCGGAGAGCCACTCTCCGAAGGCGGTGTCCTCTACAACGAACAGACCTGGCACAAGGAGTGTTTCAGTTGTTTTACCTGCCATGAATCGTTGGCATCTCGACCATTCTCTGTGCATAGTGGCCACCGCTACTGTATCGAGTGCTATGGAAGGTTCCTGGCCAAGCAGTGTGAGGTCTGCTTTAAACCAATTATCGGCGGTGAATACTTCACGTTAGAGGAGTCAAATTTCCACAAAGAGTGCTTTAACTGCACTCGGTGTCAGCGGTCTCTGGCCAATGAAGGATTTGTTAGAGAAGGGGTTGAACTTCTATGCGCCAGCTGTGCTGATTGAACAGAAGCGTACAAATTAAACGAATAAGACCTCATGCAAGTCCATATCGAAAAAAATTACTTAATCTAACAGAGCAAAATGTTATAAATTTTTCGTAAGTTTCCAAAGTAAGCTTGTTTCATTTCAGTGGTAATGAAAAGTCTTTGTTTACATCCTTTTAAACCGACAATCCCGGCGTATAAGTAAGTTGATCTGTTTGCTAGTAAACGAGCTGACAAGAGGGACAGACATAAACGATTCAACTTATGGGTGTAAAATTAAGTGTTGACGTTTTTCCTGTTTCAGGAAATCTTTCATCAAAGCAGTTTACTACGCTGCGAAGAAGCATGAAAATTTAAGTAAAAGTTGCAAATGTTTCTTTTTCTAAATATATATCGTAACAATGAAGATAGATTATCGCTCGATGCCAGATGATGATGTACTTACGAAGTTCAGATTTTATTTTTTGTAACAATTGCCCTTTCTTTTTCCTCGAGCAACAGCTAGTTCTGTTAAATACGTTTTAGCTGCTAATGTCATGCTTAAAAAATTATATGCAGAAATAATCATATATTGATGATGCCTTCGCAACTTTTTGTTGGACAATTCTTTTTCGGAGGGCCTCTCTAAAGGGAATTTGGGATGGGGTATGTATGGTGGACGGTATAGGAGGGCTATAGACAGGCTACCTACTCTTCGCTAACATACCTTCAGCCTTCTGCCGAGCTGTTTTGAGGGTTTGTGCGAACTTCGTTTCTTGTTGACGTAAGTTATTTGGATACCAGTTCTGTTGATTTTTGTGATGGTTAAAATTTTTATCAATAAAGTGTTTTCCAGAATTGTCGTGCGGCAGGTAAATGCCATTCAAGTTGAAAGAGGAACGATTATGTAGTTATCAGAACAAGACTCGTACTAAAGTTATGATAATGAGACGCTTTTTTTTACTACATGGTTTAAGACTTCTATTGACAGTGAGGCCTGTATTTTAATACCTTTTTCTGAAACCTGAGAACAAAGTGAACAGCATCTTTATATCTGTGGTTGTGCTGAAAAGAAAGTTAAAATCTTTGCCTAATTAACAATTATCAATCTTCCCCTCAGCTTCGTGTAGTGTGCTGAGAATCAGCAAAATTTTGTTTGCATAATAATTTACAATCATATAGACAGTAACTATACAAACAATAAGATGCGATTTCCATTTTACATTCCATACTTTAAGAACTGGAATATTTCTTGTACGAGTTAGCATCATCACAAATATTACGTTGAACATTATCTCTACAAGCAGCGCTAAAACTATACGTATCAAAAGATCCACAATCATTTCCTGGTACTCTTCAGGACGCAGGATCCGGTGAATTATAGCATAAACTGTCATAAGTCCAACTGAGAGGACAACTGCGGCAGCCCTAGACATCATTTCGTGTATTGTTAAGTCAGCGGCTAGCCTCTGAGATCGACGTTCTTTCATTTTGGCGGCACTAAATGGTCCTGTGGGATCTGCTTCCAACCCAGAGAGTAAAATTCTCTCATACTGTGATTTGTCCTCGTGAGATTCTCCAGCTTTGACGATTAGTTGGTACACTAGGTGAATGGTTTGTTCGCCGATACTTAACGCAATAAACGCCCAAAGGCTTTTAAATTCGGCCAGCATAAATTTCACTGCCATGCAAACCGCGCTAGATGCAGTAGACACCAAAACATATGAAAAGCCTGGGTTTATAACGTACAATCCTGAGACACATCGCTTTGAGAGTATCTTAGGTATTATGCCGACTGAATATGAAAGAGCAATCATGGCGACTTTTAAAATACCTTCGAGGTGCGCAAACAGTGGACACAAGACGGACGCGAACAAACAAAACACTGGGGCCCCTATGATGAACTGCGCACAGAGCTTAAATCCGAATAAACTTGCACTAAATATATTACCTCCGAAAATACGCCCGACAGAAAAACTTTGGACAAGAATCATAATTAAATAAAGAATATTCAGTGGATATGGAATCCACGGAGGGTAGTACAACCCATAGACAGCAACCAAAAATCTGTAGGCGAGATCAAAGAAAATTCCAATCAACGTAAACGTAACTAAGTTAACTTGTTTGATTAGAGGCCATCTGAACACAAATAGCAACATCAGTGGCTGCCAGAGGTAGAGAGTTGAAGCCAGGTACGATTCACCAATGATACGCGGTCGCTTTTTTTCTAGAGGGATGGACGAATCACGGAGTGCCTTCCAATCGCAGACGAAAATTATCTTCATTTGAAAGTATATAAAGAAGATGCACCCAACACCTATAAAGCCACCAGTTAGCACTGTTACTTGAAATGCAAACCAGGCACTCTTCTTCAAGGAGACTTTCATTGCTGGTCTGTTTTCTCGCCATGTGGATGTATCTGTGGAGTTTCGTGGGTTTTCAAATTCTTCACTCAAGGTATCATCTGCGTTAAATTGTGTACAATCAACAGGCAATTCTCCGGTGAATGAATCCTTGTCTTCGGAAAGTTTGAAGATGTGTTCTGTGAACAACATGAAGCCGCTGCAAAGCAGCTCTACAGGTACAGAAAGGAATTCTGCTATCATTAGTCGTGGATGATAGACTGTTTAAGGAAAAAAATAGCTCATTTTATAACAATCTATGTTTATTGAGGAAGCACACGTCTCTCAAACTTTCGAAAGTAACACGTTGAATTTTGATTTGACGGGGAGATAGTGGACAAGAAGTGCTACCTTGGGATTGCTTCCTTTTACTCTTATTGATTTTTTTAGTATTTCACTATTTTAATTGTTCATAGGAAATATATGAAATCGTTGTAAACAATTACAAAACAGACCCTGAAAGAACAATAGCATTTGGGGTCGTAGCTGATCGCGACAAAAGAACAGTTGAGACCCTTTAATTCGCGAGGAAAAGTGCAACAGTTTTAGAAGAACATCCGTTTTCATACACACGACGTTTTGTTGTTGTTTTTTAACTTAAAAACCCAAAATGGCAAGTTTCGAACCCAGTTCGAAACTTGCTATTAAATTTCGAGTTGATTTCATTTGTACGCACGCCACGACATGTGGTTTCTATTTACTCGAAAGTAAACTTGTTAGCTTTATCAGAATGGCAAAAAAGTAAGGCTGTTTTTCTATTATGACTATTTTTTTCACCTTCTGCCTTCAGTTCGTCTGGTTCAGCGATTACAACCATTCTGTGGATTTTAGTGAAATTAGCAGGCGATCGCTACCCAAAGTGCACCTTTATAGAAATCCAAACTGTGTAATTGGATCGCGTTAATCACTGCCACTGCTTTTACTGACTACCATATTTGGAATCAGTGAGGTTGGTTCAACTTCATGTTTACACAATATCCTGAGTTTCAGGTCCTCGCCGGGGCTGTCGGATACAACCAGATGCTTCTTAGCAGTTTTCGCTGGTTATTTCATAATTCTGTACAATTTCTCCTCCATGTTACATGTAAACAGCATTCATGAATTGTAAAATCTGTGTGGTTCGCCTGTAATTAGCGTAAAAAAACCCTAAGTATCATCCAACTCGTTTGTTTGAAGCCAAAGCGTACCAAAATTGATGACATCGGTCAGTTTCTTCACATCGCTATACACCTCCCAAACTCGTCAAACAGTTTCCACTTACAATGAAAGGGCTGCTCAGCAGCTGAATGAAACAAAAAAAATCAAGTCACGTATTCTTCTTTGATGAGTCACATGACGCTTTACAGTCTTAAGACCGAATTTTATTCAGTAGTGGTTGGTAACTGCCATATAAGTTTTTCTAAGAGATCGGTTCACTTGGTTTCTGCGAATCATTTTATTCAACAGAGACAAGGTATGCTAAAAAGTCAAGAGAGCCATTTACTTCGTGCATATGCATACTGCTTCCTGTCACTTATAGGAAAGCTATGCTCGCTAGCGGGCTACCCACAGGCCAATATAAACTCTTAGATAAACAATTCATCGGAAAACAACAGGAAATCTTATTCTTTAAGTGGAAGAGGGACTTAATTGTAATGAAACTGATTTTCATCAAGTACATACACTTTTTTTCAATGTTAGTTGCGTCAGTCAATCAGTGGGTCAGTGAGTCAGTGAGTCAGTGAGTCAGTGAGTCAGTGAGTCAGTGAGTCAGTGAGTCAGTCAGTCAATCTGTCATTCAGTCAGTCAGTGAGCCACACAATCAGTCCAGCTCGTCAGTCAATCAGTCGGTCAGTCAGTCTATCATTCAATCATTCAGTCAGTCAACCAGTGAGTCAATTAGTCAGTCATTAAGTCAGTCAACCAGTCAGTCAACCAGTCAGTCAGTCAGTTAGTCAGTCAGTCACTCAGACGATCAGTCAGTAAATCAGTGAGTCAGTCAGTCAGTCAGTCAGTCAATGTTAAATTGGTAAGCTTCTGAGTATAGTGATCGGACTTAAAAACCAACTGATCATGAGTGGCTCATTAAAGGACCGTTGGACTTTGTGAATAAACCATTGCGTATCATGACAATCATATTTTTATTCCAGCTTTTCACTAATAGAGTTTAATTTCGCTCGAAACTGTCTTGACAAACTACTTTAGAATAACCCAAAACACGTACATACCATGAGTGGAAACAAATCTTTCAGGGGCTTGTACCCCGACGACGGTTTTAATTGTTGTACTTTGTCATTCCCACGCGCAGGAAGTTGTACTTGTTTTCCGCTTTTCCCGTGATTTTGTGTCACATACAATACATCAATGGATTAATGTAATTAAACGATTCACGGCCACGCAACTTTCAAAATTTTGAGAAGTCACAACAGGATTTAAAAATCGTTCCCAAAAATCGAACAGATATTAATAGCGAAAGTGCAATATTTTGTCAGCGCTTCTTGAGCATTGAGACGAAAAAATAAGGAGTTGGTTTTCAGTTGTATTTCAATTACGAGAATGATATGAGTGTCATGACATCGAATCAGCAGAGGGCTCTTACATGCAAAGGTCTGCTAAACAGATTGGCAACTGACAGATAGATTGCTCAAAACGTACAAAACACAAAGGAAATTATTTGATTCGGAAAGAAATACTTTTTTTAGTTCCTTTCCTGAACTGTACTTATTCGTGAGGTATTAAAACGTTCGATATCCATCCAATGTGTGAACGATCAGTTTTGTTGATTTCTGAGCGAATATAATTAATCGAACTGCATTGTTTTGCGTGATCTCCTGTAAGTTAAATTATCTCTTAAGGGGGGATACAGTTGAGCGAAAACTGAGCAAAGAAAACAAATCCATCAAAAATCGTGAAGGGTTGGACTCATTTGTTTAAACCCACGCTTAGCTGTCTCTGTGTTTTGCGAAGCACAGAAAGAAGCATTCTTCCCTCTCTCGACGACGCTTTTACGAGATTAACAGCCTTGGGGGCACAATATTATCTTTAAACAAAGGTTTTGAAGTAATATCCTGTCTTTAACTTGTTTTAATAGATATTACTTTGCAGTTGATATTTCTCTAGGTGTACAGATGATTTTACACTTAACAAAGCGGATGATTTTTCAATGAAATTCGATAAATTTGATTTTAGCCTTCCCTTGTTCTGTTAAGCTGTAAGATATCAAATTAGAAAATCTTATCAGTTGTTTTATCTTCTCTCCTCAAGTATGTTTTACCAAGAATTTAGTTTCGTGTGTCTTGAAGATGTCCACTATACCAAAGTGACTTTAAATTCGCCACATAGTTCACATATCGTACCTAACGATTTTATTGGCTCAAATCAATTACCCATTGTCTTACTTTTTGCCGCGTCCGAGATCATTTGAGTCCTTGCTCCGCATGAGCGAATATTTCAGAAATATTTCATCGCTGATGTGTTGTGTCTCTGGGGCACTCCACCTAGTGCTTGGAATATCGTAGTACGCTGTAGCAGTCGTGGTTCAATTATTCCTTCGCTCGGTACTTCAAAGGAAGTTCGTGGGTCTTGAGTCGAAGGATTGTTCGCTGGTTGTGCAACACATGTCAGGTACGGGCGCTCTCTCACTCACAGACATCGACTGCTCTTTTCGCTCCCTGAGCGTGCTACATGAAATCATCTGGTTTTTATTGAGTCGATGTATTTAATGTTGACTGAGCAACAGATCGAAGACTTAACGATACCCGTGCCTTTTTGTATCCTTCAGCAGTTTTGGAATGCTTTGTCCCAAATGTTGATGAACGATTGATTTGCTGTGGGCGAACAAAATCTTTTTGCAAGCAGTCATTGACATAATTTCAACTGAATCTTCAGCTGGGAGGTATTGAATCATGAGTTTTGAAGAAGACGGTAGTGGAACATTCACGCTGCGAATTAAGTCCCGTTCAGGTAAGATTTGTGTTTCGTTATGGAGTACTTCCCATGACGAAAATGGACATCTTATAAACATCCAAGTGTGAATTCAGCTGTTCGATCGTGATCTCTGTTATCGCATGACTGAGTTCTAAAGCGTCATTTTATTTCGGTGACACCTATTTTGGCTGTATTGAAATGTTCTCCAACCGTCAGAGAGAGGCCTTTTGTTTTATACAATAAATTAAAGGGAAGCTTCGCATTTAAACGAGAATTTTCTTAGGTGTTGTCTTCCGAAGGTTTCAAGCATGTTTGTGAGTCCACGCTCTCGAACGGAAGGGTGGTTTTCTTGCGGACAATAACCTAATCCCGCAATTGTCATCAGGATAGAAAGTTTCTTAGACTTAAACAATAAACTTAATTTTTTCCCGTGGGTTTTTTTTTCGCTCTCGGGGTAAATAATTTCAGCGTTGAAGCGAAGCAACTCGTGCCCGTTGAGTTCTTAGGTCGCTTTCGCCATGTTGTTTTGTTAGTCGTTCACGGCTTACTTGACGTGTTTTTATACTCTTTACGTACCTTCTTGTTCGGGCTCTTCATCCTGACACCTAAATGAATAAAAAGTGCTACTTTGTTTACTATTAGGATCTTTGAACTCAAGCTTTGAATACCAAGTCATTTAAATCTGGAGGTTGTAGACGGTTCGGCATTCAAAAATTGTTTTGAAGATTGTTGTAGAGCGCAATGTGCTCATTCCTTCACTTTATGGACATAGCATAAGCGGCTAGCCGTTATGACAACACAGTACATGATTTCCATAATTGACCTTAAAAAGCTGGGGTACTTTTTTATTTAAGTTTTTTAGAGAAACCATATGCCGATAATTGGGAAATTAGAACACCAATGATTTCACTAACAAGATCGAATAAAAGGTCAAATGCAAAGTTTTTTGCGAATTTTCACCATGCGAGATTTATCTTGTTATGAGTCGAATACCTCGCATTTGAGAAATGCCTGTGGCTTTTTAGGAGCTTACTGTCTCTTCACTCTTCACGTGTTCAATTACTCCGTTGAAATCTACATCGTTGTGGATTTCACGAGGAATGGAACAAGCGAATTTCACGCAACCCTGTTGAAGCAAATACGCTCATAAATTGAGGACACTAACATATCAGCTGATCAATTTAAGTGATTTTGATCCAGACATGAAATATTTGCATTGTCAATATCCTTCCGTGGGAAACCACAATACATTTTACATTTAGAATTTTGAACACACCAATTCAATTAGCAGGGGGCTGAGATTTAAAACATTAAGAGTAAGGTTAGAATATCAGTAAACTCGTCAAGTAATATCGAAATTTTAGCCCTGGGTTTGTTACAAAAGTAATGTTCATTTGGCATAGAAGATAATTCATTACCTCAGCTCATTACATATTAAAGCAGTGGTGAGGTAATTCATAACAGTTAATTTTGGGGTTCAAATTAATTGATCTACATGTATCAGAGCTAAAGATTTTTTTAAAAATTAAATGTAATTTGATCCAGTTATGATTCCCTACAGAGTACCACAATGAGTTGTAATTTTAGAGCTAAACCTAGTAGCTAAACTGTGGGCAAATAAAGGGAAATTAATCTATTATGCATGATGGAATATGCAATGTGTTTCTCTGCCTTTGCTGAGCACTTTTAAGTCAAAGTGTACATTCATACCACCTAAATGCTTTTGTGCAGCTTTTTCAACTTTGAAACCCTTCCAGTGATTGGGAAGAAATGTATCATTCTGAATATTCTATCTTTCTCGTTTCTAGATTTCAAAGGGATTCATTCTCCCTCAAAGATATTTTAGCCATTTTTCCCTCATTCCTGTTATTTTTGTTTTCACTATTTCTCTATCTTAATTCTCCAATTTTTTTTTTACCCCTCTGGCACAAGAAGCTTGATGATTGTTGTTGATCGATCAACCGTTTGAATGAAAATTTATTAAAGAAATTAGAATTATCATGTACTTTCATTGTAGAAAGTATAATTTATAAGATCATAGGTCATTGGATTCTCCCTGTTTTTGTTGATATTTCCTTTATGTTTCTTCAAAGGAGCAGAATGTTTTCTCTCTGTCATGCTGAAATATTGGATAGTTGCATGTACATGTGATATTGCGTACTCTATATATGTACCTTTCACTTATCTTCATTCGTGTTCTAAATATAGATCTGTCATTGGTGAAAAGGAAGTTCAAATTCTTTTAATGTTTGTGTATATGCTCTCTGATTAATTTCCTTTTCTGCTCTATTTTTAGATGAACATGAAGGAACACAGAAGAAAACCTTCACAAAGTGGATAAATGCACAACTAGCCAAGGTACAATACATGTTTTCTCATATCACTTGATTTCTGTGATGTTTTTTCCATTTTGTTACCATCTCTGTTTTTTTTGTCTCCGGGGATGATTTCTTTAATGTCTATAGCTTATGTAGTTGTATAATATATACTTGTGATAGTTCTTTTTCACTTTGATTGTAAGTAGAGAAAAAAAGCCTTTTTTTACATGTGGTAAGGGCTTTCAACAAGATTTAAAGTAGAAGGCAAATGAGAAATATTAGGCAATAAGGTTATTGCAAATGCCATGTTGTTATGTCAAATTACATGGGAATTATTTGCATGAATCTTCCAGAAAATTCTGCACATGGGATGGAGTTGTGCATCTAAGCTTGTTGCATGCAAATTATGCATTTAATTCCTTTTCAAACTGATGAAAGCTGTTGTACAATTTTTTTTATGGTGTTTCATCAACTGAACAATTTTACAATAGAAATTACTGTAAAATGAGGGGAAAGTAGTTTGCTAAAGATGATAGACAAGCCAACAGTTGATGACAGCTCTGGTGATGAGCTGGGTGAGTGAGGGGAGGGGGGAGGTAGGAGGGGAGGAGGGGAGGAGGTGCGAGTTGGAACAACCAGGATAATGCAGATATTTAGCACATGCAAATTGTAGATGATCATTTTGGTCACTTTGCACAGAAGTTAAGGGCTAGTTTATTTCAACAATTGTGGTGGGATTGTAGCATTTACTATTATACACTTTTTGGTGGTGTAATTCGAATTTTTCAAAACTATTCATTTTCTGTGTTGGTAGGCTGGCAGCGGCCAACAAGTTAAGGATTTGTTTGAAGACCTAAAAGATGGAACCAAACTACTTCTGCTGCTGGAAATTTTATGTGGAAAACGAATTGTAAGTCTGATAGATTGTTGTAATCTTGATTTCTGTGTCATATAAATGTTTTTGTAATTGAAAAAGCACTTTTTGTGACTCCCCTTTGAAATGTATACTGCAGTTACATGTCATGTTTTATGTAACTTTAGTTACAGCTAAGAGTATTTACAGTATTCTGATTTCCTTTAAAATGAGTGAAATTTTGAGTGCATGTAATTTAAAAAGACGTGCAATTAAGGCTTAATTCTCTATGTCTTAAAATCCATTTGTTTTGCATTGTTTGATAGAGAAGTGAAAAAGGACGCACCCGTGTTCACTTTATGACCAATGTAGACAATGCCCTCCGGATCCTTGAGGAAAACAATGTAAGTGGTTTTTACCAATTGTTTGTGTTGATTCAAACATGTATGCATACTTATCAGGCTTTTACCAACATGAATAAATTATACTTTTTTCTATTGATCAGGTACGACCTGTTAATATCAGTAATGATGACATTGTTGATGGAAACCCCAAACTAACCTTGGGGCTGATGTGGTACATCATTTCACACTTTCAGGTATGAAGATGAAAATTTTTTTCTACACTAGTGCATTATATTGTTGACATGTGACAATTGTGCTCTGTGGGAGGAGCAGGCAAATGCACCAAGCAGGAAGATACACGTTTTGTCTTGTAAATGTGACTGACTTTTGGTACCATGTCACACCATGCTTCCACACAGGAAGGGTGCTTATGTTGTACATGTAAATCTTTCAGTAAGAGGTTTGCTTCCTGACATTGCATGACTTGCATCATAGGGGTTAGAGGAATCTTGTACCCTCAAGAACTGCAGGTTGAAAACACACCCTCCAAGAGGTTGAACTCCTTCCTGGGATTGTTGAGATACTCAAGCTTTATCACTTTGCTATGAGGTGTAAGCTCAATGTAAGGGATAAAGGCAATAATGGGCTGGTGGATGCTTTCTGAAAATGTGACAGTCAACAGGTCAAAAACTGACAAGAATTCTCTGACTTATTAACCAGGGGTTTCAAAAACACCTCTTACGGCCATTTGTTTAGCTTGCAAGCAGGCTCTTATGTTTGGGTATGGTGTTTATTGTCCCCAATCTGCTCCATCAACTGCTACTGCAGAATGGTATCATAAGAGATGTGGTTTGATATGGAAATGCTAATATAAATGTACAGCTTTATGAGACTCATTTAAAATTGTGTAGAGGATCACATCTATGCAGCAAGTGATAAATAATTCAATGTCTTGCATTGTAGTTGCAATTGCTGCTCAAGAATTTGATGTTGGATTCTGATTCAGAGACACCAGAGGAGAAACTGCTGGCCTGGTGTCGTCAGTCAGTTAGGGGGTGAGTGATGATGTCAGACAAATGACACATGCAATGCATTATGGAGTGCATAGATTACAGGAAATAACAAGGGATATACATGATGTAGCTTTACTTTTGTACTTAAAAAAATTTCCTTTTGATGGGAATAAGCTCTGAGCTAATATTTAGCTATTCTGAGGATTTTTCCTTGATTTTACAACTTAAAATTAGAGACATAGTTATACATGTAGATATACAATATGTGGTTTATGTAATTGAGGATATGGTGTATTTTGATTGCAAGGTATAACAATGTATTTTGGGTGAATTGATTTCTAAATTGGATCAAAGTACTATGTTGTAGTAATATCCATCAATGTTTTTTATATTAGATATGACGGTGTGGATGTCAAGAACTTTACCACAAGCTGGCGTGATGGACTGGCATTTAATGCGTTAATCCATAGATACAGGTCAGATGCTTCTTAATTTCTTCACTATTTATTGCTGAAACATGTACTTCAAGACATCCACTGCTACGTGCCACTTCCACTTCCTGACTTGTCTACCACCCACAATCTATTACCTGATATCTACCACCTACCATTTCCTTCCTGCCACCCTTCAGGAGCAGTCTACTACATTCATCTATGACCTAATAAATGCTTTTGATCATCCTCACCCACTATTTTTTAGTTGCCACCCATTAATCATCAAATTACCACCCACATCCTTGACCTGAGACAACCCACCTCTTCCTTCCTGCTGTCCATCGAAAGGAGTCTATTGCCCACATCCATGACCTGCTAAATGCTTCCCATAATACTCTACATGCATCTCAACCCTTGAAGTCTGCTGGTGATTTACCACCCACATCCATGATCTGACACCATCCTCTCTGAAGAAGTACAAAATTAAAAAAAGAACGACAACAAACAAAACAATCGAAAACCGTTGACTCTCAGGTATTTGATAAAGGAAAAGAAAATTGCAAGTTCTTTGTAGTTGCTGTACTTTAACCCTCTAACTCCCAGATGTGATTAACATTAACATTAACACTTCTCCCTATTATATCCATACATTATCCAGCAAACAGGTCATGAGAATATTCAAACTTATCAGGTAGAAGTTGTTATCTTGATCTGACACCAGATTCTCGTAACTTATTTACAAGGAAATGTGTAGCAGCTAGAGGGGAGAATTAACAATCGGATCTTGGGAATTAAAGAGTTAGCAACATTTTTTCTCCTCTTCAGACCCCATCTGTTTGACTACAGTGACCAACTGGAAAAGAATCCTTCCGATTGCTGTGAACACGCGTTTTCCGTTGCAGAGCAGTTTCTTGATGTGGACAGACTTTTGGATCCTTCAGGTACTGATTAAATTTAAGACAGGTCAACTTCTAGCTTTACACAATAAAATATTTTGTTCTCTTCTGTTCAGTCTGGTTTAACTTTGTTTAATCCAATGTAAATGATGGGTTATTGTAGCGTCTGGCCTCTGTTCGTGAAGTTAATGGAAGATTACAAATGAGGCGATTTTCAAAAGCAAAATTTCTTAGTTAATAATTTAATTGCGCAGGACACCGCCATCCTCAATCCTTTTAACTGTACTTATGTTGGCCAATTATTGCTACAAGGGACACCTAAGTTCTTTGCTGCTGATAATCCTTTCTTCTACTGACGGTTTTAACTGGTACATATGTACATTGACATGCGTATAAATACATTGAAAAATTGTACCTCATATGTACATGTGTGTTTTAAAGACAAATGCTTGAACATCCATTATTGAATGTGTTATGTTATAATTTTTCAGAAATTGGGCAGCCGTAGCTATCGTGTAATTTGTCTAAAACATCTTTAAAACAAATGTTATTATATCATTTAGAACATTCAGGAGGGAATTTTCTGGAATATCTGGAAACATTCAGGGTAGTTAATCTGAGCCTCAATAAATTTAACAGCGAAGTTTTAACAGCCAAAATTAAATCCAAATGATATATATTTTGCAGATGTTGTGCGTGACCGACCAGACAAGAAGTCAATCCTGATGTACGTTTCGAACTTGTACAACAAGCTAGCACCTGGCGTGACTCACATGACCGTACAAAGGAACGCTACGAGTACATCGTCACGCAAGATCGAGAAGTCGGAACACACTCATACCGTGTCGAAACGCACGATTAGCAGCACGTATCACACTGAACACACAGTGAAACACGTGAAAAAGGGTTATGATGAGAGAGAACCCGTGAGATATGTGACCACCACAAGTACCACAGTGAAGGAGCCGCCAATACAACACTCAGCCATTACCACTGTGGTAAGTCTACAATCATATCATATAATTATATCACATGTAAGTCACTAAAAAGCCGATTGAACTTGAAAGGTAAACCATAATTAAAGACATCGTAGAAATGTAGTTTGAGAGAAAGTTATGCTCCGACGATGTTCGAACACGTGATTTCCAGATACCAACTGAGCAACCAAGCCACATGGGTGTGAGGAAGATATCAACGTAATTTGCAATGGTGAAAAATTTGAAAATGTGTTTTCAAATCTCAATAAGAGAAAAAACATTTCAGATTTCAAACAAGCTGCTTGAGAATTTTTTCGTTTTCTGTCTCCAGGGCCTCTTTCGGCGTGTTTATTTTTATCGCTCTGTCTCGTGATATTCACACGTTTAGTGATCATAACTTAAAGTTTGTAAAGTAAGCAAAACAGTGTTACTATTCAAATACCGAACACACTGAGTTGCAACAGTGGATAATCAAAATTCCTTCAAGTTGTCAGATTAGATAAATCTTTGTAATGATATACGGTCCTGGAAACTAGAACAATTATGACGGAAGCCATTAGATTCTACGTGGCGGTAATTTTCAATTCCTTATCTTCATGTTTACCAGGAAACTTGGAGAATCGCCCGAAAATTTTATAAGAGGTTCAACGTGCTATAAAGAATGCTCAAGAGCTGTTGTTGATGACCCATTTTTTAAAATTTTTTTTTCATGCCCAGGTTGAACGTAGTCAGGAATCTGAGAGACCCGACTCCATGGTCAGTGAAACCAGCAGTATCCGAGATTCTGTCGGTTCGTTTAAAGAGTGGGAAGACTACAACACTGCGCTACAGGATGTTTTGAATTGGCTGTCAAAGGCAGAAAGAACTTTGGAATCACAAGAGAACATCTCTGGTGAAGTGGACGCCGTCAAAAAGCAGTTTCACGGACATGAGGTAAATACCACTTCCTAAAAACCGACTTTGAGGTCTGTTATCTTTACAAGATATTAACTCGACACTGTACGTTCGAACAGGAACTATATTCCTCAGTACGTGTTCATACTCACTAAACGTACTTATACGTAACAAACATGCTATTAAGATGGTAGTTGATATGAGGATCTTCGACGATATATGGAGAAGTTCTAACCGTTTCTCAGAATATTTCGAAAATTTCTAACTACGCTGTGCTTTTAGGATCTTTTGAAGGTTCCGACGTATTTGCGAACTTTCCAAAGATTCGATTTGTAATGAAATGAATTTCATTTGACACGCGCCTTGAAATTCACATAAAGCAATGATTCTCGCAGATGAGCTGAAATTTTTAGCAATTGCAGAAAAGAAGCGTGAAAAAATTAGGCTTCGACGGGATTTGCCTCCCAGTCAGTAGTTGAGCGCTACTAACAACTGAGCTACGAAGCCACACTTTAGGAGTGGGGCAAATGTTCAGAGGCTTCTTCTCTCCCGCGGAGGAAACTGATACAATTTGTAATGAAATAAAATTCATTTGATCTGCGGATTGAGAACCAAATAAGGCAATGTTCCTCGCTGGTGAGCTGGAATTTTAGAAATTACCGAAAATTTAAAGAAACGTGAGAAAATTCAGGCTTCGACAGAAGATTGCCGTAGGCTTCTATAGGCCTTGCCCTCCCAAAATACCTGTTTTCAGATTTTCGATAGTTGACAACATAAAATGCGATTAAGTTTTTTTAAAATATTTTTAAAAGTTGTGATTAAGGTGATTCCTCAGAACAAAAGTTATGGAACAATTTTTTTTAACTTTCTTTAAATGTACCCTACCAATATCTGTTTCGAAAAATACAATAAAAAAGATAAGTCACCCGCCGTGCTTGTTTAAGAGATATAAAGGGCCAAACGTACCTCATTTATGTCTGTACTGGCACAAATCACGCGCGTCATTTCATCGGTTCAAGGTACATTTTGCTGTAGCTGTAAGCAAGGGTTTTTAAAATAACACTTGGAAAAAATTTAACAATTTGATATATAATTTGTGGGAAAATCACGCAAATGCGCGCGCTTATACGCCCTATTACGTGATTTTTATGCCTAGTTGAGGATTCGCCGTGCAATACTGAGGAATCACCTTGAGTTAAAAACATATTTATTTGAATGAAAAATGTTTGCAAGAAAAGTTTTTTCTAATTCCAGGACTTCATGATGGAGCTTACCTCTCATCAGTCGGAAGTGGGAGCTGTTTTAGAGTTTGGTAACCAACTGATTAGCGAGGGGCTTGTGAACGAGAAGGAAGAAACTGAGATTCGAGAACAAATGATCTCACTCAATGACCGATGGGAGGCACTGAGAGTTGCGGCCATGGACAGGCAGACAAAGTAAGTAAAGCTGGTGCTAAACATTGTAGCTCTGGTGCTAAACTCTGAAGCGTCGACAGAAATAATAGATATTCGCTCGCACAAACAGTGGCCCACAGTACATGTATTAATTTTACTTGGAAACCGTCGGAAGTTAGGCATGGTGAAATCGTATGACACACAGTGGGAAAACTCTCAGCGGTTTCAGTGATTCGAGAAATCTGATTGGCCCGCTATCTTGTGAAAATGCGTGTAAAACCAGAAACAAAATGGCTGGCATAAACACGCGTTTTTTGTCAGTCAGTTTTTTTACGTAAATATTTTTCTTGTGAGGAAAAGTAAAAAAAAATCTTCAAAACCTTTATTTTAAAGTTTATTTTTCATCTTGATCATCTCTAATGTACGGAACTTGAAATTTGTAAACGTCCTTACCAGGTACAATTTACTAAAATACGAAGAATCCATTATAGCCTCGTTTGCCCACCGGAATAAAGCTTTTCATGGCACAAAGAAAATATTACAAGATGTTAAAATAAAGCAAAGCTTACCTTACTCACAGCCGCGTTTGCTGGGCACCTAACCCTGAATGACACCACAAGAGATAATGTCCCCAGTTCTCCCTACACCTTTCACTGAACATGCATTTAGCGAAATTTTGCCGTCCACTTGAAAAGTTGAGAATGTCCACATCTCACCGTTACAGATAGAAAATGACATTGGATTTCAACAACGGTTGTCCAAAGTTCAATGTTCAACTTATACGAGCTTCATAGAGCGTTGTAGTGTCCTCGGCCTCTCATGACCTCTGATTTTTAGGCAAAAACTGTACCTTAAAGTGTCAACCCAAATGTTTTCTCAAGCACGCCGTTGATTTCTATTTTGGACGTATTTCTTTTGAATGACTGTCTGAGAAATCTTTTGGAAGAAAAAATTTTCAAAGATTTTATGTTGTTTGCGGGCAGAATATTAATCTTGCTTTTTGGAATAAAGAAAATATCACGGAGAAAATAATAGAGGAGGATATTACGCTTTCCCTGGCGCGTGATCAGCGCGCGTCTTACAAGAATGTCGGCTTTATGGGCGAACATCGCAATTGAGGAAAGTCTTCAATTTATCACTTGATGCCCTCATGGGCACGAAATCACCAGTGTTCGACAAGTGGAACTCTGTCGGCGTTCTAAGACGTATATACTTGTAGACATGTATTTTTAGCGTAACGTTTTCTAAAAATAGCATGCACCTGGTATACTGCTAGTAAGGCGATAGTCTGGGGAGACGTGGACACTGTTGCCTTTCGGGGCTTCAACAATTTGTTAACATTGGTGGAGAAAATTGAATTCTAAAATGTTGTGTTGTTGTTTCCTTGCGTCAGGCTTCACATACAGTTGATGGATCTCCAACAAAAGCAGATCAATTCCTTGGGCGACTGGCTGGCTGTGGCCGAAAAGCGAATCGAGAGCTCGGAAAACATTGGCTCTGATCTGGACACCGTGAAACGCCAGGTGGAAAATCACAAGGTATGAGATTCACTTTGTACTAATTTCCATGACTAATTTTCTAACATTGCAGGCATTTGTAAGTTCGTCGATTCTCTCCTTAAAATTGCTAAAGATTCGGAATCTTAGCGCTCGTAATATTGTATGAAGTGAAGGTAGGTTTGGCCGCACAAGGAGAAACATTCCTCGGCTACGTAGTCTATTGACTTACTTTCTATTTGTTGGTATTAACCTTGTTGGGTCACACAGTTTTTCCAGGAAGACCTTGAGAAGCAGCAACTGCAGGTGAACTCACTGACGCACATGGTTGTTGTAGTTGATGAGAGCTCTAATGAGAGTGCAACCGCTGACCTGGAGGAACAGCTGGCGGTTCTTGGGGAGCGCTGGTCAAACGTTTGCAAGTGGACAGAGCAGAGGTGACGCAATCTTAATTAAGATTCTCTGTGTTGATGTCTGGAAAAAAATGTTTCCCCGCTCGCTCGAATTCTCTCGTCTCGGATTTGGTGTGCGGAAGTTTTTCTTCTCCCATTTGAATTTTTGAAGAAAGCGATCCTGTAAATGAACCCAAGTAAAATAATGGACTATCTATCCTATAGGGGGGATTTGCATGCCTATTATCACATATTAAACGCCTCTTGTGGCTTATTTATGGAGGATTTTGGGGGCTGGCATTCTTTTTCATTTTATCTGCGATTTCTGCAGGATTGTTTGAGTGACGTGCCAAACGAAATTCTGTTTTGTTCAATCAGTGTGACGCTTGGTCGATCTAGTTCTTTCTTCTCGTCATCCTTTTTCATGGAAATTTAGTGATATTGATGTGAGAAATTCTTTGTTGGTGATATATCAGGTGGTCTATGTTACAAGAAGTGTTGAAGAGTTGGCAACAGTACAGAGACGAAGAAAGGAGACTGTCTAAATGGTTGAAAGAAAAGGAATCACAGATTGAAGATATCAAGCACATTGACTTGGGTGATAGCGATGTTGTAAAGAAGACGGTGAAAATCTTAATGGTTAGTATTATGTGTGTCGTGGTGACCTTCCTCTTGCATAAAATCCCTAGTGTACTCTCTTGTTATGGTTTTTTAGTCTAAAGCATCATAAGAGGCGAAAAAATGTGATCCATTTACGATTTATGGTTTTTACTTCAATTTTGAGTTCTGGTATTCCGTTGCCATGGTAAAATTGAAGTTGGTCAGTATTTAATTTCTGGCAGTATTTAATATCTAGCATTATTTATATATTTTGGGCTGTAGTTGTTGAAGCTAGAAATTTATTTTTGTCTTCAGGTGTTGTGAACACCGTGTAACCAGTTTTATCCTTAATTTCTACCTTGGACAGGCTTTAGAACAAGAGATGGAAGCACAACAGGCCACGTTTGGAACTTTTAATCTTGCTGCCGAGAAAGTCGCTGAAAACTTAGACGAGGACTCGCCTGGAGTCACTGAGATTCAAGACAAAATGGAAGAGTTTAATGACAGATGGAACAAAATTACCACAGAGGTTTCCAGTAGAATATCCCTGGTAAGGAATGGTCTGGCGCTCATCGAATATTACGAAAATAACTCCGCTTACGGGTTCTTCGTCTGGCTTTCTCCTGTTTTAAAGTTAAAATTCTAAATAATTTTTACGTAAACTTCATAGAATATCCAGGTAAATTGAAACGAGGACCTGCTGTGGGACCTTTCGGTCATGTGCTTTGAAAATACCAACAGCAACAGGATCTTTAATAATGTTGACGACAAAGCATACGCATGCGCTGTGAGGATTCAAGCCGATAGGGGATTTCACCTTTTACCGACCTTCATCAGCCGTAACGTGTCTATCGTTGGGTCTTTTGTATTTCTCGCGCCCTGTACGTTGCATCAAGAGTAAATGCTTACTAAGAATTTTTGCTTTTAGTTGGAAGGTATGGACGTAAAACTGCAGCATTTTCTGTCTGACTTGGTTGATAAGAGTCAATGGATCACAGATACAGAAACACTGCTCAAGTCCCCCGGGTTTAATCTGGATGATGAAAACATTTCTGGTGATAAAGTGGCTCAACAGAACGAACTGGTTGAGGTAATAGATGGAAAATGTATAGGGAAATTTTAGCTCGGTCTTCGAAGGGTAGAAGTCGCTATTCATTTGTGACGTGTAACGAGGGACATAAGACATTGTATTCCCAAAGCTAAATTCGTTGATCAATCACTAATGACTGGCTTTAGAAAATTTAATTTTCATGCCGCACCAGGTACTGCCCTGCAGTGCAAGGAAATACCCCGAAAGACCATAGCATTCTGGGCAATGGAGTTACCAACGAGGTTTCTAAGCTCAGATCTTTGTATCTCGCTGTCTGATTTATTATAGAACTCGTTGGGGACACATATTATGATCATATTTCACAAGTATTCTATACAGTACCAAGATCAGCAGCGATGAAAGCGTGATGAAAGAGTTTTAGTTGCATTATATTTTCGACTGTAAACTTGAAAACGAATTGCGTGAAACAGACGGATTACATGTCTCAATCGCTCATGATTTGGATGTATTTTGAGAAGAGTTTTCTTTCGCCTCCACAGTCTCTTGACAACGCTAGGAGACAGAGGAAATCAAGCGTGACGACCGTGCAGAAAAAAGGAGAAGAGTTGATTGAGTACTGCCGTAGTCAAGGCAACATACCAGTGTCACTTGAACAATCGCTTAGCAACTTTACCGACCGCTGGAATTCCGTAGGTAGCTTAATTGATGATCGCAGGCACAAAGCTTTGCTGGCACGTAGGAGGCGGGAGGTACAAGACTTGATGATAACTCTTGAGGCAGTGATCAAGGATGTGGAAAGAGTTATTCACAAGTTTAGTGCTGAAGTCCCTGACAATGAGTATGAGATGAAATCACAACTGGAGTTATGTAAGGTGAGTGGGTGAAATCAAATTCCTTGTAGCTCAAAGTTCAAATGCGTGAAATCAAATCCCTTGTAGTTCACCTCCTATCTACTGGTTCTATTCTTAAATGATGGATTTACACCTTTCTGTGATTTTGGGATCAGTTCTTTTCAATTCCATACTGATTTTCCTTTATGCTCACCCTTGTTGGGTTGCCAGAAACCCGACTAAGCTAACGTGAGCGTTGATATTAACATAAACTGTTCCACTGTAGATAAAACTCGAGGAAATGACCGTCAATGAGGTCTCCATGATCAAAGTGCGTGAACTGTCGCGGAATCTGAGTAAAGAGGACAGACATACCCCACACCTCCAGTCTGGAGTGAAACGACTGGATGACCGCTGGACAAAAGCGCAGGCGACTCTGGAGGATAGACAGAAACAGCTGACGGCCGCACTGGAGTCTGGGCCCCCAAAGCAGTTCCTCAGCACAATGGACGCCGTCCTGCTTAAGATTAAGAGCATGGAGTCACAACTCGGCGCGGAGTTTCTTATTTCTGATACAACATCTCTTGAGGAACAGTTACAGAAGTACAAGGTGTGAAGGAGATTTATGATTCATTTTTGTCGTAAGAAAAGTGTCATTTGAAGTGATTATCGTCAGAGGTTTACATTGAGTTCAGTATAAAGTCACTTAACTCCTTGATCTCGTTTCTCAGCACAGAGCTGAAAATGTTGTCTGCGAACTTAAGATATGTAGGCGACATAACAAGAGCCGAGTCATGAAGTCGAGGCGTCATGGTTATGCAGACAAGAGAGAAAAAAGATACAGAAGCGAAACAAGGCACTTTAAACAGCTGACCAGTATTTCTACCTTGTAACAAGACACAACTTACGCTATGAATTGCGAGGGAGCCTGAAAAAAGTTATTTATCTTCTTAAACATTCGCATTCCCTGTTATCGTCTGTAAAGACTGATATAGTTGTTTTTCCTTAGTCTTCAATGTTCTTTGGGCCCACAGAAAAATCTTCATAGGTAAGAAGTATTAATTTTCTCTTCAACAGCAACTGCAGGCGAACATGACTGAGCAGCAAAGAAACATGGACTATCTCAATAGCACTGGAGACAAGTTTGTTAAGTCTCTTCCCCGACAGCGATCAGAACAGCTCAGGATGAAGCTAGCAGATCTGAATGATAAATGGCGGGACATCAATCTTCACGCCGAGAAGCGACAAAACCAAGTAAGAAAGCCATGTCCCTCCGAGCCTCGTGATAAAATAAAACGTCTCTCTTTGGTTATTGATTTAAGTTTCAGAAACGCTTCTGATGAGCTCTCTTTAGTTGATAGATACCTTGTGAGAATATTGTCCTCAGGTTTTGCCAACAACTACTCTAGTCTTTGGATGGTGTTCTTGGAAAAACGTTCCTATTTGTCTTGACCCGTTAACTCCCATGAGTGACCAAGACAGAATTTCTCCTTACAATAGCAATACAATATCAACCACATAAGTGATGAGAATAAAGAAAAATATCAATTTGGGGATAATTTGTTGATCCAATACTAAATTCTCTGAACCAACATCCTAAGAATTGTATGGTTAACAGTAAGGAGAATGACAAATTTGATCTGGGAGGTAAAGGGTTAACTTACTTTATTTGTCAGGTTGGAAAGGCCGTCAACCAAACTCGACAATTTACGGAAGAGATCCGAGGATTGTTTAAATGGATGACAGACGCTAGTGATTTCCTTAAGGATCAGGAACCTGCCGCTGGTGACCCGGAAACGCTGGAGGCTCAACTGGACCAGAGCGAGGTCCGTTTTTTTTTTTACTTACCTGCATTCTTACTTAATATCTCATGGAGAGAACATCCATCTCAGACATATACTGTAGCTGTGACAAATTGAAATAAGTGTAATCCAGATAAGCCTTGGAAACACTCGCATTTCGTTTTCAGAGATGATAGGCGGCAAAGTGAAAAAAAATTTGAAATATGTTGATAATGTGGGTTACCGGAAGCTTTTTTTTAGGGTAACAATGTTCTGTTGGCTCAATCTTTCTGTTTCTTCAATGTCGTTTTTCAGGCCTTGCAAGGCGATGTAACCAAGCTTCAGCGCAAGTTGGACTCTTTGAATGAAACTGGGACATACATGATAAGCAAAGCTTCACCAGCTTATGCCGATAAACTCAAAAACGAGTTGGATGAACTGAACGGACGCTGGGAAGAGCTGGTACGTGTGTCGCTCAGAGTGAAGGATAACTTGGTCGCAGCTCTTGAGAAATATCAGAAGTTGAGTCAGGACATGAAGGAGATCAGCCATTGGATCATGCAGGTGGAGCGGTCCATTGTTGATGATGAGGGAGAGATCACGGGTGGTGGCATCACCAAGGAGAGGATGGATCATTATAAGGTAGCATTACGTGTCCAGTATTGACTCGCCTTGCATTTTACATGAACTTGACTGCAGAATACCTTGAGACTCTAACAAGAGAAAGTTGTTCTCAAGATGAGGGCGCAGTCTTTTTGCGTTCAAAGCGATTTGGGTCGTAGGTGACTTTTGGTACAATTGGAAAATGTTCATGTTGGTGTTGTTATGAGGGTAGGGTTCAGGGGTCACGGAAAACAGGAGTTTCGATATGATTTTTCATAAGCGGCTGCCGATGTTGTAAACTGTGACTGTGCTCGGAAAAAGGTGTTGTAAAGCCCCTCCCTTCTTCTTCGGGAAATCAGGGGGTATGCTAAACAGAGGGCGTTATACCACCAGTAAGTGGATTTTATTAAATTCCTTTTGTAAGGGCTCGTGTTTTTTGTGTTAGAGAAAACCTTCTATCCCCTGAAAAAAAAATATTATCTTTGCATTTCTTTGCAAAAATAGTTTTCTTTTTGTGTTGCAAGCTAATAAAAGAGTCTGGAATTGATAATTACCCTAAATTTTTGGCACAATTTTTTGTACAGGAACTACAACAAGATATATCCAAGCGCGCGCCAGTAGTTGTTCGAATCAACACGACTGGAAATCAATTGATTGACCGCACAAAACAGGGCAGCCCTGCCCTCTTGAAAGAAAACTTGAAAAAGCTGAATAGCGATTGGAACCGTCTGAAGACTAAGGTTGCACAGCGGCAGCACGAGTTCAAGCAGACTCAATTAGAAATGGAACAGTTTCATGTGTTGATCGAGCGAGATTACAAGCTGATTGGTGAACTGGATCGAGTTGTGGAGAAGAGTTATCACGTTCTCGAGGGGACTGAAACCGAGCTTGAGGAAGCTCTAAGGGTACGTCAGGTTTATTTTAAGGTTCTGAAATTATAATAAAGTTTAAAGGAACAGAGGGTTGGTAAATTGGGTTAAATTCACTCATGCGGTTGACGCTTGGCACCATGGTTAGTCCCATGGACTCAGGATTGGAGGACTTGGTTGGAGCCTCGATCAGGTCACTGTGTTGTGTTCTTGGTCTACGCAATTTACTCCTATATAGACTAGCAATGCTTCCCTTTACCTCAGGGTTGGGTTGTTAATGGGCCAGAGGAGCAAACCATATTGGAAACTAGTCTTGTGGCTGAACGGTCACTTGCAGTGGACAAGCATCCCAGGCAAGGTAGTGACAGCCCTCCTTTTCGCCTCCTGCTACGGAAACCATGATAGGTTGTGACAGTAATGGGTGCTTAAAATCTTTCCAACATTGATTACCACATACCCTCTTTAAGCCACTTATCTGTGACTTTGCACATTACTTCTGTTTTCCTCCTTGTAGAATCTAAATCGTCATTTCGCAGCCATCAAGGAAAGCGGTCCAGGCTCGGTGTCAGATCTCGCCAGGCAGCTGACGAGCAAAAGAATCGCTGTAAATGTGATCAGAAAAGATATGGGAGAGTACGAGGTCAGTTAAATTCTCATTATCCTGTAAAGGTTCGTGTTTCTTGAGTGATGATCAGTTTTCTGTAAATCCTTCTCCTTGCTCACCTAATCCTGGCTGCTTTTGTTATTATCAGGATCGGTTGTCCGTCATTAAGGGTAAAGTTGACAAAACACGCCAGGTTCTTGAAGGAGAAATACAGCGAAGGCAGCAGATGAAGAAAGACTTGGAGACAATTAGGATGTGGTTTGTCAAGATTGAAGTTCTCATCAACTCGAAACTCGCCAAACACGAAGAGATGGACGAGAGGGAAATGAAGGTAAATGACAAACCTAAACAAGGCACTGAAATAAAAAAGCAAATAGACATTCTGACTGACTGACAGATTCAAGGAAAGAGAGCTGGAAAGACAGAACACAACGACTTGTTGGAAATTATTTAGCCATTCAGATGAAGAATTTACATATCTTTTATTCAGCCGGACTATGAAATAATCAACACATTTTTTAGTAAAACACCTTCGTAAATTTTTTTTTTTTTCGTGTATAATGCAACTCGTACAAAGTAGCCGGAAAAGAAAATTAAAATCTTTCTTGAACCATTAAGAGTCAGGTTGTACGACTTGTTCCTATGATAAAGACGCAAATAATGGGGATATCACAAGACGACGTTGTTTCTTCTTTTTTGTTAAAACAGGCTCTAGAGGAGGAGTTCTCTCTAAACCAGTCACTTATGAACTCAGTGGAATCAACGGCCACTGAACTCAGCAAAACCCCTAAAGGATCTGTCTACCTTAAGGTGTTAAAAGATCTGGAGCAGATTAGACTGAAATGGACAACAATCCACACTAAGTTCGTAGACCTCAAAGAACAACCAGGTAAAAAACTAGATGCGGAGTTTGACAAACTTCATGGTCAGACATTGACTGATTTGGATAAAATACACAGAGGTGTGAAAAAGCTCAAGTTAGAATCTGCTGAGCCAAGGAATATCAAGGGTCTTTTGGATAAATGTATGGTAAGTTGTTCATATGGTAATGTTGTTCGTGAAGGTATACTCTGATGATTATTTTTATACTATTATTTTGTTATCACAGTATTATTACTATTATATATTAATAATAATCGTTATCATTATTAGTAGTACCATTTCTTAGGATCTTCGTTTATCGCTAGGCGTAAACATACAGTCTCATATCAATAACACTTTGCATTTGAGAATAATTTACTTCTTTATGAAAAGCACTCTTTACTAAAGCTGTACCGACCCTTCAGATAAAAAAAACAACATTCGTAAACTGAAAATATATTTTAACATCTTGAGACTCTGATTTGTTTTTTAATAAACTTTGTTTTGGAATTAAAAATTCTGGGTGCGTGACCCTAGCGTAAAATTGATGGAATGAACAATAGCTTTAATGCTTCGTGTTGATAAATCAGCTTTCCAAATTTACGTGAAAATATGCACTGCTTGTTAGTTTTGGTTTCCAATTGATTTTCATATCCTAATTGAGCGTTCTGAGACTCGTTTCAAAGTTTATCAAGTCAATCCGTTGTTTAGATTTTAAATAAAGTTTCTGTTATTGTGCATGGAAAAATCATTTAACCAAGAGGACTACCTTTCATTACTTTCCAAAATTTGGTTTAATGCAATGTTAGTGAATATATTGATAAACACAATGTTCATTGGTTTTTGAGGCTAGATCTTCAGATAATTTGAGGTTTCCTTTTATCAAGATTACGATAAGGGTGGTAAAGTTTGGTTTTGAGCGAGAGCTTTTTTAATTGTCTTGATGCAAATGAGAAGAGTAAACAGTGTTGTTGATATTTATTATGTTTACCAAGGTCTCTCTTCCTGCAAATCTGAGGCAGACCTCATTTGCTTACAAATTACCTGTTAGAGTTTTTTTCCTAATAAAAATTCCACGGTGTGAAATTTAAGCTTGAAAATTGGATTCCAGCCAAGTTGTAATGACTTTTTCATGGGGTCTAAATTAAAGTTCCATTATTTTAAGAATTTTAAAAACAAATTGCAGCTAGATGTTTTTAAATGACCTCCTGAAGAGAGTGTTTTAGCAAGAATATTCTTTTCAGTCGTCGACAAGAGTTCGTAAATTTCTAATGCAGATTATTTGTGACCACAATTTGTGGGATCATGTTGTCGTCATTTTGTAACAAGCTGCGATCTGTAGCCGAGGTAATTGTGTTACACGTTTTGTTCTTCGAAGCTTTGCCTTCGTATTTTCCTTTCAGCTCGGTGGTAAAACTGAATGATTCTCGAATCTTTAGACGAATTCGTTTGTTTTTGTTGCCGATCCTCAAATTTTCTTTTATTTTGAAGAACTGTGCTTCTTGTCGCAAATACTGGCGGTTGAGCTTACTGCTAAAAAACCTTTGAAAAAACTTTTAAAATCCTGCAGTGAACACATAGAAATTTGGTGGATTTTTTGTTTTTAAAGCTAATTACACCAATCGTAAGTCGTCTTTTTCTTTTTTTTTTTTTTTTAAAAGGCAGGCTTCCACGGAGCTTGGTGTTAATTAGGCACGTCTCTAAGCGAAAAGTGAGACTTTTTTTAAACTAAGGATTTACAATACTCGTAACTTCGTAACTCGAAGGAAGTGACATCTTTCGTTGTATGTCTATGCTTCGTCATCTGTTTTTCAAGTTTGCGGAAAGATTTCGCTGTCGCGATGTATTCATTTCTCGTTTGCAAATATATTTCCCTATTTTTTGACCGGATGTATCTGTGAGCGTTAGCATATTTTGGTTTCACAGCGTTTGCTTTGTCTCGGAGCAAGGCCCACAAGGATACCTTTGTTTTCTTTCAATAAGGAAGAGCAATGTTTTCACTCAGGATGGCCTGAGGTCGAACCTGAAAATTGTTGTCATTCATTGTTGGTGTTAAGATGGAAGGTCTTTGCCATCGATTGGCCTCTCGGTGTGTTGAGAAGTTTTGCTCTGTTTTCAGAGCTGTCATGTCGTTAAGCACAGTTCATAATAGTTGTTGTCAGGTGAACTTGGGCTTATCACAATGTTCTTCTCTCGCTGTAGTCATACAAAGATGAACTGTCCACAGTTAAGAAAGACTTGGAACAAGTCAAGAAGCTTGGCTTTCAGATTATGGAGCGAGTTCCAGAAGAAAAAAAGTCTGGGGTCGAAAGACGAGTGGAGGAAGTGGTTCATGAACACAGGGAACTGGAGAAGAAAGTACGAAGCAAGGACGAGGTTAGTGCATGCACTGTAAGGACAATTTTTTAGCGATAGTAGGATTTTCTGTGCGTCATGTTCTGTAAGATAAATCAACTCGCTTTCGCTTCAATTTCAGGTCGGATCGTCCTACCATTTATCAGTAATCTTGAACGTACTGTACGACCCTAAATTTTTAATTTCCCTTCCCCTCCCTGCTACTCATCTCGCCTGTCGCTGCTCTCACAAGTCCCCTCGCATAATGGCCTGGTTTCCTGTTTGATAATGATGTAAAGGGCAAAGTTCTTTAATCGCTGTCAATTCCAGCTGTGCTTCAAAACCAGTCAGCAGTTTAATTTTAGCATATTACTGAGCTGACATGGTCAAACCCATTCCCCCTCACTTCTTTACTGTTGCTTCGCCTGGTTTGTTTTCTGTGGGAGTATATTTGGTAATCAGGTTTTACTTTTCTATTGAGAAGGCGGACCAGTCTAATTTTCTTTCAATTTGGGGGGCATTTGGTTTAAGTCTTGAATGGGGAAATAATTTGGATTGCGGTAAGTTTGAAGAATGTGAAATCATCTGGGACTTTTTCGTGACTTGTGGCTTGTAATCTTGTTACATTTTCAAACCGTGAAAATCACGAGAAAGTCTCATTTGTTATTTTTGCGCAAGATCCGAAAGGAAGGGATTACTTCGGGATTACTTTGGGATTACTTAGCATTCAGATGTTGTTACCTTTTAAAGTATTTTTGTGGTGATAAATGTGAATTTTTTTTTTTAATTTAACAATTCGCTCCCGACTGGACATCGAAAAATTATCATTTTTCTTTTGATTAGTTTCTTTCTATCATGTCTTGCCATTGACAAGTTTTTAAAAACCCATTGAGGATTTCCGGGAGACCCCCCACGTAGAATTGAAGTCAATGTTTTCAATCTTCTCCAGGGAATCAAGAAGAGTGAAAAAAGCTTAGAAATTAAAAGGAAGAAATATATAAAAGTTAAAAAGAAAAAAAAAACGAAAATGGAAAAAAAGAGAAAATAGAGCAACTATTTCTAGAAATGCAGAGAATCGATGTTGTTTATATTTCATTCTATGTTTTCTTTTTTATCAAAGTAACCGACATGTTTGTTGTTAACTTGGCCTCCTTCTTAATTTAACATTGCATGGTTGTTCATGGACAGTCTTTTTATCTTGCTTTGTTTCGTGATTCATCCCTCCTAGCATAGCCATTGAAATAATATTTCTTCTATCGCAAATTTTGAGAATTTACCCATTTTCATGATTCTTTTTATTTTTTTTTGTTACAATGACCGGTTTGTCGGAACATGCTGATAGATTTAAAAAGATTCTTTCTGGATTAGTCTGCAAGAATCTAGAGAAAAGTCTTATTAATCTGACATATTTCGATCTGCTTGGATTCTTGTAATTTGAAGATGACAAATGATTTTATCAGCTTTAAATTCTAGATTTATTATTTTGTTTTCAATCTTTCTTGTCAAAGTACAGATTAATTGCCTTTCACAGGTAGTTAAATGTGATCTATTTTTGGTTCAACAAACAGTAGCTTTTTCACGCCGACTTCAGCAATTATGAAATTGAAAACAAAATCTGCAATTTATTCTTTCATTGGATTTTCATAGCCGACCCTCCCTGATTGTTACTGATAAAGCTGTGACATCTGTTTTTATTCCCTTTGGATTAATTATTCCAACGGCGTCGTTGGATCGTATGATTGCAGTCAAAATTATCGCTTCGGTTATATGTTACCAGACTTCGGCACTGGTAAACTCATTACACTGGTTGCATTGAAATCCCCGGGAAGAATGCGGTTTTTGGTGAGATACAAAGGTAAACGAGTTTTGAACTAGAAAAGAGTGTGAATTTACGATTAGTCTTTAAACTTTAATATTTATTCCTACGTTTTAAATTGCGAACTCGTTAAATTAACTTCAAGCAATGTTTAAAAGGCGATTTCCAAACTCCGCCGTATTTTCTAAGATTTCGCTCTCTGCCGCATATTTGATTTTAAACGTACGATCCCAGTTTTCTAAAAGAAACCTGATCGTATTTAATTCAGGAATGTTCATGTATTTCCGAAGGTTGTGGTTTGGGCCATAGTCTCCAACGAAATTTCTTGCTGTGATATTTCTGTTGCAGTGATAACTTTGAAGTTGTGTGATATTTGTTGTGTTAGTCTTTTCATGTTGTATGCTCTTTAGCGTACGTATTTCGTACTTCACCCCTCATATTCTGAAAACAGGAATCACAATGCATTTATGTAAATTCACGAATTGCATATTTTCTAAACCACTTTCTTGTGGAGATGCTATTAGTCGTTACTGGATTTTATTGTGACAACGTTGTAAGTTAATCTTTTTTTACTGCATATTAATTTTGATAACCGTTTACAGTTCTCGAAAGCAGGACTGCTTGAAACGAGAAGGGAGACAGGGAAATTATTGTTATTATTCTGAAGTTACTTTACTACTTTGAATTATGGGTCATTACTTACTTTACTGAGATCAGGAGAACCTTTGTACAAATCTCACAGATAGATTGCACTGTTTTCACTCGCTAATACCGAATGAAAATTGTTGTGTTTTAGTTCGGCTGGCTTTTGCATAAAAACAACGATAAATTTTTCATTTCACGGCAAGTCTCGCGGTGGACGAGGAAAGTGACGTGACAAACGTGGCATGACGAGATCGTCTCTTTCATGTGACAAAGTGTACGTTACAATTATGAAAGTGTCGGCACCTTCAGATGGACCTCATCGATGATTGTTTTTGTGCTTTTTGTCATAAAATAGAATTAAAAAAAAGAAAAAGGAAAACACCTCCATACAACAATCCTTCTCGAGTTTCAAAGAGATCCCGTGGAATTCTTGAACTTCGAATCTTTTTTTCAGAGTCTGTACTCTGGAAAGCATTTCTGTAGAAAAATATGCATATTGCTGTCCGTATATTCAGGAGTTTTGGTGGGTGTTTTATGAAATTCGCCGACTTATTAAATTTGGCTTGGTAACGGTAGCAAAGCAAGTAACTATAACCACTGATGTTTAACATTGCTGATCATTTCATTCCTAGTCTCTCCGTGAAGCGTTACCTTTGGCCGAGCGCCTGGAAAGTGATATGAACAGTTTGGAAAAGTGGCTGGAGGACAGGACTACTGAAGTAAAGAAGAGAGAAGAGGACGGATTCCCAGAGGACGTGGATGGCGAGATTAAGTGGAACAAGGTTAGTTTTAGGGCATTGATGACAACGACAACATAAATAAATAAGAATCTTCTCCATCCTCAGCCATCCTTGTTTTGTCTTAGATTAATGCCTTTTTGGTGTTTTTCTATCTTAGAGAACATTTATTTCGTAATAGTTTGCAATCCGTTTGAATCCTCTCCGTCCTGCGTCTTTCTTGGTCTATTATTTCTTCTCATTTTTTTCTATCTTTATTTACTAGTATTTTGAAGTCATATACAATCCGTGTCGCTCCTCTTCATCCTTTGTCGCCTTGTTCCTTCTTGTTTTATTATTGGCTCACTGATTTTTTTCCTTTTTTGCCAAACTAATGAACTTATGTACAAACAGTGTCAATCTTGTCCATCCTAAGCCTTTCATGGCTCCTTTCTGGTTCAGTTTTACCTCTTCGGTGTTTTTCTCATACCAAACTTATATTTTGTTGTCATTTCCGATACATTTTAGTTGAGTTCATCCTTAGCCATCTTTGCAACTTCTTTGCGTACTCTTACCACCCTTGTGTTTCTCAGACCTGCGATCAGACGGTCCCTTTTTTCGGGGAGCACAATATTTTAAATCGCAAGAGCCGGGGTTGGGATTGTGAGGGTGTCCTTTTTCCCTTGCTATGCTGCCTCCCCCCTCTCCCAATAACTTTTGCGCCGCCACAGTATCGGGCTCCCTCCAGAAAAAGAACGCCTGGTCGCAGGTTAGTGTTCTGTCTGTTCAATCCGACATTTTGTGATGTCAGTCAATCTGGAGTTAGTTTTGTTCTCCACAGCAGGAGTGATTGCGTGACTCTTTATGTACACTTTATTAAGCCCTGTGGAGTTTCAGTTTTCAATTCACTCAAGAGAATATCATTCTTAAACTTGTGTTAGTTAGCCAATATAGATATTTCTGGCCTCGGTCTCTTTTGGTAACGATCGCTAAATTCAAGAGTATAATATTAACTCAATTATCAGCATCTGCGGCGCTCGAATCCAATATGGCGATGTTTTCGTAGTTTTAATTCAGGCTTGTTCAGTGTATTTGTCTGTTACGAAGCGACCGGATAAGGAAAAACTCCTAGAAAAATGTTAACCAGGAAAAGAAAGTTTTCTAAAGATGGAAAAATGCGCCAAGGTTTTGTTTTGACGTATGAATCTCGGAGTCGTCAAGCAAAGTATTACAAGGTAGTGTTCTGAGCGGTTGAAACTTGAATGAGAGCTAACATCCTAACTGTTTTCTTTCCGTTTTGACTGTATGTTTCAGATTATCTGAGCAAGTGTATAAAACTTTGACTCTTATGTCAATACTTTTGCTTCTTCAAATTTCTTCTAGTGGAGAAGTAGTTTGTTCTAACTAGTCATTTGCGTTGAATAGTTATGTAATGTGGGTGTATTTTCTCCGCTTAGGGTCTCGTGCAAGAGGTCACTGGCAAAATGTCAGACGTGCAAAACCTCACACAAGTTGGTCGTGAATTGGTCGACTTGTCTGAAACTGGCCAACTTGTGAACTTAGAAGACCGACTAACACGGATCAATAACGCATGGGAAGACTTGAGTTCAGCGGCAGAACAACGAATGTTGACCTTGCCTAAGTACAAGGCAAAACTGGCGGACTTTGAGAAATCTGTGGATCAAATGAACCAATGGTTGGAGGATATGGAAAAAGAAACCAACAAAGTGCAGCCGAAATTAGACGAAGCGGACGTAGCTAAGAACAAAATTGACGTAAGTGCTTTAAAATTTTAAGTTTACTCTTTAAATTCTAAGAGCGATAGTATCTGATTTAGAATGCAATATTGGTTTCGGTGAAGCGTACGCGGGGCTTGGATAGCAAAAATTCAGATACTATTGAGAGCAAATACGTACCTTAAGTCAAGATTTCTGTCATATTCGTGGAATTAATACTAAATGAAATAATACACTTTCTTTCGGTAAACCTGATTTTTTTTATGTCTCAAGATTCAAAGTAATAGTCCAGCCCACGCATATTCCTGGTACGTGATAATCATTGCGATATTACAGTGAACTCTTCTCGTTTTTTGTCAAATTTTAGAACAAAGAAATGCCCAATAACTCATATTAAATTAATAGCTCGTTTTTCACTTAAAGAGAGCAGAAGTAATCTTAGAATAAATAATGTGACTTCCGGTTACAAGTGCACTACAAATTGATGGTTCCAAGCAGGACATGAGCGGCTTGGCTCGTCTGTTCATGTGAAGGAGAATCAAACTGCAACTTTGCAAATTGCCAGTCACGAGATTGAACTTCGTAGCGAATCCAATCGAAAGTACTCTATTGAAAATATCAGCGGAAGCCTGCGGTTATTCTAAATATTTCAATTATATCTCCACTACTGTTCGCCACACCACAAACACTTGTAAGATAAGAATATCCCCTCATCTATATCGTCTTTTGTCAGATGTCAATATAAAATCTTAACAATCAAAAATCAGACGTGCGTATGATGTGATTTTCCTTGCATCTCTACCATCGACTTATCACGCAATCATTTAGGACCCTCCTGATTTAATTAAGTAAGGGTGGCTCAATATAATTGAATTGTGGGCTATTGTGATTTTTTTTTGTTATTGGGTGGGCGTGCAATATCGTAACGACTATATTCTTCTCGCCACAAAATCACATCGGATATTGAATCAATAATAACCCTAAGTCGTAAAAGGATGTCTCTTAGTTTCAGGAGGATGTCTCTTAGAGTACCGTTAAACATGCGGCAAAAGTTGGTCGAGAATGATAGAAGCATTAAGCAGACTTTCATTTTTTTTTCTCTGCTGAAATCATACGAGAATAACGATTGTCGCAATACCTTTTAGGTCTTGTCAAAAAACCCTTCATCTAAGCTACAAACCCTTTCCTTTTCAAGAATGATAAACATTTGAAGTATCCCCCGGCTCAGCTGGATACACCGTCATGTTGGTGGGCATTGTTAACTGGGAAAGTTATCATCTGGGGATTATCTTTCATATACAACCTCAAATTGTCACGACAAGCTGGTCTTTATATCGTGCACGTTAATTGGAGCTCTTTGCTTTAACCCTTGGAGTGACTGGCTTCAAATTTCTCCTCACATCATCATCCTTAAATCAAATGTGAAGGTCATGAGAATAAAGGAAACGATCAAAAATTTAAGAAGCTCAAAATTGTCAAACAAATTCTCCTCATCAGTACCACAGGAAATGTTAAGAGAACTGTGTCGAGAGCATGAATACTTATGTAACGGTGTAAAGGGTCAAGTTAATCTTCGTAAAAGTTCCAATATGAACTCCTCCTATTAATTGGAAAGTGTTTTTAAATGGTCGTTCTGTTCGTTCGTTCTGTTTCAGGAAATACAAGAAAGCATCAAAAATCGCGAGCCTCAGCTGAATCTAATCAGGAAGCAGAGCGGTGAATTCGTTCATCGCGGCCGTCCCATCATGGAACCTTACAAGCGTCTGCTGGACAGAAGGTGGGATGACTTGTCAGCTAGGATAGGTCAGCTGGAGCAAGACTTGGATGAGGCCAAAAGGACGGCCGCAGAGGCCAGAGCTAAAGGGGGAAGAGTGGAAACAGAGATTATCGTCACGGTGAGAAAGTTTTCTTTTTTTGTGTGTAACTAATTATTACGGATGCAACAATTTCACAGTTAAAAGGTAAACTATGGAAGAAAATGTTTCGAAAAAACCCTCTTGATCTGGTCTTTTTATGTTCAGGAGCGTAAGACAGTGTCGTCTACTCCCGGGGGGTTAATTGAAGAATATCTATCGAGAGAAAAAAGGACAGAAACTGACGCAGGACTCCCAATCACCACCATCACCACTCACAGGACCTATACAACAAATTCGGCTCCAGGTGAGACTTAGATTACGTATATAGCACATGCAGCGGTGAAAAGAGATCTCAGAGGAAAGACCGTCCCGTTTATGTCTATTTACGTAAGATCAAATGATGGAAAAAGTTATTAATTCAAACAAGCGTGGAGAAAAATGTCTGAGTTCCCCGCGCGGAGCCAACCTCAGACCGGTATGGAGCCGTAGAGAAATGTTATTGATGTCGGCCGTATACTGGGCTCATACGCAACAAGCGTCTTGTATACTATTGTGATCGAAAGCGTCGTGTGTGTATAAGAAAGATAAATAGTTAAGTTAAGATAGCATCGAGTCACGAGCTATAAAGGTCTGAGCTTCAATTGCTCTTGGGTGACTCCAAGGTTTTTGTTCATGTTTCCTTTAACTAAAGATCTGTAGATCGCACATTGATCCAAAGTAGGTGTAATCTAAAACGAGTGATGTGGTATACAAATAGTAATAATAAGCTTTTTCCTCAACTCACTGCCATCTTTTTTCTTCTTTTAGGGCACTACGTGGATGATGACTTTCAGAGGCGTTTAGATCAGATTCTTTTGGATATCAAAGGTTTGGAAGATCTTATTCGTGACATTCAATCTCCCAAGAAATCATCTGAGAAAGAAGTCAAAGAGAAAATCAAGGTAGGACCGGAAACCATTGGAAGAAGGATGTGCACTGACAGAAGCTCGCATTTGATTTGGAAATCTTACATGAATCGAGAGTTTGGAGACAATTTTTAGTCAGGCTCTTATTGGAGTTCAGTTAGGGAATTTTTAGACAAATTAATTTTAATGGCATTCTTAGATCCCTCCAAAAAGCCTAAACCCAAAGTTGGATGAAAAAGCGCTCGGTGAACCTATGTCAAATCTTAGAAAACGCCTTACATACCTACGTGTGTGTATTGGAGGTTTCATAAACGCCTTGTGGACCTCTTCTTTAGGTTGCGGAAATTCAAGTTGACAATCTGCAGCCCCGCGTAGAGCACCTGTTGAAGGAGAGTAAAACCTATGCTAATAGGGAGGGGGCACGGGGAGATCACATCCACCAGTCGTTGCTTGATTTGTCCAGTCGTTGGGTGAAGGCTTGTGATGAAGTCGAGAAGCAGAAGAAAGCTGTCCGTATTGTGCCGAACTGGTATCAGTTCAGAAGCAACTTGGATGACATTGATGCGTGGCTCAGAAAGATGGAGCAGGAAAAAGAATTAACGGTTAAGGTGAGGAGGACTGGGTCGATTGTCATACTCAACACGTGCTGCGGTGTTTTGAATGGTCACGAAGAGTAATCAAATGTTAATGAGAGAGAGGAGTCTTCTGAAGGAGATAAGATTTCTTTGTTTGTGTTTTTTTTTCCTTATTGTTTTGCGACGTAGGATATAAGATAGACCGAGAACTTACAATTCTAGTTTGCTTATGATGGCGGATTAACAGTTGCAGATGGAAGAGGTGGAAATGAAGCAATAAAAAAAAAGGAAAGGATTGAAAAATGTTGAAATTTATGAACTTGAGACTGAATAAAGGAGAGATTTTTCAAGATTAACAAATGATGTCTTACTCCATCAATAAAATGATGTTGTCTTTCCTAATTCTTTAAAGCCGGAGGAAATCGAGGAGCAACAAGCGAAATACGAGATGGTGTTTAAGAATATCGAGGAACTAGACAGACAAGGAGTTCAGATACTGACTCCTCGCGAGATTGAACGACTGAGGAAGAGATTCAGGGACATTCACACCAAGTTTATGCAGTACCACAGGCCAGCTGGAGACAGTGAGTGGAATGTCTTGATAAACATTTTACTTCTTCTTCTTTTCTAACTACATGTTGCCTCTTGTTTTTCATCTTTCAGCGACTTCTTATCGCATCACAGTTCACACTGGTGACGTAAAGGATGCTGGTACGCAGTCGAACGTGTCTGTGATGTTGTTTGGTGATAAAGGAAAGTCATCGAAACTTCGCTTGGACAAATCCGAGACATACAACACCAAGTTCTGTCGCGATCAGCTTGATATATTCACCGTGTACAACATTCCACAGCTCGGCGATTTGCACAAGGTCCAAGTTTGGCATGACAGGACTGGACCCAAGCCAGATTGGTTCGTGAAGGGATTTTACGTTGAAGACAGATCAACTAGAAAGGTTTACTTTTTCAATTGCAATGCGTGGATTGGTCGAGATGCTGACATGCAAGATATCAAGTGTGAAGGTTACACCCTACCAGAAGGTGAAAAATAAGTCTATACAAAAATATTCTCTTTGAGCCTTCAATGCAATGGAGACAAACTCGTCAACTCCCCAAAACCTCTCGAAAATTGGTGATAGCAAACGATTTTTTCTACGAAATCTTTGTTAGTGAAGAAAATCTTACCAAGGGGGTCCCATAAACAAATAACGTATCGTTTAACCTTGGTCATGTCTAACCATGCTCATAACATTCTACAACTTGAATAGTGCAATAGTTGAATTCAAACGCAAAACTGCGACTCAAGGATTGTAATCTGAAAAAGATGTACGAAAATTTACCATGGCAAGGATATAAGGGTTTACAGGAAAAGGCCTGGGACTTTACGTGAGATATTCAATGCCACAAAGGTTCGCGTTGGTTGATTAGTCGTATATTCATTAAATTTGCTTAACAAATTGACAGTAAAGATGGTGCGAAGAGAATTTCAACCGGATGTTTTCATATAGATTAATTTTGATCAGTGTCTGCTTTGTTATGTTAAACTCTTTGTATTTTCCATTACATTGCCGCGTTGTCGGCGAGCGTAATTTCATTTGCTTTTATTGGTGCATTTCAATATTTTGCGAAGTAAAACCTTAGGAAATGTTGAGATGAACAGTTTTGTTTTCAAGTGTTACCTGTTTTGAAAAGAGAGATACTTATACTTTCCAAATTGTCATTCCAACCACGTGTTACAAGGCCTGCTATTGGTTGCAGCTGGGCGACTCGCCCAGTGAATAATAATTTCCATTTGAATGGTCGAATTTCAAAATAGAGTGTTCTGCTGGTCGTTCAAGTTTGATCAATTACGGAAATCTACGACTATTTTACGACTTTTTTGTCGTTCTTAGTTTGTTTTGGTTGATGTTAAGTGGCCGTGGCTTATAGTTGGTTGCACTTAAGGTATGATAGAATTTTTACGAAAATTACTGATCCAGTTCTGTGTACGTCCGCCACTAACACCATTTTCACAGATTAAGCTACAAATAGCAAATTTTGAACTTTATTTCGGCATACCAAACAGATCATTCAGATCATTACATCATTACAAAAATACTGGTTCTGTAATTTTTCGTGATTCTCTGTATTCTGATTGCTGTTTCCACTTTCTTGCTCAACAGAAGGCGATGATATTATGACCAAGGCGTCGCTAGCGCGAGTCCGCTGGCAAGTAACCCTCGTGGACCATGAACCTGCCTTGACTCCCGGATGGAAGTTGGTGGAGGACATCAGGAAACTTTCAGATGAAGTCCATGAAGCGGAGCTGCTGTTAGAATCTCCTGAGTTACAGAAAGCAGACTTTGAAGACTTCTCCAAACAGGAGGATAAATTGAAGGTTAGATAACCCAGCTAGGTGTTGAGTCACATGTCTCACAACACATTTCAGATCAACGTCAGTAGCTGAACAACTGGGCACCTACCCCTCCCCAAACCCAACATTAACCCTTACTTGTTATCAGTTGACTATTGTTGAATTTGGAGAGGGGTAGGTGCGAGTTTGCTCAGGTTCTGGCATTGATCCCACATTTCTCTGATGTGAGGACTTAGTTTAAGATTGAAATCAGAGTGTCATGATAATTATGCAGTCAAAACTTTAATTCTGTACAGAAATTATATTTTAAGAAAAAAAATTTATTCTGCATTCGCTTTTCTGCGTATTTTTTTAAAGTATTTCTTTTCTTTTTACAGCTGGTAAGCGAGAAACTGGAGAATTTTGAGCCACGTGCAACTGGAGTTCTTTCTCGAAGTGAAACTGTTCAGTCCGCCTGTAGTGAAAAGGAATACGATGCTGTCAAGAGAGCCGCCAGCAAGTTTAGACTACAATGGAATAACCTTAATCAGGTACGTTATACACGTTACCAACTGAAATTCAATATTCTACTATTTATAAAGTAATACAACGAGGGTTGATAACATGAAAGGGTGGAGCCAAATTAACTGCAGCCTGGGTAGCAGTCTTTTTCATTTCCTCTTAACCAAGCGAGATAGGAAGTTTGGCTTAGCAGGAGTCGCGTGAAGGTCTGGTACTGAGAAAGTATATACAGGAGGAGGGAAAAGAAACGGTAACGACTGATATGCAGGCTAAATCGGCTTGGTGACCAATCAAAAGAGGCATTGCTGTCATAGCCAAATTAATCGACTATTTTTATCATTATTTTGGCGCAGGATTACAAGGCGCGGTCGCTTCGCTGGGAGAAGGCAGTTGCAGTGTGGAGACAATTCCACTGCGATCTTAAAGACGTGACGTCATGGATGACACATGCGGAGAAGGTTCTTAATGAGACATCCGGGGAAGTTGAATTTAACGCCGCCAAAAAAGAACAAAAGGTAATGTACCAGGGAAAAAATCGAATGTTTCTGTGATATTACGCCTAACAAAGCGAAAAGTGATGTTGTCGTGCATTTTACGTTTTCCATCCGTATTTGTTCACTCTTTTTGGGTACGGCGACACCTTACTTTGATGTGTGGTTGAGACGTGTTTAACTGCGTTTTAAGTGTGTTTGATATGCTGCTGAATCTGTTTGAATTGCGTCCGAAAACTATTTCATCACGCTCAGTGAGTTGCGTTCAACACGCATCTCAGCGGTTAAGTACTCAAAGTTTTGCGAACTTTGCTCGGCACAAGTGTTTGCGTTAAAGCAAATCATCTACATGTATTTGCCACCGTAACCGTTGCGATATATTTCTCGTTAGGGTCTGGAAGATGGTATTGCCCGGCATCAGAGCACAGTCAATGCCATGAATACCGCTGGCCAGGAGATTATCAGTAAATCGACAACAGTGGAGGCTGATATGCTCCGTGATAAACTGACCAGCCAGAACAGGCGCTGGGAATCCATCTGCAATCAAGTCGCCAACAGAAGAGACAGGTTACTTAGCGTATTCAAATTGTTTCTATGTCTGACTCACGAGGATTTGAATTTTTATTTGAAAGAATATCTTGTGATAGACCCAAACCATACACGATTTAGAGTCGAGCTGCAGTAGGATTGGACTGGCGAACTTCCACGATTAAAAGTCATGTAACACACATTGATTTGTTTTATGTCCCTTTGGAATTTGGATACCTCGTCGATCATTACGCTGTCAACTTCGTGTTTTTAGATATATCTTCGTCGCGGCTATTACTCTTTGAAATTAAATTCTCTTCCCCTACCTTAGATTTAAAGAGGAAGCAATGCAGATTGAAGAGTTTTTGGAGGAAAGTGGAGAAATGCTGCAATGGATGGACGAAGCAGATACTGAACTGCAAACTAAGGATCCATCACCAGCTGATGAGGATGGACTGGTGCAACTGATTGAAAAAATAAAGGTGAGTCAGTTTTGATCCAGAAGAAAAAGGCTGTACTTTTGGCTGATCACAGTAATTTAGAATGAGATGAGACAATGATGGCGTGAATTCCTCTGTTTTCCATTTTCAATTGGCGATCATTCTCTGAGAGACTGAAGACAAAGCTCTTCACCAACTGGTTTGTTTTAAAACGTCTCGTGGTTTTATTTATAGGGCGTTCATAAGGAACAAAACGACAGAGAAGATACAAAGATAAGCATTCAACAGACGGCAGAAAGACTTCTGTCCAAACCAGCTATCTCTAAACCCAACTCAGAGACCATCAGAACGAGGCTGGACATCCTCCTCACTCGATGGGACATTCTGCGCGCAGATATCGCCACGCGTACGCGCGGAGTGGAGTCTAAGCTTAGACGAGTGTCAGAGTTCCTTATAGATCTAGAAGAGCTCAGCTCATGGGCCTCTGGGACAATAAAACTGTTAGAGAAGGGAGAAAGTGTGGAAGCTGTTGATATTAATCCCAAGGTTTGTTGCGTCGTTATGATAATAGTAAAAGTCAAATTTCTCGATTTAAGAAGGTTTATTTTGCTGTTTAAGCTCGGTGTGTTTAATTTTCAAGTACTTTGATAATTGATAAACAGCTCTTAAGTCTTTGTTCTACAGTAAAAGCTCGTCCCACCTGATAAAATGTAGCAGAAATCATTGAGTTAATACAGTGAATTCTCACTTGACAAACTCCTACTTTTGAGAAAACATTTTAGAGTAGAGAAGAAAACTTTCATGTCAACGAAAAACTGAGGTAGAGAGGTAGTTTGTTTGCTGACCCGAAATATTTCATGGATTGAGCATCAACAGAAGTAACGAGGGACGCTTCTTTTCCTTATTGGGACAGTGTTCTTTATTTATTCGTTTTAGTTTATTTATCCAGTTATTTTTTATTGCAGACTATTCAAGAATCAATGAAGTCTCGTCAACCGAAGCTTGACGCAATAAACGAAAACATGGCGCGCTACAGACGTGAAAGTAAACTTGATGGAAACCAGGTCCCCAAGTCCCTGGAGGTTAAAGTCAAAGAACTTAATGACAATTGGAGTCGAATTGCGTCACTGACCGCTAATATGTTTGCTCGCCTTCGATCGCCCCGATCGATTGTCGAGGAGAAACCTCTTCACTGTGTTCCTGTTCACTCTGGCATTCCGATGATCATAGAGGGTAAGTTTAAATGAGTTTTTTTCCTTTTTTTGAGGAATTCCTTCCCTCTTGTATTTTCGATTTAAGTGGTTATAGCAGTGAGGAATAGTTATGGAAGTTTTTTCGCATTGGCTTGTTTATACTTACATACGAAGCCAAATCATTCCGCTACATCCGTCGTATTTTGGTTCAGTATTGTTTGAAGAGTTGCGCCACATTGCAGCTGCTTAGGAAACAAGTATTTACTCTGTCTTTTATTTTATTTCAAGAGCGAGTATCTCCATGGCCGAAGTTCGACAAAGCAGTGTTGGAACTTCATGACTGGCTGGATACGTTGTCAGAGATGATGAAAACAGAGAAGATAGTACTGGGAGATTCTGAAGACATGGAAGGACTTCTGGAAAAACAAAAGGTGTGCTAAGATTCAGTGGATTCTCATATTTATCTTCTCCTTCGTTCGAGAACCAAAGTTGTGTCGCTCGTTATCTGAAAGCTTGTTATACTAAATATTTTTATATATTTTCGTTGTTTTAGTCCATAGATGAACAGCTTAAAACCAAACAGCATTTGTTGGACGAAATTGCTGAAATGGGTCAAAGTCTTGCTGATGATGCGCAGACCGAGGAAGACAAGTTCTTGATCGACAGCATGGTGAGTGACGTGGGAACATGTCACCAATTGCGTTTTTGGATTTAAAAAAAGCGCACATCGAACTTTCTTAAGTTAGAAACTTCTAAAATCTTATGTACCTTTAATTTAAAGTGTTCAATAGATTAACCAGTCTAACCAGGTGACTTTATTTGGACATTTGTGCAGGTCAGCAAATTAAAGGGTCATTGGGAGACTATCGCGGACAACTCAGGCGTCTGGCGAGGACAGATCGATTACTTGATCGAGGAATGGAAGAGATTCGTGGAACTTCGGGAAGAACTACTAGAATGGATCAGGAAAGCTGAGGCCTATCTAGAGAGAGACGAGAACGTGTACGGTTACACGGTCAGCGAATTGGAAGAACAGATCGACAAACATAAGGTCAGTGATGTTTAGTTAAATAATGGGAGACAGTTGTTGATTGGTAGTCACGAATGAAAAGGTTGATTTTTATGTAAGAACTAAGCAAAGCCACAGACCCACCAGTTTTGAAGGAGGATGCTTGACTAGCTTGTCCCAAGTTGCTAGACAGGTCGTAAATATCCAAGAAATCGGTAATGAAGGAAGCGCTTTTTATCAGTGTAGTTTAATCATACGCTGGGGCATGAAAAATTTTTTTCAATGTCTTTCTTTATCCAGAGTCTGATGTGATCGATAAAAAAGCTGTCATTTTAGAAATAGTTTGTCATTCAACTAATTCTAAATAAAACAAATGAACAACCTCACGATCACAATTTCAGTTCTGATTCGATAACTTTCGGATTTGTTTCTTGAGTGGGGATGTAACTGGCAATACACGGCAGGATAATTCCTCATACCCCTCTGGTCTCACTTGATCATAACTTTCTCTGAATTTACACAGGAGTTCGAAGATGATGTGGAAAACTGGCGCGGCAGCATCACTGCTGTGAATCAGTGCGGTGAACACTTGGTACAAGAATTCCCTCATTACGAATCGGGAGAACTGAAAAACTCCATGTCAGAGGTTAACGAGAGATGGAGTAACATAACTGTTAGGTATGATGGGAGAATTTTTTAACTTTTGTATGTCTGAAGAGAACTATTTCACGACAGGATTTAATCGAAGATCTCTGGAATAATCACATAATATTAATTTACAATGAAGCCTACATGGGTAAATAACGCCTATTTTTAAGTTGTGACAAATCTCATTTCATACTTGTAGTCAATTCACAACAGCTGTGTCCAGTTCCGGGCCGGTGACTTCGACTACCCGGACTGTATCTGTTTGTATTTTACAAAGAGTCGGGTTTTTTGCCCGCTTTCGTGTTACTCAAGTTCAGTCGTTAAATAACGCTGGTATAACACCTTTTTTATTATTGTGCCTTTCCTTTCTTTCCTCGCTGGAAATAGTAACAATAAGAAGAATAAAAAACAATACAATTACCGTAAAGACCTGATTATTTTACGATGTTGTCCTTCGCTAAGTAACGGTCGTTTTGCAGCATTTTTTTTCACTTTATTTCTTGTAACTACATGTTGTGATCTTTGGGTTAGGAGTCATGTGTTTGTTTGGCTATGAGATGATTTTCCAAAAACGGAGAAAAGGAAAACACTGAAAAAAAAATTGAAATACGTTTTGTCATTCAACTCTTCTACTAATTCAGACTGATGTGATTTCTGTGGGAGAATTTTATTGCTGTAGAAAAATATTGAATTGGGATATATATGCATATAATTGTAACAGCCACTGACCCTTGTCATTGTTGGATTGAGAAGTCCTGGTTTAACAAAAAATCAAGATCAAGGTGTTTTGTCGTTTTTGTCGAGGTCTAAATGTTTAGAGTTGATCGCAGTGAATGTCTCTTTGTGAAAGCCGCAGTTTTCAGAAATATGGTCGGCACTCGTGTGAATTTGTGTGATAAAGCTAAGACTAATTGTTGACTGATCGATTAGACCACCAATCGAGAAAAAATAAATAATGACAGATGTGATGCTAATTAGCTGATTTTGAGAATGAGATTCTGAATGAATACTTCCGAGATCAGATAAAATTTTTGGGTTGAGTACTTTATGTAATTTGTAAAAATCTCGTACGATGTGAACGGTCCTGGGCTGATTTCGCACGTTAGTTACAATGAAAAGTCGATCATATTACGCCCATCTTATATCAAAACGCATGTTTAAGAAGGAAGAATCGAAGCCCTTTGTGATATGATGTTACAAAAGTAGAAAATAGTCCATCAGCTGCCATGTCTGACCACTTTAATTTTTAAACTGGCGTGCTTTTGGAATGGTTTGTCTTCGCATACTCTCTGACGCATCTTTTCACAAATTGCCGAAGAAGTGTTAGTGGAGCCGAAAAAAAAAATTAAGTCAAGTACCTGTAAGAGATCAATTCTCAGATCGTCTATTCATCATGCGTTGTTGGAGTTGCTTGTTTGAGAGGTAATCTTTTATTTTACAATTGCTAACCCATCGGGTAGATGCTGATAAATATAAAAGCATGATGCGCACGTTAAATTTAATTTTTTGAAAAACTGATTCGGTTACGAATGCGGCCAAATCAAACTGCGCCTTGCATAGGATTTATCTGTTGGACCCTGAAGTGATTTGGCCGTTGTTGTTTGTACGTTTGTATAGTATATAGCAGGCTTTGTCGTTGTAGTATTTATATGGGCGCTTTTCATTTCTTCAGGTCTGACTCACGTAAGAAAAATCTAAAGGAAGCCTTCGACCGCATGGTGCGATTCCACGAAGACATGATCAATGCTTTAACATGGCTGACGTCAGCAGAGTCAAAAGTAGCGGAGTTAGACAGCGCGGTGGAAGCAACAAGTACTGAGGAGCAGCAAGACATGGATGCACTCAGGAAGGAATTGAAAGTAGGTCTTCAGTATGCTGCATTGTAACACTCTTTTTCAATTCTGTTGACATGTGACAAACAGTGAATTTTTCTTGAAAGGCAATGCGTGTCAGCGTGCTGTTTGAGGAGAGAGTTTTGTCAATGATATATTTGAGAATCATATTCTGAAGGCGAAATATAAATATTAAAAATTATGATAATGAACTTTGTTGATTTAGAGTAACAGGTTACAGTGTTAATGATACACTTGCGGCACTCGGAAGTGGTGATCTAGACGGGTAAATCGACCATATTCCCTTAGCCTGAGGAGAATAATTGTGGTAGTGTAATAACTTTGGTAATTGTTAGAGCAACTTCACTTTCTTACACGTTTTTTAATCGCCTGTGGGGAAGGGGAAAGAGAGCAAGATATGACGTAATCTTCGGCCAATCAGAGCACGAGCACGTCTGTAATCACCCGAACACCTCCACTAAAGCGATATAGTCAAATAAATTAATGATTCGTCAGCACAAAAAAAAAAACAAAAAAACAAAAAAAAACTAGGTGAAATTTTCCTACAAGGGCGTTTTTGTGTTAGGGTAATTGTCCAGAGAGTTGTTATTTTCTGAGGGTTTAGATTGTTTTATCATTGGGTTTTAGTTCCTGGAAGATGACATTAATGGACATCAAGAAATGTTTGCTTCACTTAACGAGAATGGCCAGCTGATTATGGCCGAGATGGAGCCTGGGGATGTGCTAACCGCTGTTCAAGCCAAGCTTGATGATATGAATGACAGGTGCTAATTGCATTTTTTCATATTATAAATATGGTATATGACTGTGTGTGTCGTTGTTTACGTTTTGATGAGTGTCTGAATTAAATAAGTTTTGTTTTTTTCCCCTTTATTATTGAAAGATGGCAATCACTCAATGTTCGCACGTTGGACATCCGAGATCGGCTGGAGGACACTGGTACCGAGTGGCGCCAGTTGTTGATGGACCTTCAGGAGATAATCGATTGGATTGCACGTGCTGATCAGGAACTGACCCTTCAGCAGCCAATAGGAGGAGATGTAGAAAGCGTGCGCAACCAGAACGAGATGCACCAAGTAAAGATTTTACTGGAATATAAGAATGTAACTTAAGATAGGACTTCAGAGCCATCTAAATTAAACCGATTGTGGATCAATATCAGTATCTTAGCAACTGCACACCTACTCCTTCCCTCACCAAACATTAACGCTAACTTGTCATCAAGTGACTGTTGTTGTGTCAAGGGAGGGGTAAGTGTGCAGTTGTTTAGATACTGACAATGGCCCCTTATTGTTTCAATTTTTTTGTCGTAAAAATATTGCTTTTATTTAGCAGCAAGTTTTCAACACATGCAGTTTCTGATTTGGAGCTTAATTGTCGAGAGGTCTCTCGCTTTCGGACAAAAACGAAATTGTAAGGAACAGTCCATGTGATATATTATAATAAGTGCATCTTATCTCAAATTTAGAAAAAACGTTTCTGGTAAATAAGATAAAATGTCAAATGAGTGGCTAGAAAGGAGAAAATTTCGAAAGGCTTTCTTAGGGTTCCTTTTGTAGTGGAAAGAACTATTGATGTAACTCTTTTTGGTCTCCTTTGTGTAGGCTTTCAAGGGCAAGCTTAATGTGAGGCGACTGGTTGTCGATCGCGCTCTGGACGATGGCCGGAGGGTTTTAGAAGAATATGAAACGGACCGAGCCTCTGACGAACCAAAAGATTCACCACGGGCGCGCATTGCGCAGAATCTCAAACGCCAGATCGACACAGTCAGCGAACGCTGGTCAATGTTGTGCCGGCGGTCAGAGGATTGGCAGCACTGGATTGATGAAGTCCTAAGGGTAAGTACCTTTCATGGAACGGGAACGAATTGTGTTCTTTTTTGTTCCGAATTGTGTTCGCTTATTAAAGGGGGTGTCTGTCACTTGTGCCATTTTTCTTGATTTTGGTGCTGCTGGCAAAACTTTGGCTCAGAAACGTGGACCAATTTGCAGTAATGGGCAATCTATATGTTCGCGGACGATGCGTCTCAAATATAAAGAGAGATAAATGGATGCTTTAAAAAAAAGCATGCACTCCTGTTCTTGCACCAGTTGTTCGAAGGATCGATAACGATAATTCTCTATCCGGTGAAAACCGCTGTACGTTTTGTCACACTCGTCGTCAAGAACAACTTAACAAGTACTGGACCTCTGGTTGACAGTCAGTGGCCATGTACCGTGGGGGGTAGGGTGATGAACAGTGGCCATGTACTGTAGGGGGTAGAGTGGTGAACCAGCATATCGCATTGTGTTCGAATACAATAGGGGATTACGCTAAAAAATGTGGCCTTTCCAAGTGATGTATCACTCCATCTGGTAAACGGTGGCTTTTAAGAAAAAAAGAGGCATTAAAATATAGTTGGGGAAGGGTTATCTCTTCCGGCTCTCTCGTGTCTTATTGAACAACACTCGATTTTTAAAACGGACGATTAGAAGTACCAGGCGGGGTATCATATGTCGGATGCATTTATTTTTGGAAGTATTCTGCAATGTTTATTGAAACTCGAAGGGTATCAAGATGCACTTCAAATAGAGAATAGTACTGGTATTTCTGTTTTGTTTGTATTATTTATCTTTCTTCATCGGATACACCTTTGATACAAAGGAAAAGTGTAGAGTATATAGGTCATCTGGAAACCACCCATATCCGGCCCATCGTATCAGCGGGCAATACAGCTTCATATTTCACATTTACTCTCGCACTTAGTGTTGACTTAAATTAAGTAGGAATCAAATCGTACAATATCTAGGATCTCCGTAACTGTGTGGCCAAATGGTGAGTACTGTCCACTACATAAGGTTATTTGACACAGTTGTTCGCTTAGGGTGAAATTTCATTCAGAAAATTTGGGATGATTTATTGCATTTGTGATTGTTTTTCACGGAGGTTATTGGAGCGAAGCTATCATTCATTGTTTTAATCAGTCATTGCACAAATTGATGTTTGTACGTGTCCTTGAAATATGCAGCTGCTCACTCTTTCCTCTTCCTTTTTTCGGTGAGTGATGCGTTGTTTTGTGATGAACAAAAAATCACAGGAGTTTATCTCTCTCGCAGAACGGGGAGCCTGGATGAAACTTAACCTTCGCGCACTGTTTAGCCCTTGTTTCGAGGTTAAATATTGCATTTATTTAGCGTAAATTGTCGCGTAAATTGTCCCGTGAATTGGTTTATTTTTTACCCTAAAGTTTCCACGCCCTCATGTTTACGACCAGTTTTCGAGACGAACATTTCATCATTGTAGTTTGTATTGAGAAGCCAAACAACAGTCGAAAGATTTCAGGAATTTCCCACTTATACGAATTTTGACCCTGGTATTAATGGCAACCCGATCGTAATCCCATGAAAGCTGGGCTGTTCAGCGAAGAAAGAAACTCTTCTTTCCTTAGAAACAAGTCAAAAAGCCGAAGTAATGATTCGCCAATTTATTGACGCTGTCGATTTTATTATCAGGAAGCAAGAGATGTTCGGAACCCACATACGAAAATTTGAACAATGATCCTGCATTTAACACTCACTTTCACGCGCTCAGCTGTAACTGGACAATAAACGCTATTAATTTGTTACAGAATTTGTGTACTGGAGAAGTATATGAGGCTTGTTTCGGCATTTAATTCCTATTCTTTACTTTATTTATGTCCTAACATGAAGTAGTAAGAACGCGCGAATTCGTTTCCGCTGCGGAAACATTGTGTAAGATTTCTCGTGCTTTTACCCTGAAGCCAATCAAATATTTGTTTATCTCCATAATGCACATGTTGAATTAACGTATTAGTTTCAAATTTGATTCATTTTTTGCAAATACCACGCAAAGTTTTATGTCAATTTCATTTTTTTTTAAGTCAATATAGGTTAAATATTCACATGTGGAACTCAATGACCCTGGTCACGCAATTTTACTTAGATTTGTCACGTGGAATTTTGCATTAACAATGAATTTTTGAATTAGGATCTTTACCAACAGAAGAATTGATAATCTGTACTGATTTTAATTGGGGAAAGGCTCATCTAGTGAGTTTCAGATCAGTGAAACCCACTACTTGACCACCATGCGATTTTTTATGCAGCGGAAAAAATAATGTTGGTGTCAGTTTAGTTAAGTAACGATGTCTGATATTGACGCTTTATCGCAACAAAACGGAAACAATATGCTAGAACTGAAATCATTTGATATCTCCTATAGATCTTGTTTTAAAAAAAAGTATTTCCCACATAAAATGTTCGAAACCACTAACCCTGCAACTCCCAAAATCTGATTGTTAATTCTCCTCTCTAGCTGCTACAGATTTCCTTGCATAAGAATTATAAGAATTTGGTGTTAGATCAAGATAACAACCGCTACCTGATAAGTTCGATTATTCTCCTTACCTTTTTGCTGGACAATGTATGAATGTTATAGGGAGAAGTAACATGTTAATCACTTGACTAAAAAGTAAGTTAATTATTGATAATTATTTATCATTTGAATCGTTTCCTTGCGGTTTCCTTTGCTCTTGGAAAAGTTCCTAGATAAGTATAGTTGTTTGTGCAACACGCTAGTTTTCTATTCGATATCTGCCAAAAACAAAAAAACGCTTCTGCTATTTGCCTTCTTTTGCAAATCTGATATTAGCAACCTAAACCCGCTTCGGACATAAGTCGCTTTAATCTTGTTTATACAGTAAACTGCTCTCTTTTTTTTAATACGTCCGCGTCTAAGAAATGAAAATCGTGTCATCCGCCGCAGGCTTAGTTATCAACTTATCATCCTGTGGATTTCTTGGGTCTTTATTGAAAAGGGGATTTATTACTAGGTTTTTATGTAACTTCGTAGATATGTAACTACTTTTGTTTTACTCAAATTACGGGTTGAAGTAGTGATGCAACTGATGCACATGCCCCGATAAAGCTGGAACATGGATTATCTGTTTGATAGTTTTGTGAGAAAACAGTTTCTGTCTGCAGAAATGACTCGGATTGTTGAAATATTTATTCATTTACGAGCTAAATTTGATGACGTGCTGCAGACGTTCTTGTCTTTTTAATACGATTGAGAGAGTGAGAGAGACACCAAATGCAGCATTTTTAACCGAACTTTTGAATGTTTTGGTTTGCAATAGCTTTTGTTTTCCTCATGTTAGACATTTCGGTATTCCTGTTATTTGTGACTTTTTTCTTCTTAAATAATTTAGAAAGGAAGGATTTATACTTCTTTTCATTTTGAACCATCGGCCCGTGTTTGTTATGTAGGGAGAACATCATTCAAGCATCTTATCTGTTACACAATACTTCTAAACTGATTATATTCGTTGAGACTTCCGCAAAGGCTTACCTTCTTTACTACTTTAAATTCAGTATTTAGCACTCCTCGTTATGAGCAAGCTTTCGTTTTTGGTATAAACACCGCTAGACGTTATTTAGGTGGAATGTAAGATTCACATAGAAACTACGAAAATATGTTTTGATACGAAGGTCTTAGTAGTGCTTGATATAATGCTGTTTCGTCCTGTCTTCTGTGCCTAACGTGACCCTTATTGTGGAATGATTCAATTTTTTGGTAACAACGGCATATATTACTCAGTTGTACTATGTTAGGTTAATGAGAGTTTGTATAAATCTTCTAGCGTTCTGTCACAAATGCCGCAATCTGATCGGTCACGCTACTCACTAACTTTTCCGCGATTGGTAATGATTAACTTTTGTGAAGTGAGAAGCACATGGTGTGACATACATGTATCATTATTCAATAAAATGGTCAGTGTTCCAGAAAATTCCCAACAAAGCCCTAATTTTGTTTTAATTTTTCTTCTTCTAAACAGAAGTTGCAGCTTTTCCAGGGTCAGATGGAGGAGATTGATGTGCGATTGGTTGAGGCCGAGCAGGTGAAGTCGAACTGGACACCAGTTCAAGATCTCGTCATTGACTCGCTATCCGAACAGATGGATGAACTCAAGGTAATGATAATCGTGGAGTGCTTTGAAACAGATTGTGATCTCTTGACTGTCCGCAGTGTGTTCCAAATGTTATTTGTCAATGTTGTTTTGTACAAACGTTTTCCAAAGAGTATTGTGGAAAAACTTTACTTTGCCATAGGCTTTCTCAAACTTAATCGACACTTGAGTCGTTAAATAACGTGCCCTGCTCAGCATCATTAGTTTCTTTAAATGAGAGACTGAACTTTTGTTCTTTAACTATTACTTTTAATCAAGATGGCATCAAGTGTTAAAATCATGAAGTAAGACTCCTGGCAATGCCTAGCCTAAAAATCAAGCTGTAGTATCAGTTTTCTGTCAATTCTTAAGTCCTGAAATATTGACTATTACAATTGTGAAGTCATCGGCCTCCTAGACATTTATGAGTTTTTTTCTGTCGACCATGTAAAAGAGAGTGCCTTCTTTACATCCAGGACTTCGCCTTACACTCATCCGGGATATTTGATCTCTTGTAGAGTCTCCAGGAACAAATAGCATCTCTTCAGAACATGTTTGAGACTCTCAGCAGCACAGAGAGCGAACTGAGGCACAAGGGTGTGTCGCTGTCGCCAAGTCTTCAAAACCGGATTGACCAGTTGTACCGAAGATGGAAACAGTTACAGATCCAACTGCTGCAAAGACAACACGCTCTGCAAGAAGCCTACTCCAGCTTTGATTCTTCATCTGTGCAAGGATTACACGGTTAGTAGATATCATTCATTACAGGCGTCTTCTTAGGGAGTACCAGTTAGGTTCATAAAATAGCGACAGTTTGCTGAGTTGCTACGTGAATTTTGCTTTTTGTTTTCCCCTATCTTCCCTTGCTTTAAGAATGCAAGATGACAGCCGTGCAACAGTTCGCGAAGGAATACTGAACGTTCGTCGGCTGTGAATTTTCTTTTACGTGTATTTGACTTGTCATTTCAGTCAGTATGCTGACCTGCATAATTTGCTTTCCTTTTATTCACCAGCGAGTGTCGAACCACCCTGGGAACGAGCGGTAGCACTGAACAAGGTTCCTTACTACATCAAGTAGGTTTGCAGTTTTTACCTTTCTTACTTGCTGTATCGATTCCTTTCTTGTTTTGTAAGGCGTTTTTCAGCAGAAAATTGTTCGGTTACCATGTCATGTGCTGCTTACTTCTTGTTCGTGAACCTTTAGCTTGAACTAGTAGACATATTGTCACCGAAAGTCAATTATCCGTGATGCTCATAATTAATACTTCTTCATAATATTGTCACAGCCACAAGACAGAAACAACACAGTGGGATCATCCCAAGATGACAGAGCTTTACCACCAAATCGGTGAGTACTCTTCTTCTCAACACTTGGTTAGGTTTCCCTAACTGTTCCCTGATACCTATATGCTACCCATGTATACTCCTGGGTGGAGACACGCTCTGTTACTTAACTTGCCCAAGACCACAACACAAAGACTCTGTTGGGGCTCAGACCCAGACCTCTTGGTCCGATGTCCACACGGCCAGCTATGGGGCCTCCGAATTTTCCACTTTTTGGAGAGTAAGTTAAATTTTGACAGAACTATGCTTTTAGAATGACTTTGTCCAATTTTCTCGTGTCTTTTCTTTGCAGCGGAACTGAATGATATCAAGTACAGTGCTTACCGAACGGCTATGAAACTTCGATGCATTCAAAAGGCTACTAGTTGTAAGTTGTTCGTTTTTTTTGTTTTCTTTGTTGAGTTTTTAGTGCTATTCTTATTTCCCTACATATTCCATAATCCCAGTAAAGGAGTGTCTTTTAATGTACCTCATTCGCTCATGTTGAAAATAGATCTAGAACTGGCGACTATTTTCCTCCACAGAGTATACGAGACAAAACGGGACTTTCTTGATTTCGATCCAAGGATGATATTCCAAAGTCTATTCTAAACTGGTTACGATGGCAAGGCCTTGAAACAATATATTCAAGTTTGCTTCCTTGACCAATGATTTATGATATAAATTTAATTTGAAGTGTGGATAAATATCAATTTTACTCTTGTAAACAGACCTGTGTAATTTATTAACTCTTAACACAATTTTCTCGCTTAACAGTGGACCTGGTGACACTGAACAATGTGATGTCAGCCTTAGAGCAGCACAATCTTAAACAATCTACGAACGATTCTCTGATCGGTGTCCCGGATATGGTCAAGGTATTGACCACTATATATCAAAACATTGAGGTGCCAGCGGATTTATCGATGACCAGCAATGAGTTCTGTGTTGACCTGACGCTTAACTGGCTTCTTAACGTCTATGACAGGTAACTATTTTGATGGTAGTTTGTAAGCATGGTTACCTTTCTAAAGTAAATGAGTTGGCTATTAGGGATTTCATGAAGCCTCCCAGCTGGTTATCTTCGATTTATTTCGATGGATGTTAGCCGACTTCTCATACCAGGACAATTTGACCCGCTCTCTAAGACATAATTAATCACTGTGGGGATGGGAAGGCAGCAAGTGTTCGATCAATTTTTCCGGAGTAAAGCAAGCTTGAAAGTGTCTTCTTCCCCGAAATGTTCATTTGTATATAAGCGCGCTTTCTTCTCAAAACATTGTATACTACAAGGGCATTTAAAATTGAGTCCTTTATTTTTTTCTTTTAGCGGGCGAGTTGGAAAGATCCGTGTTCTTTCTTTCAAAATTGGTCTGGTGACAATGGCGAGAGCTCATTTAGAAGACAAATACAAATGTAAGAATTTGAAGGTTTGATTTTTTTTTGTTGACGCTTATATTTTTTCTTGCGTTGTCCAGCTAAAAAAAGGTTTGATGCCTTTTTCAGATTTATACCGGCTTGTGACGGACGAAAAAGGCTTAATGGACCACAAGCAACTAGGATTGCTCTTACATGACTCACTGCAGGTGAAGCTTAAAGCTATTTTTATTTTTACTGAAATTGTACACCTAATATCGAGACAAAGAGGCGGCTTTTATTCGGTAAATACAGGCATTTAGTCAGGAGCAAGATATTCTCCTGGTCTACTATTTAAACGGAGCCTCCTCTCGAGTTATAGTGTTTCAACCCGATAGTTCGACCGAATTTCAAGATTTTATTCCCATTTTTTTGTTTTTACAGATTCCTCGTCAACTCGGTGAAATTGCCGCCTTTGGTGGCAGTAACATTGAACCGAGTGTGAGAAGCTGTTTCTCGAAGGTAGGCTACTTAAGGACTCCAATCTCAAAGTTGTTGAAATTCACCATCTGAAATCATAAAGTTGTCGCCAACAAGAACACGCGCCATCCTCTCGAGCGAGCAGATGCACGACTGAAACAATTCGCTTCTTATTGTGTTATTTTACTCTGAGCTCTATTTGCCTCCTTGCGATATTTCCCGCTCTTCTGATTAGCTTCTATAAGTATTTTAATGAATTTGTCTAACGAGACCCAGTCGAAATGCGCTCTAAAATCTCTATATGGTGGTCGCAATTATCTCGTCGTCGTCCATGTACTAACCCCAACAGACGCCACAAATCTCGTATGTCGGTCGAGCTCAGTTTAATTCGGCGAGCACAACTTTGGTCATAAGTTCAGAAAGATCATCGGTTAAAAGTTTGAAACTGATTGCATTTATTGCTGTCTGTTGTCAACAGACCGGAGAAAAAAAGACCATCGATTGTGCAGAGTTTATGACATGGCTCTCAGTTGAACCTCAGTCTATTGTTTGGCTGCCAACACTTCACAGACTCGCCGCGTCAGAGGCTGGTAAGCACTTTACTTCCTTTTTTCTTTTGTGATCTAGTATTTCTCTATTTCCTTCATACCCTAGGTAAATTTGCATATAGCCGTGAAATGATTAAAAAATTTCACGATAAAATGTTATCTATGTTACCTATTAAAAGACAAAAAAACTTTTGGCTTTGCCTGTCACTAATGTTCTGTTTTTTTGGGTCTCTCTTACAGTGAAACACAAAGCCAAATGCAGTATATGTAAAGAGTACCCTATCGTTGGGTTTAGGTATGTGACTTTTCTTCAAGATCACCATTCCATGTTTTTTTTCTTCTTTATATTCTCAAGGCCTTCCTTAGTGCATTAAAAATATATCCCCTTGAAATGTTTTTCATTTGTTGCAGGTTCCGTTGTCTAAAGTGCTTCAATTACGATTTATGCCAGGTACCAAGCATTGAATGTGAAGTGTATTGCTTTGCTAGCTGCTAATAACAAATTCAATTCTTACTAGTTTCCTAACTATCGTATTTGTCATTCCTCATCAGAGCTGCTTCTGGTCGGGCCGAGTCTCCCACGACCATCGTCTCACTCACCCAATGCATCAGTACTGTTTGTCGGTGAGTAGTTGCTTCGTTGTTAGATTGACTTTGTTTGATTGACAATTTATCCATTTAAGTGTATTAGTTAAGTGTTGCAGCTGGTTTCAGGTAAACGCGATTTTCTTATGGTCAGCGCGCAGGTAATCTAGTTAGAGGTGTGGCTTCGAGCCTGGCAGGACACATAGACACAAGATACTTTCTCTTTCTAATGCCTTTACACTGAGAACAATAAACGATGACCCTTGTGCCTGTGCGCATCTTGGTTCGTGTTAAGGCTTCAGTTGTCAGCCAGTCAAACAATCCAGTCGTTGATATTTTTTTGTTTTTCTTTATGTTTTTTTTTTTTGTTCCACCCTTTCTCGTGTTTGCTGCTGTGGTACATGTAAATTGTTGCATTCTGTATTATAGGTAAGATTAAGTATTGTTATTTTTCTTTTTATTAAGACCACCTCTGGTGAGGATGTGTTAGATTTCTTGGCCATGGTTAGAAACAAATTCAAGAAAAGGCGATACAAGAACAAACCGCCACGAAAACTCGGTTATTTACCGATTCAGACTGTAATGGAAGGAGGAAATCTCGAAACGTAAGTTAAGCAAATGATGAATAGTGACTGTGAAAATCATATATGTGCACTGCGGTTGAAGAAACGAATACAAGCGATCCTCGCAGTTATGAACACTACTGAAATATAGTTGAAATAAAGCCTGAAAAAAAATTCAGGCCCATACGGGATTTGAACCCATAACCTTAAGCAAAGGTTGTTTGGTAAACCGCGCAACAAGTACAAAACTGTATTTTCGTCAGCCAGTCAAAATTAGCCCTAGAGGCTTAGTGTTCGTTTCCTTTGCATTGCTTGTTGTTGTATACCTTTTGTTCGTTATTTTTTTCTCTCTCTGTTGATAATCACTTTCCTTTCTCTTTTTCCTCTTTTGTAGGCCACCCATGCCGACTCCTCAACAAAATGTTAATCACGAGGTACACAACAGACTAGGCATGTTTGCTCACAGGTGCGTGAATTATTCACATCCAATTTCTTCCTTTACTTTCCTTGTATTGTTTGGCAGAAGAGTGAACTGAAGAAAGAAATTGGTTTTGAAGGGATTGTTACAGGAAGGGTATTTCCCGCATTCGGGAAACAAGAGCGTTGAGACTTATTTGAGTAGTCCAGGAGGTAGGTTGCTAGACAAACAGAAAAGGTGATTTTTTTTCCCCTTGCTTGCAGGTTGGCCGAGGCAGAATCAGAAGGAGGAAAATATAATCCACAGGATTTGTAAGTCTTTGCACGACTAAGCTGTCTTGTCCTTTTTTTTTGCGTTGACATTTCCAACAGAATTGGTCTCAGTAAATGTGTTGATCTGCCTGGATTTGCCGTCCTGCGGTCATGATTTGATAAGGGTTAAACCTGTATTGTTATTTCGCAGGGACGAGGAACATCAGCTTATAGCACAGTACTGCCAAAGGTAATAATTTTTCCACCATCTATCTGTCTGTTTGTCTGCCAACGTTTCCTAGATGTTTCCGTACGTTTTTCATTACACCTTAAATAAAACGTCTCTATGGACACTTCGGATATTAGCTGTTTGAACTACGCTGAATTTTTAAATCGAATTTACTCTAGGCACCGAATTAAGATAAAGTGGTGCCATCGTTTCAATTATCTGTAGACATTAAAAATTAGTAGACTCTGTTGTTCCCATGTAGCTTGTTGAAGTTGTTTTTCTTCATCATATAAATAGTACTTTTCTTTTCATTATTTACAGCCTAAAGAGCGATACAGCAGACGCGGTAAGAACTTCACAACTGATTTACCAAATGATGATTTTCTTGAGCCCTTGAAGTTTGTCGCGATGTCTCTTATTTCTGTATTATGACACTCGTTCTTGTTGTCGTAGCCCAAAAGTCCAACTCAGATTGTAATGGCTTTAGATGCGGTAGAAAAAGAAGATCTTGAAGCTGAGCTTCTCAAACTGGAAGAAGAAAACAGGTCAGTATTTTGTGATAATTTATGATAACGAGCTCGTCATCTTTTGCCCAAAAGTCTTTATCGCCAACAATGATCAACAGGTTTATTGCTTTCAACCTCATGCGTCATTTATTTTGCCAGGGACCTCCAAGAAGAATACGAACGGCTCAAGTCCATTAGAGATCAGTCTAGCCTTCCACCTGATGGTGAGGCATCTCCCGGGGGACCTCAGAACAGAGATTCCGAGCTGCTAGCAGAAGCTAAACTGCTGCGTCAGCACAAAGGTCGCCTGGAGGCGAGGATGCAAGTATTGGAGGACCATAACAGACAGTTAGAGGCGCAGTTACAGCGACTTAGACAGCTACTCGATCAGGTGCAGGCAAATGATGATTACTGAATGACCCAGAGCAGAAATTTCTCAAAAATTCTCCGCAATATCTCATACGTATGTTATCGTTGATCTCTTTTTAGCCGGGTCAAGACAAACAGAGCGGGGCTCAGTCCTCTGAACGAACCACTCCGTCTTCCTCCATCAGCTCGCTCGGAGACGGTCCGTATTCCCCGGTAAAGTCAGGTCGATCGGGAAAATCCCGCGGGAATGATAGTGATTCCGAATCGGAACCTGGTGGGACGAACTCAGGACCCATAAAGAATGGTTTTGCCGGTAAAGGAAGTGAGGATCCAGCTTTAAAAGAAGTCATGAGTCAAATAAGCTCTTCTTTTCCTCCTGATCAGAAAAGTGAGTGAGGAGCGAGGCACGGTAAAGCACCATTTGGTTTGTTGTTTGTTGTATGTTTTCAGTGACTAATGCTGTTAACTCTTGTGTAGTGTCTGCTGAAGCCTAACCAGTGGAATCTAACCCTGCATGACTGTTGACTCTTCTGGTAAGAGATCTAAACTTACCCACTTTTACAATCAAACTCTGCACAATTATTGATTTGTCCAAAAAAATTAAAATAAAAATAATAATAAAATCCTATCATGAGATCAAAAGAAAACAAAATACAGCAATCACTAAAAACAAACGCCTGACACAGCCCGCGGCAATCAAGATCACTGTAGTCCTCGCTTACTTGTTCCTGCAGTAACTTGCTTTTTTGAAGGACACAAAGCTCTCCCGTGACCATCCGTTTCAGCAAGCCTGTCACAAAATTACTTCTCTGTATCCACCTGCACTTGCTTTGATGCGTCACGTGCACTTGCACTGAAGCTGACTTGATACTTTTAACTCGTAACATTTAAACGTGCATTTGAAAGAAATAGCAATGCATAGTGCTATGTATACAATTGTTATGATAAGTCTATTCGTCAAGAAGGTATTGAGAACTGTACTTATTGTTCGTCATTTTGTTAAAAGGGAAGTCTGCTAATCTTCTCCCAGGTTCGGAACGTAGCATTAAAACGTGCAATACATAGCATAGCAATACATAGTGCTGTGTATACAATTGTTTCAGTTGTTATATAAGCCTATTCGTCAAGAAAATTTTGAGAACCGTACCATTTGTTCTCCAGTTTGTTAAAGGGAAAGTCTGCTAATCTTCTCCTACGTTCAGAACGTAAACATATTTGTTGAAGAAGGGAACTACTTTAAAGAAACACATCAATTTATGTGCTTGGATAATTCAATTAAATTACCATGCACTTCGCACATTACGTCTATCAGAGCAATCTTCACTTGTATGTGGAAAATTATACGGGGTTGCCTAAGATTTGCTTTATTTCGTTGTGTGTTTGATCCAGAAAAGTCGCCTAGTCTCTCAACCAATCAGCTTCAAAACAAAAAGCTATGGCGACTTGGTCACTCGCGTTTTCCCGCGCTTCGAACATTTTCCTTGTTTTTGCTTCGAGTTCTCATAGTTTCCTGGTGAACTCTTCTTACTATGAATGGTTTTCGTGATTGCTTTGGTTTTGGATTTACGAAACTCAATCGAAAAGAACCCGAAGCACGAGTTGAACCGCGAAATTTATGAAGACAGTCTTTTTTTTTTCGCTGAAATGCCAGTACAAGTCCAACCATGTTTAGCTTTGATTGGAGCTGATCATTAATCCATATTGTTTGTTTTAGGTGCAGACCCCGTTGGACATTTGTTTGCTACTGCAAAAGATGTTAATAAAGCTGTGGAATCTCTAGTTCAAGTCATGACAGATGACGAAGCTGAGTAGTAATGATAGATATTTGGGCAAATAACTTACATTATTCAGGACAGACACTAAGGAACATTTTGTAAACATTTTGTCTAGGAGATTGTATACGCGTATTTTTACTGGTTTTCCCAAAGATTTGCTGTATGGGATAATAAATACCTGCTCACTCGCCACTCAAATCAGTGCTCGAATGTTGTAGTCTACAAGAGCCGAATGTCTCCGAATTTGATCGTCGGGTGTACTCGACTTTCGGCGACGGAGTTGTGTCTCGAAGAAATCACTACATCTGGGCGAAATATGTTTGAGACGGATGTTGTGTGAAGTAGTTGTTTAAGGGCAGACTTCGTTATCTGTTAACAAGCGGTGAAGCATTACTCGTTATTCAAAACTACTTTTAAAGACTTTTTTCTAATTGTTAGCGAAACTACTGCACTTTTTAAAATGCAGTTTTTTCGGAAATTTGATAATTCATTTTTAGTTAATTGAATGATTTTCGTCGAAATTTGCTGTGGAAAAGTTACGAACAGCTCCACTATTAACCAATAATAGATAATGATAAATTGATAAATTAAATATTTCAGGTGCTTTTTAATTTTAAATGAACAGTTCCAAGTAAAAACCACAAAGGTAGCACTTACTGACATGTGGTTGGAAATGAATTTTGTGAAATCAAACCAAGACGTTGTAAGTTGACTGGCATGAGGTACGATAGCCTCTCCTAATAGCGTTACTAAACGTGTGCGAAGTAACAACGTAGGGTATCTTAGGTATCTTAGATTCATCTTGTTAAATTTTTCAACATGGTTCTCTTTTAATCCATTTAATCTGTTTAATCTGTATCGTCGTCATCCTAGTCCTTTTGGGAGTAGCTTTTGGCGTTTTGATCGTTGTTTTAATATTTGTGTTATTTTCAAAGTAATTGTTGACTTTGTTAGTAAAACGATATGAAATACTTTAATTTAACCCCATTTTGCACTTTTTCAAACTTCAGTCGGTATAATTTCAAATGCTTAAGTAAACATTAGACATTAGCATATGTAGCTTTAGAAATCCTAAGTTATGTATTTTTGGCCTATTATAAAACCTTGTCTTGGCGAGTGAAGCGAAGGCAATGCAATCTATTTAAACAAAATTTCGTTTGTTTTAACATGAAGGTGAAAACTCTGCTGTAGCTGGTAATACCAATACTATCAAGATGATTTCAAACAATTCCAAAAAGTTTAGTTGGTCTTAATGGTGTAATGGAAGAATATTTTCGTATTGAATAATGTTATTTTCGTATTATTAGTTGAATGGTATGTAAATTTTATAGCGTAATAAAGTGCTAATAAACTTGTTGCTTGTTCAATCCTTTTTTTGTTTTCAGACGAAGTTCTTTGTTGTGTTTCGAAAATCTCCTAATTTAATCCCTGGATAAAACAACTAGTCATTCTTTGCTGAAATGATGAGATGCCATTGTAAATTTAATGAACCCTATCACTGTCAAGAGTGCTAACTCTGTAAGTTCTCCCTACAACATCAATACATGTCATGTAGTGAATGTAAGATCTTAGCGTGCAGAATGTTGTCAATTGTTAATTAGGGTGTCTCTAGAGTGTTGTTGCTGTTTCGCGTCGTCTTTCCACCGGTTAGTTAGCTTCTTTTGTTTTCCATACCGCATACTTTCATTTATTATTGTTTCATTCTTAATTATTGGTGTCAATTACACTCTCAGTTAGTCGTTTCGCATGCATTAATTTTCAGTTTTTCCTGCGTATATTAACTTAATTTTCCCTGTTCAGGATGCCTTTCTTTTCCCTGTAGTCGCGCTAGTCGCATTTGACTTTCGAGCAGTGTCTACGTTTTTTCTCGTCGAGTGCAAGTGCAGTTTGTGAGTAATCGTAACAATGTAAGTATCATCGTTTCAAGTAGGCTGTATTTCTTTCCTACCACTTTTACATAATCAATTGTTGTAATTTTGTATGTTTTTTAGTTTCAACTCTCATCGTTTTTCCACATCAATAAATCGCCTTTTTTATTAGTTAATCGTGGTGTTGGAAAGCTACGGTTACCGCAGTCACAGTAAATGATGGAAAAAGATAAAAACATCAACTAGAGAAAAAAAATTTAGTTAAAAACCAAATCTTCATAACTAAAATTAAAAGAAACGTAGAGAAACAAGTAAGAAGAAATGATACCGAGATCCTAAAGGTCACAGGGTCGCCAACCGGTCGATGTTTCTTAAGGTGGTAGTCGTAAGGAGAAAGGTGATGTTTTTTACATCTGTCCTTGTCAAAAATTGTCATGTCAGTTTTTGAACAATAAAATGAAGCTTGTGAGGGGCAAATGATTGACGGTGAAGATTACTTAACGCAGAGACAGCAAACAGCCTAAGAGAAAACATTATACGGTAAATTTCCCACGACAAGTGTTCGTTTGGCCGAGATATCAAATGGGTTCTCTAGCTAACGTAAGTTGAATGACGTGACAGAGACCTTGCAAAACAAAGAAAACGGATTTAACTATTCTTCGATGGAGAATATTATACACTTAATGTATGGTCCCAAGGAAAACAGTTTGTTTTGTTTTCCCTGATGTTTCACGAGACAAAGTCGAGGGAAACATGAGGACTCGAGGGAAAACAAAACTAACTAGCTTCCCGAGAGACCATACATTAAGTGCCTTGCTATATATTTAGACTTTTTCTTAAACAATCACATGGCAAAAACAAACAAACGTGTTGTTGTATTCGACGCGGGGGAAACAACTGCGCAATTGTGTACCGGTCGAGATACATTTGAATTTGATCAGGGGCAAGTGACCGAGAATCAACTCATCACAGTGCTCGTTTTGTTGAGTGGAAGTCTAGGTGTGTAACAATCTCGAATGTTTGCCCATAGACATATAGACAGTCACTGTTGTCCTCGAGTCGCTTGTTGCTCGAAAAAAAATTTTTGGGTTTTATTTTCCCTAAATTTTGCAATTAATTTCTTTTATCTTACATTTTGTTTAATCCTCCGTAATGAAAGGTTAAAGCTGAAACATATGCAATGCAAATTAAAGAGCAATCATCTAAATTTCGTTAGTGACGTCGTCGTATTTGTTATCAGAGTTCTTGTTTGTAGTGTACAGTGGAACCTGTATTAACCTTACTTGTATTGACCTTATTTTCATTAGAGCAGTTCTTAAACAGTTCTCCTCTTCCCCACCGAATGAAATAGAGGAAATGGATAACCTCTCAATTTCCGTACAGAGAGCACGCTTTTCCATATGTTAAACATATCTCTTAAGAACTTATCACAGGATTTGTCTCAATTACTTCTTCAATTTGGAAGTAGTTGGAAGGTTCATGACGAATGGAAGCCTATCTGGTGATCAGACAAACATTAGATCCTATAAGAAAAACGGCCAGAGAAAAAGATTATTTTTAGCGGCTTTAAGTCGGTACTCGTATTTCATCAATAAGTTTGAATGGAAAACCACACCACCGGGCAAAATAACCCTTTCGGATCATCTGATTGGCTGATTCGAATTCATAAAAATATCATTTCCGCGGCTCTGATGTAAAAAAAAAAAAATTAAAAAAAAAAAAATGAATAAAATTCAAAGATAAGGATAAGGATTTATTCCGTTCTTTTGCTTTTTGGAATTTTTCAGCTTCACGCTCACTGAAAGAGATTGAATTTCAACCCTCAAACACGGATAGAACATTTGAAAAAGCTTTTTAGCAGATGAGAGGAGTTTTTATTTAATAAATATTCAAAGCAATATTGTCTTTTTCAAAGAGAGACTAATGATTCATTCACAGTAAAGCTCAAATACGTTCGAAAGCTATTTTGTTTAACACGATCATGATTTAAAATAATTGTCTTCAAAGAGGTTTCTGAAACTGATGTTTGTCCACTTTATGTAAGGGTCATTTATCTTTCGTGTTTCTGTCACCAATTTTCATTGATTTAATCCTGGTTTGACTCAACATTTTTTGTTGCCGTGAATGGGGCAAAAGAAACGACGGAAAACAGTTTCGAAAAGAGATTAAACCGCTTCAAATAATTGAATAGGAACACTCTATGAAGTAGATGAGCAGGGTAATGTAACACACCCCACCCTTTTACCTTCGGTTAGTTGATGATACCTTGATGATAATTTTGCTTTCATTCCAGTTATTGTGACTCTAATGTGCTAAAGGCATATTTTGAATTGTTCAACCCATGAGTTATACAGACAGTATCAGTTGTGCAGACCCTTAGGTGAATAAACATGTCAGTTGTTTTATTTCTCAATGCGCGTCATATCCGGTGACCCTTGGTAAAAGTAACCCTTCTCTAAGTTACTTGGCCGCGGCGGCGGTAAATACGCGTTGAAAATAGTTAAAGCGAATTTTTTAACAGTCCAGACGGCCGACCAAGACTAATTACCAATGACATAGACGATTGCGTTGATAGGTCGAGGTAGTTACGTCTTGAAGGAGACGTTTCTGACGCTTATTGTACAAGATGACGGTTTCGACGCAGACGTTTGTAAGGTTTCTTGCCCTGATTGCGGCAATCTTTGCTGTGAAAGGTAAGTGAATTTGAAGGTATAGGATCTTTCTGTAATCTTATTTGGGTTTTTTTTGGTTGATGTCGATAACACCTTAATTAATTATTTGCACGGCTTTTGTTCGGGTCTTTACTGTTTGATACATTCTGGCCAGTTTTTGTAGCTGTATCGTCGAAATTTCGGACGTTTAGATTAGTTTGTGAGAACAATCTGTTCATAATCTTACTCATTTCAGAATAACAAGATATTCATCAAACTTGAAATCATTCTTTAAGGTGGCCAATAGGCTTGCCTGGTTACGATTCCTGTCCTTGGTATTCATTGTTTCAGAAATCAGAAAAACTGATGCTTTTGAGTCAGAACGCATTTGCTTTTAAGCCATAAGCATTTGAGACATGTTTAGTAACCGATTTCCGAATGAGAAGAGAACGTATGTTTTTTTCCGATCATTTGATGATACTTCCCCCTAACATCGCCAGACCTGATTTGTATTTCATTTTCCACCGAAAGCCATGAAAATCCATTTACCCGAAGAAGATTTCAGTTTCTCCATCACTGTTGGATTATATTTCATTAGAAATTTGCATTTCTTGTTGAGTCAATTTCAGTCAATAAAATGTCAACCGAGAAACAAAACTTTGACAAGCTATCATAACGCTGGAAAAGTGTTGTTGCACATTGTTCGGTTTCGTACATCATTTTTTTTTGCCCACATTTTTTTTATTTTATATCCGGATCATTGTTAAGTGGAATCACTGAGAGATACTTGAAAATTCAACGACCAAAGTTTAAATTTCATCAGTACTCGAGAGGTTTAAGAAATTTTGAATAATCCTCACGTTTTCTAAGAGAATTTGTCGGTGGTTATGTATTTTTGAGGAAAACCTGATTGATCATGAATTGGAAATGTTAAACACGCATTCATAGAATGTTCCACTTCTGGGACTGCATGGTGAGGATTTCAAATCCAACTCGACTTAAACAAAAGCAATCGTACTTCGAAAAATCTTTTAAAAAATAATGAGAAACGCTTCTAATTAACACATTTCATCAGTAAACAATCCAACTCACGCCGCAGGGCTTACTGGTACAGAATCCCATCGATATGTATTTGAATCGCTAATATCTTAGAAATGAAGCTTATCATTCTAAAATCTTTTAAAAACAGTGAGATCAAAACTAGCCTCCGAGAGGGCCGTGTGGATATAAAGCTTTACATGAACCGTCGCCAGCTGAACTCTGTGATTTATTCAAGAAATACATAACGAGGCAGAACGAAAGAAAATTTTGTTCGTGTGATAAACAAAACGATGAAATTTTTGCGAGCATATTGTCTGCTAATAAACTGACATCTAACATAATATATTTATGGTAAGAAACCTTTTTGTGTTCTTGTATTTACTTAGGATGTCAGATAAGCCAAAATATGTTTTGCTTTCCTTGTATTACTCGACGGTAGAAGTCTCACGCACTACAAACATTTCCTTATGACGGGCTGATTCTTTTCTTAGAATTTTTCCCACTAAATCTGAACGACGAGCGTAAAGTTGATTATGAGAAGCCTAATGGATGCCGTTAGCATATACCCTTTGCCGATTGCAAATCAAGTCTCAGGTCTGCACGGTCAAACCATTTCTGTTACGAAACGGGGCGGGCACAGGCGGCACACAACGTATCCGAATAGAAATGACGCGACAAAATGCAGAGGTGGATCTAAAGCAAACTAGGCAAGATGTATCTGTCACATTATAATTAAGTATACTGCTATCAATTCCTCGTCTAGAGGGTTTGTTATTGAACACCCTTTGACTTTTATATGACTTCTTTTCAAATTATTTGGATAAAGTAAGGACGTATGTTCATGAAGAAGACTTAAATTTGAGCCCAAAGCTTTCGTTTATGTCACCAAATGCTGTGCAAAGTACTTATAAGGAGTTCTGCCACTTAAAATGGCTGTTAACTAAGCTCCGCCTCGAAAGAGTAACTTATACGTACAGTCATGTTTTTGCGGCGGCAATTTTCGCATTTCTTACAGGAATAAATGGGAGCTGGAATATGTCTTTGATGGAAAACGGGGAGGCCAAGCTGAGAGAGAAATTATTCAAGACTGGTTACAATCCTGAGTTACGCCCCGTTCTGAACAGAAGCAGTAAAGTCACAGTAAAGCTTGGTGTCTCTTTACATCAGATCATTGATGTGGTAAATGATCTTTATTACTCGAAGTTTGAAGAAGCTTATGAATATGCTATATGGTTTTCGCAGTTATATCATCAGTTTTTTTTTACCATTGCTTGAGCGGCCTCTCACCACCCCAGGAGGGTGGTGCTTATGCTTTAGTCTCATAAAGAGAAATACTGAATAAATTCGCAGCTGAAAACTTGCAAAATGATTTGGTAATTCTCTCTAAGGGTCAACTTAGGGCTAACGCATGAAAATTCAGCTTTAAAAACTGTTCACGGTGGCCAATTTACATTATCAACGCTGTTGATAAAACCAAATGATCTTGTGGTATCCCCCTGCCGATACATCAACAAGTAACCCCTTTATTCAGATGAAAACTTTAACTCTTTTTTTTTCATTCTTGCAGGACGAAAAGAATCAGCTAATGCAAGTCAGTCTCTGGATACGTCAGGTTCGATACATGCAAGAGATAAATCTCTCAGTTCTATTTTGTTTCTTCAGTCTCCTCAGTTCATGTTTCTTCTTGATGCTTTGTCATGGTTATGTTTATATGCTACACCAATTGATGAATTTGTTTCTTAGACCTGGTTCAATCCATTCTTGACGTGGAATTCTTCACATTTTGAGGGCATCAACCAAATCAATATCAACGCAAACAAAGTTTGGATACCAGATATTTATCTCTATAATAAGTACGAGAGTCTACTTCGTATTTGTTTTCATGTTAATATTATATCTTTTTTGGATGGTGTACGTTGTTGCGTAGTGATGTCGTAGTTTTATTTACTTATTTTCTAACGAGCGTGTGAATATTTTTTACTTTTTTCCTTTTGGAGGAACGAATCAAAAGTACAGTTTAAGAGCCGCCTACAATATATTTTCACTATTGATGGAACCATATACACATTATTTACTCCTTAAAGTTTAGAAGGTCTACACTCCAACATGATACAGTATGGATGCAACTTCTCGAGGACATTCCGATTGTCTGTTAAAAAAACAAAACCGCAAATTACGGCAAACGTAATAACACAAATAAGCAATAAGAATTCAAAGTGAAAAACGAATGGGCAAGTCATAAATGGTTGTAGTTTTGCATCTGGCTGGTAAGACCAATCATAGATTTGAATTGCTCTGAACATGAAAAAACGGGTTGTAGGAGGATCAGTTTGTATCAATTAAATCTCTCTCTTAAACCTCGAATGCAACAACAACAACAACAGCAAATATAGAAAACAGAACGCGTGGACAAGGATTCTTTTAAAAGTATGTCTACTTTTCAGTGCCGATGCTAATAGAGATGGAGCACTGGACCGATTCAAAACTAAAATAGTACTCAGTTCTAACGGACGAAACATGTGGCTCGGCCCAGTTCTCTACACCTTTTCTTGCAAGATAAACGTGAACTTTTTCCCTTTTGACGAACAGGTAAGTGTTTAAGCGGTCTGTGACTAAAACAGAACTGTGTGTTACCTATTAAAACAATAAAGGTAGGTTTTCATTTGATAGGCTGGTGTGTACTAAAAATGACTATTTGGCAAATTCTTAACTTTGAAAAATTATATATAGTATTTTTGGTCGTAGAATACAAGTTTCTCTAGGTCTTTTCAAATGACAAAATATGGTTAACACAATTTGTGTAGAATAGGCTATAACCAGAGTAAAACAAAGGATAAACGGAGGAATGAGTAAGTGCTCAGTTTCGTGAGTGCTGTGAAACTTTTCTATTTCCTCTTCTCCTTCTTCAGCTCAAAAAATTCCACGACCTTCGCTGAAAAACGGCAGGTTTCCTGTATTCTTAGCCCAGATTGTCCTCTATCTCTTTTAGCCTGCAAAGATTCACGATTATCATTTACTTGATCTCAGTTTTGATTTCTTTTTAGTTCTGCTCGATGAAGTTCGGTTCATGGACGTACGATGGTTACCGACTTGACATTAAAATGGAATCAGATGAGGGCGACACAAAGAAGTTTGTAACAAACGGTGAATGGGACTTGATTGGCCTTCCAGCGAAAAGGAATGAAATTGTTTATGTATGCTGTCCTGAGCCGTACCCGGATGTGACGTACACAGTCCATATAAGGAGGCGGACCACTTATTATTTTGTGAACCTGATAATTCCGTGTGTGCTGATAACATGTAAGTTTCCTGACGTAAAACGGTTTATATCCACTGATTGACAGTTTCGGTAAAAAATAGGCGGTTTTTTCCAAAGATTTAGCTCAAAAGAATGACTTTCGCTGCGTGAGTTGAGGCAGGGCGACGTAAAACTAAGTGATGGGTCACTTGCATATCAAACAGTGTGGTCCATTGTCGTAACAGCTCTTTTGTTTTCTTCCTAATTTGTAGCCCTGACACTGCTGTCGTTTTTCCTCCCCCCTGACTCCGGAGAACGCATCACGTTGGTGATTACCAACCTACTGGCCATGACTGTGTTCATGTTGATTGTGGCAGAGATCATGCCGGCTACTTCTGAAGTTATTCCACTGATAAGCATATATTACACTGGAATCATGTTTGAGGTGAGCAGATGGTAACATGAAAGTAGTGCCCTTAAATAAATTCATCAATTCCTCTTTACCTCCATGTAAGTGCAAGTTCAATTACGCATATGCAGAGCGCATAATTAGGATCAGGCTTGTTTGTTGTCACAGAGGAAGGCAACCTGCAGTCGGCATTTTATTGTGCATGCAAAACAGCAGACCCAGACGACGTTGATTGAAAAATTCGCTCTCTAAGCGTTATTCACAAAAAAAGCTCTGTTTTTTAGAACTAATGTCACCATGCATCTAGTGAATATTTGACATGACCTTCAAAAAATTAACCAAAACTCAGTGGCATAGGAACACTTGCTGATGGACATGCCGGCTATGTAACACTCCTACTGACATCTCTCTCGCCTAATTTGACTCATTTCCAAACTTCAATCAAGCTCATCTCATTCAAAAACGTCACAGTTTTTTTTTTCTATATTTTGATTTTTCTGGGGCACTGTTTTCAATGTAATAACTTTATTAAATCTTATTTCCTGCATGCCTGACCATGTATTATGGTTATTTCTAGAAGAATATAAATTTTGATTACTTTAGGTAGTAAAATGGGCCACAACTGATGTAACTTGTACATTTGCTGCAGGTCGCGCTCTCTTTGGTTGCGACATGTCTGGTGCTTAAGTGTTACTACAACAATCCCTCAGTGGTGGAGATGCCCATGTGGGTAAGAACTATCGTGCTGAACTGGATGGCCAAAATTTTTCACGTCAAAATTCCAGCAGGCTTGATAAACGTAATCGAAAAACACGTGCAAGAACAAGAAGCAGCCCAGGAAGAGATTGACATAGAGAGGCGGAGTTCCACTATGCCACCGACAGTCGCGCAACGTGAAAGATGTTTCACGTCTATCGGAGAATTCTACTCAAAATCCAGAGGAAGCCTGCAAACTGCTGGCCGAAACCGCTGTAGGACTTTCTCTTCAGAAAGAGATTCAAGCGTAGATGGGGAAACCACACAAACTACTGCAGGTCCCAAGCCTTTGTACTTTCCTTTCATCAGCAGTCTTCGCTCCATTAACGAAGATCGACCATCTGCCCCAAATATCCAATTGTCTTTGGATGCGACCATGAGAGAATTGCTTCTGAAACAAGATAGTTTATTGAAGAACGTCCGAAGGCTGGTGCACGTGATGAGAGAAAAAGAGGAAAGTGAAATTAAGAGAGAGGAATGGAAGCTGGTGGCCTCTGTCATCGATGCTTGTTTCTTTTGGGTTTTCATGGCCGTTTTGTTAGTTTCTAGCCTCGTTATTTTTCTGCAGGCTCCAAAGTATTGATAATAATCGACTTATTAACCCAAATATTGCGTACGGTTGAGGTGTTCAAAAAAGCATATTACTGGGACTTTCTGTGGAGTTTGATGAAAGAAATGAACATTTCCGTGTAAACGAAGTTTGTTGTTTCTTTCTGATCCGTTTTCAATGTATTTTCCATCGTAATTATTTAAAATCAACTATTATACACGACTGATGCATTCATTCAAATAGTTAATCGAGAGGTGGGGACTTCAGCTAGTGTAAGTGCTTAACCTATGACTGTACTTTCAAAGAAAACCTACATATTCGTAATAAAAATTATTTGTTGGATCGTGTAACTCACAACAAACAGCGAAATTAATTCAAAACGATGTAAGCATTCCTAGACCAATGCCGCCGTCCTTTTTATAGCACCGCAAGAAAGTCGAATAAACAAAAACAAATTGTAAGTAACCTCCCTTTTTGCAGGGCTTCAGTGTCAAACCCCAATTATTCTCTTTTATTCCCATTCCTCTAAACCATGTTGCTTCATTCTAGGAAAAAATCCTTGCTCTTCTCCATAACTCTCTCTCTAAGCACTGTTGTCCTTCCACTCCAGGCTTCAACCTGAGTTGACCGCAAAGTTTTCTTTATCTTTTTTAAGAGGCAGTTCTTTCTCGCCGATGTCAAGGGAAGGCATGCAGCGGTACAGATAAAGGATCTGCATAATAATCAAACCTTAATAAACCTTGAGTGCGTGCTCTTATTGTTATTTTTTTTACGCTTTCGATGGTCTGATAAAGAGCAGCTGTATGACCCCACTCTTTTGGTCACCTGTGCGCCATTTACAGTGTAGCGGAGAGATATGAACAAATATGCCCCTTTAACCAGATTCCTGTGCTTTGGTTTGGCTTACTGACACGATTTAACGGTTATTACACAGGAGTGCATGCACTAACTGGCTAACAAAAATGACGAGAAGACACGGAATCTTCTCTGGGCTTCTTTTGAATCTCTTGTATTTGAATGTCGTAACATCTTCAAGTGTGGGTGAGTAGAATAACAAAATTTGTGTGAGGAAAACCTTAGGCCATAATATGTCTTTTCTAATTCGATTGCATGGGAGAAAGTTCGCAGTAAATGTAACAATTCAACCCTTTTCACATACTTTTCTTTAAGCGTTCAATACCGATTTCTTGATATGCAATTAATGTCAGCAATTTGGAATATTAGGCAGTGTGACTAGATAGACCTTATAATTAGAGAATGGATTTCCGTGAGACACCTGAACGAGTCAATGTAAACCCGCTAGCTGTTTCACTGAACTTGTCAATTTGACCAGTTATGGATGTCATAACCGCTATGTTTATTACAAACCACAGTCAAACAAATGTTCCATTCCCATGAAGGAGATATCTGAATCGAATCTGTTTTCCTTGGTTGGAGAAATGTTCCGTCAATATCACAATACCATATACTGCAACAGATTTGGTACATTAGCGGTGTGGTGTACAGTGAAACTCTGCCAAGGGCGGGCGAAGTGTTTCCAACATGTCGCAAGATCAGATGGAACAAACTAGATTTGGAAATAATCCTCTATCTCATAAGGAGATAATCCTCTTGGAATGGAATGACTCATATTTGTGGCTGGGGCACCGTAAAAATCGAAAGATAACCATGTTAGCTGTAGAAGCCTTTAACTTAAGCACCAAAACTCCAATTTTTTTCCGATGAAAATCATGCGCTAAACCGACTTCGACGATATCAAAATTTCCGAGTATTTCTGGCTATAAACTAAGATGCAGTGAACCTTTTATAGTCTACGTACAGTTTGATGTCCGTCATTCCTCACGTTCCATTAATTCAAATCTGTCAGATCGTTTCAGACCGTTCTATCTAATCATATCAGTTAATCTTCATCACATTCTCCCTCGCATTGCGCTCAGATTAGCATAAAATAGGTGTTTGACGGTAAAAGCCTGTCTTTTTCGGCATATGCTGACAGGAGCCTGGTTTTCGAAGTTGGGATAATACATTTCTAACGTTTATCGTGTAAATAGTCCATGCCAAGCACGATAATGGCTCCATATGAGGTCGACATGCCACAATCTATAACAAGCTTTTCTTTTTGGACAAGAAAGTGAAATAATCGAATTTTCTCCCGTGAGGGTGTCAGGTTTGGAGGCTTTGCAGGCCACAGTGGCACAACCGTAACCAAACCCCTTTAGTCCCCTTCCCCTCGAACATGGCTCAGTAAGATGGACATCTACTAGATCGGCAATTTTGATTCCCTTTTAGAGCAATGCCCCCCCTCCCCCCTTGTGGAAAACAACGCCATAATTTACTGCATCATCGGAGAGAGAGATAGATGTGATCGGAGGAATTGTGGCAAAATTATAAACAAAAAACCTTGAAATTTAATGCTTTTTTTGTCTTGAGCATATCTGAAATTAATATTTTAGAAATCAGTTTCTCGCAATAGTCATTAACTATCCTTGTGAATTTTTTGTTCATCCATATCTTCCAAGGTTTCTAATATAGCGGTGCTAACATTGGTCACCCAGGATCACATACGGCAGTATTAAGTCATTCAGGCAATCAAGCCCATTGACTCGTTTCAGTTTGAGAGTCTGGCCAGAAAAAATTCATGAGCGTGCAGATTTGAGATTTAATCTGCACGCTTTTTGTGAACGTAATCCGTTAACATACCAGGGAGTTATTACGTGATGAATTTAAATTCAATAAAGAAAGGACTGAAAGATACGGACTGACGTCTCGCTTGATTTCAAGAGATAAAATTTGATGTGATTTAGTGACCTTTGTGAGCCCAGACGGCGTGACCTGCGTGCGAGAAACTGAACTATTGTAACAGATGTTTCATTTCATATCTTTTCCTTTTCAGTTTCAGCTGCCTTTTTTATTATAATTGATTAGCTTGCCCCGTTGAAAATATTGTTGGGTCGCAATGACAGGGGAAATTAACTGTAGATCGCAACACACCTTTACGAAAGCACTAACGTCCCTCGAACTTTATTTTTAAGTCTTCCTCAATCTGGTCCAATCTCTCGGTTCTCTAAGAAAATGCTACTTACTTCAAATTCACTTCACCCTCATTCTTTAGCCACACTGGTTCTGAGTGACTAATCGATTACTATCTCTCGGATTCTCACTCACTGAGTACTGGTATAACTCTAAAGAACATGCTTTTCTATTCATTTACTATCGGCAGGCCTGAGTAGACATGTTAGGCTTTTGACCTCGGAAGATCAAACATCTGTTGTGAGAACACTAAACCAAACATTTCTGCGAGAATCTCACAAATGAACAACAAAGTACTTAGTGCTTGCAATCAACCGAATCAATATTTGAGTGCGTAAGCCAAAACCCAGAACACACCCTCTTTGCGCAGAGTGGTAATGAATACTACCTACAAGTAGTTTGTCTCTTCTCACATGCAACTTGTTGTGCATTATTTTACTTTCTGCAGATGTCGATGTTAAGCAGAATAACTCAGATAACGAGGAAGGGAGGTTATGGCGGAAACTATTCCTCTCGAACTACAATCCTGAGCTCCGACCTGTTCTGAATATGAGTGAAAAAGTCACCGTTGAACTTGGAGTGTCCTTACATCAAATCATTAAAGTGGTACGACTTAGAGTAACTTTAATTGATTGTCGAAAGTGATCCGAGATTGCATTGGTTTTGCTTTACTCCGCTCTGTGATTGGTCCAGAAAACTTGCGCCACTCTCTCACTCGTCAGATGCAGAACTAAAATGATTACGACTTGGTTTCCCGCTTTTTCTTAGGAAGTTTTGTTGTTTTTGAGTTCTCATTGGCCCTTTAAGGTATTCCCTCTCTTCTGATTGGCCGTTGTGATTCCGTTTGTGTTGGTTTTACGACTACTCAATGGAAAAGCGCTTAATTATGAAATGGCCGAATAATGATATACAGGAGGTCTGACTGGCTACTCATCTATTGTGGGAGTTTGGGGGAAGGCTCAAGAGATTTAAAAAAGTTGAATCCAATTAAATCATTATTAAGCACCTAAAAATAAAACCAAAATTAGTTCTCCTTGTAGGTGAAACATAGACTGTATTTACCCCCTGATTTTCTTTGCCTTTTGATAAACGTCGAACGGGATTCTCTTTTAAAGTTGCATTGAAATATCGCAATTACACTGAGGTTTTATTTTGATGATTCAAGGACGAGAAAAATCAGTTGCTGCAAGTGAGCCTGTGGATTCGTCAGGTAATTTTTGAGTCTCTTTTCCAAAGTAGTCTTGCAACGATTAAGATAGTTTGAACAACAGTAGTGTGTTGCTGCTCAGTTTACGTGACAGTTGCTTCGGAGTTCCCTAACCAGGTCCGAATTACCGTATTATATAATTGATAAGTGGGTCATAGGAACTGTGACCAGAATCCAAAATAGCTCTGCAACTCAGTGAAAATGGAAAATCTTAATCACACAACTCTTCCTTTAAATAAACTTGTGCTCGTTTTATGCTGACCTTGCGCATTTTTGTCCACAAGTTCTGATTTCAAACCTTTTGGTTTCTGTCCTTTCATCTAGTCTTGGTTCAATCCATTCTTAACTTGGAACAAATCAGATTATGAAGGAATGGATCAGATGAACATAAAGGCAAATAAAGTGTGGATACCAGATATCTATCTATACAACAAGTATGAATGCCAATTACTTTTGAGGTTATGATAATGTTTACTGACGCGCCGAGTGTATTTCAGACCTATATTTTTACCCTTCCAGTGCCGATGCAAGCCAAGATGGGGCCCTTGACCGATTCAAAACTAAAATAGTACTCAGCTCTAACGGTCGCAACATGTGGCTTAGCCCAGTTATCTACACGTTCTCCTGCAAGATAAACGTCAACTTTTTCCCTTTTGACGAGCAGGTTAGTTTTAAACACATTTTCTGTGACTAAAACAGAATGAAACGAACCTCTGTGTCTGGTTTATGACAAAGGAAAAGTTACCAGATCTGGCTAATACACAGGAAAAGCCTGCTAAAAGTTTAAGTGATGAGTAAGACTACAATTACTAATTTCAGAGGAAATAAACAAGACCTCGTTTTTACATGATTTGTTTGGTTTATGAAGTGAAACGAATTTCCTTGACCAATCAAAAAGCGTTGTAAAGCGAAATCAACGCAATCTTGGGTTAGTTGAAGACAATCAGTTAACACCCTGATGACGGCGTCGATTTAGAATTCTATTTACTTTAATAATTTAGCTCTGTTCAATGAAGTTTGGCTCATGGACTTTCGACGGTTACCGGGTTGACGTCGTAAAAGAGGCAGACGAAGGTGACACTAAAAAGTACGTTTCTAGTGGAGAATGGGACCTAATTGGTATACCTGCGCAAAGAAATGAAATTATCTACGCGTGCTGTCCTCAGCCTTACCCGGATGTGACGTATACAATCCATATAAGGAGACGAACCATATACTATTACATCAACATGATCGTACCATGTGCGTTAATAACATGTAAGCCAACTAATATTGTAGTCTAGTTGGGGATTAGTTGGAGACGAGGTGGCCTACTGGTTAGTGCACTGGACTCCGCATCTCGAGGGTTAGGTCCGAGACCTGGTCTGGTCATGTGTTGTGTTCTTGGGAAAAACACATTACTCAGACAACGTCTCTCTCCTCCCAGGAGTATAAATGGGTACCAGGAAATTGCCAGGGAAGCCTGGTGAAATGTTCGGGGGCAGCCTTGCGACTGACTAACATTCCATCTAGGAGGGATTATAGGGAGGCAAAAACTAGTAAACCCGGAAACAAACCCTTTTAGCAAAAAACGAGCTCCAAACTCAAAATGCCCTCTGTAATGGATGTCTCTTTTCAGAGGCAAGGGAGCCGATATCATTACAAAGTCAAAAATATATCTCTTATCACCACTTGGTTTAAAAAAATAATAAAAAATTTCCAGACTAGATATTAACCAAGAGACATTTCAGCTTTTGAGTTATTGTTTTCGTTTGTATGTAGCCCTGACACTGCTGTCGTTTTTCCTCCCCCCTGACTCCGGTGAACGCATCACGTTGGTGATTACCAACCTACTGGCCATGATTGTGTTCATGTTGATTGTGGCGGAAATCATGCCGGCTACTTCTGAAGTAATTCCACTGATTAGCATATATTACACTGGAATCATGTTTGAGGCGAGTAACTGGATCACATTCATTTTTCATCAGAAAGCGAAACCTTCTCTGCTCTCATTCGAAATTTATTTTCAATTGAGACAACACAAGTTAACTGGAGCTACCTGACCCCGTCTGGTTGCGGAGATGTATTAGCATAATTTTTGAGTCGGAGTTTTTAGCTTATTTGTACATGGAGGATGGATTTTTCCATTACAAAACAGTTCAACAGTTTTAACAAACCGCGCTCTCCATTATTTCAATAGGTTGGTCTCTCTTTGGTGGCAACATGCTTGGCCCTCAAATGTCATTACAACAATCCGTCAGTGGCAGAGATTCCCACATGGGTGAGAACTATTGTCCTGAACTGGCTGGCAAAATTCTTTCGCGTCAAAATTCCTCCAGGACTCGTGAAAGTCATCAAGAAACATTTCGAAGAAAAAGCTGAAGCACGGGAAGAGATTGAGTTCGAGAGACGAAATTCAGTTCTTCCACCCACGGGAATATGCAGAGGTAGCATTTCACGTCGTACTTCCGCCTTCTCTGAGCGGCGATGTAGCCATGCATCAGAGGCAGCATCAACTATCGGACTCCCGCAGCTGTTTAACACATGCGCAAACTGTTTGGAAACTATTAACGAAGAGCATCCGACTACGGATGACAGCCCTCCGCAGAATATTCCTCTCTCTTTAGAGATCTCCATGAAAGAGATGCTTCTTAAACAGGACAATTTGTTGAAGAACGTTCGAAGGCTGGTGCATTATGTCAGAGAAAATGAGGCAAATGAAATAAAGAGAGAGGAATGGAAACTGGTCGCCGCTGTTATCGACGCTTGTTTCTTTTGGTTATTCATGTTGACATTAATCATATCTACACTAGCGATTTTTCTACAAGCTCCAAGTTACTGAAATCTCTAACTCAGAAATAGCCTCTAGATATGGCCTAGCCTAAATCAGAGGACTTTTTTCCAATAATTGTTATCCGGCAAACTATTGCTAGACGTACCTACATTTGATTTAGACCTTGTTGTAAGAAGCACAGATTTACCTTGTAAACCGGCTATTTTTTCCCTTAGTATCTAGATGTTCGAAATTTACAGCTTTATTCTTTTAAGCATTTCAAAATTTAGGGAAAAGTCATTTCTTATGGCGTGAGTTCCCGTCAATAAGAGTTTATAGGGACCTTTTCTTTCTGAAGACTGATTAGCATCCTGTCGACACAATGGTTAAAATTGCAATGTCTTTCCGTAAATTTTTTAAAATTAAACTCAAAATTTTTTCTATGTTATTGAAAATTATTTTTGCTTTATAACGTTATTGATTTGCTCATAATTATAATAGAACTATTAATCTTCTGTACAATATAGGTCGACAAATTACCACCTTACTGATAACAATAAGGTCCTCTTAAAGTATTTTTAATTCATCTTGCTTGAGAACATATCCGCCAATTGTCTTCCTTAATGCTAATTAAATCATTTATACTTATACAACGTTCCTATTTTTATCTTTTCATGATTCATTTGGGTGAAAATACCCAAAAATTCATGTATAACGAATTTAAAAATCTTAACTATGTCTGAATATTAACCTCGACCTCCTATTAACTCGTTTGGTTGATCCCAGCTTGTAATTTTAAATATTTCAAGTTTTTACAAGAATTCCAGACTTAGCGACATATCTTAGCTGCATAATTCTACGGTTCTCTTCCGTAGCCCTAACTGCATTACTCACGTTTACAGTGACTTCCCTACGCTGAAAATCATTATGGTGGATCCAATCATGATAATCACAAACAAGTAGAGGAAAAAGGAATCTAGAATCTCCGCAACTAGGATCCACTCCTCTTTTTTAGAATCATACTCGTCCTGTTCTTCAACAGCTCGTACCAGTTTCTTCACATAGTGCACTAGGTGCTCTTGCTGATGGAGCATGGCAGTGATAAGCGAGTTTGAATTCGAATGTGCGGACGTGTTCGCTCTGAGATCATCATTATTTATGGGAGCATTATCGTACACGGACTCCCTCCTGACTGAAGCTCTCGAAGGATATCTACTGATGTTCCTGGAGTGAATTCCGTGTCCCAAATGAAGCATATCCACCGTCATCTCATGACAAGTTCCACATTTGTGTGCATTGTGATGTTCAAGTAAGTTAATATTTGCCTCTGTGTTCCTTCGGCTCGCGAACCTTTGGTGAAACAAATTAAAATTTGGGTCCAACGACTCTGCTACAGACAGGGGTCGGTTGGATTTCTTTTCTTCTTCAGCTGCTTTTTCTTCCTTTTTGCGCATTTGCCTTCGTTTTCTTTTAACTTCGATTTTCAAAAGTTTACCCAACCATTGGATGATTACTAAGCGAATCCAGAAAGGAACTTCTGAGAACGAAGGGTTGGTGAAGTAGCACTTCAACACTAAGACAGTGGCGATTAGCGAAAGACCGACCTTTGGAATAGAAAATGAGAAGACATTTGATACAATATGTAAATTAGATCTCCTTTATCATCTGTTATGCCTTTATTTCTAACGACCATGTAGTTGATACCAAATCTGGTGTCATGTTAGTTAGGAATAAAGTGTGATCAGTGAACCTTCATCATCACATACCGGTATTTCGTATAATGAAAAGAAAAACACAGACTCTTGCAGAAAAAGAGGTAAGTTTTGTACGGGAAGTAGGGAAAATTAATCCAGTGAAGGGTTCTATGAACAGGTAACTCTAAAGGGCTGCGAGGTGGTGAGCATGCGCAGTCGCTGAGAAATGCCAAAGAAACTTAGGCCACTGGCTTATGGCTTGGAGAGCGCTAAGATAAATATAACTTATCTGCATTGTTCTGATTGATTTAGACCATTTTGTTGTTTAATAAAATTCCAGTTTTGTATTCCCATCTAAAAAAACATTTAAAATTTAATGAGGAAGCTCATCATCAGCAGTGGTTAAATGGACTTAAACGTCTTTATTTGTGCAGCTGTGCAACAGATGATCTCCCCTGATTTCTGAGCAAACCGTTCCGTTAGCAGATGGTCAGTTCTGGTCTAAGTCTGACTTACTGAAATTATACACGACTATCTCTCCATTATGTTTTTTTCCATCTCTTTTATGAGCCACTCAAATATAAAATGAATTCGGCGCCTTTTAGCTCCTTTACTTCAAAACTACAGGAGCGCGGTGTCATTACTGTGTGACAATACAATCGAAAAACAGAGAGCAAGAGGACCGTTTTTTTTTCATACAACTTACCTCTATAAGTATACTGAGGAAATAAACACTGATGATTGGCACTACCTCAGATGTTTGTGGTAATATGTCAGCAACAATCAGCATGAACACTGTCAGTGCTAATAAGGTAGTGATCACCAACGTGATTCTTTCACCAGCCTCTGAGGGAAGGAAAAAGGACAGCAGAGACAGAACTGGTGAAAAAAAGAAAAAAAAAGAATAGAAAAGAAACAAAAAAATTAGCTAGCGCTTCAGATCTGTAGTTAATTAATTGAACAGTTTTTCACTGCTATAGGCGGAGATTGTAGACCAGCAATGATCGAGTCTGCTCCTATGGTCTCCGGCTCAAACCTTTCAATTGTTGGAGACTTGTAACACGCATAATATCATGCTCATCAGAGATTGATGAGCACGTAATTACATCAATAAAATCTAAAGCCTTTAACGTCCATGAGTAACCAAGACAGAATATCTCCTTAAAATATCAATACAATGTTAATCAGACAAGTGCTGAGAGTAAAGAAAATTATTATATACCACAGAAGTGAATAGTGCTTTATGGGCGCTTATTGGTGAATAGTTGTATATATATATATATATATATATATATATGTAAAGAAATGAACATAATTTTGGTATCTATGTGGTATATACTAAAACAAGTATTCACCTCGGTGTCGGTTCGCGGCTTGGTAAATATCCACCGATGTTAACCTCCACTGAGATCAATACTTGTTAAATATCAGTTAGAGGAATATTAGTTGATATAATTCTCCGAAGTAACATGATAGGAATTGTATGGCGGGCAGTAAAAAGAATTAATAATGAGATCTTAGGAGTAAAAGGGTTAAGAAACATATAATTGACTGTTACAGCTGATATTTTTAACTTACGTGTGATTAGAAAACAAGGAACAATTAAATTGACGAAGAAGTATGTTGTTCTTCTCCGTAGCTTTAAAGTGCAGGTGACATCAGAGTAAGGCTGCGGGCAGCATTCATATTTCATGACATTTCTCCCACAGGGGAACCCTACTAAATCCCATTCTCCATTCACTTGTGTTGTTTTGGTATCAGCGAGAGCGCTTTCAGCTTTTATATCAACACGCCATGCGTCATATGTCCACGAGCCGAACTTTAGAGAACATGTCTGAAAAGAAAGTATAAAAAGCAGAATCGACAGCATTCACCCTAAAAACAACACTTTTAAAAATCATACGTCATTGCTTGACGAAACAGTGTGGCAGTCGATACGCCGCGATCCTCATTGATAGCCAGACTCTTTTGAGCGTCAGAAAGAATTATCTTTACATGACCTCTGTCCTGGGTAAAAAAATTAACAATGCAATTTACTCTCGTGGAAACGCGTACAGTGACGTTGCAGTGAGAATATACATGTTGAGTTACGATCCACGTTACTGTAACTAAGTGAAATGCGACGGGTTAATGTTTACTCACCTGCTCGTCAAAGGGAAAGTAATGTACGTCAATTTTACATGAGCTCTGGAGTATGGAGGGTGCTAGCCATGTGTTAGTGCCATTGTGATTCACCTTTATCTTGGTTTTCATCCTGTCCTGAGCCCCATCGCTAGAATCGTCCGCACTAATAAGTAAAACAACAAGAGCCGGCTATTTACACGAGGTCAATTCCAAACTGCAAAAATGACTGAATACCACAAGTAACTATTTGAGTCTGTCGGTTTGTAGTAAACACCAGAGGATAGACCATTGCCTTCAGTTGAAACTTTGATATCCAAAAAGGCCCAACAAGTGTATTTTATAGCCTGGTGGAAGGAATTGATAGTGTTTATAAACTGAGTTGGCTCCTCTCTGGTAGAGGAGGTAGCTTTTGGCGTAGCTATTTGGTACCCATAGCTACGCCATCAGTTTGTTGGTTATAGTTTTCCCCACAAGAAAAGCAATTAAGTGTCAGCATCAGTACGGCTAGGCGGAGCAGTGTTTTAGAGGTAGATTCCTTAACAGTACGAACAAAAAATGTTCGAGGGCCAGGAGACCTTCACCATGGGGAGAGAGAGTAAAAAGAGTGAAAGGAGTTTGTCTTCATCAATGAAATTAAACTTGCGAAAAACTTCAAGTGCGTGTTGGCTGTCTTTTATGTATAATAGTAATGTTTTGACGATGGGAGCCATAATTTTGTCCAAATAGCAACGCCTTGCTTAACTGAAAAATTCGTCGGTCTTTCCAGAAATAGAAACAGAAATTAAGTCCTTACTGAGGAAGGATCTCTCTTGGTCAGAAAATGGATTTTTTTTTAGTTTTACTCCCGATCCATGGGTTGAGATAGTGGCGCAAGTTTTCTGAACCAATCACAAAGCGAAGTAAAGGAAAAACAAAACAATCCCATATTACTTTATAGATACTCAATTGAAAATCGTTCATAAACGGGCATACTATTCACCTGCCCTTATTTTCTTAAGAAACAGGAAATGATAGTGAAGAATATTAATACATGAATATGAAAGCGATCTTCGCAGTTATGAACACTACTAAAGCAGTAGTGAAAAGAAGACCTGAAAAAAACTCAGGCCTGTACGGGATTTGAACCTCTGCGATACCGGTGCAGGCCTGAATTTTTTTTCAGGCCTTCTTTTCACTATACTGCTTAAGTAGTGTTCATAACTGCGAAGATCGCTTTCATATTCACGTCTTTATCCGCAGTTCAAATGTATGACTTTCATATATTCACAGCTAATATAAATACATTTACTTGTTATAGAGGTAAATGTCCGGTGTCCATAATTTATCCGCATCGATGTTAACTTCTGTTATTCCACCATAATCACTCACATTCCACCGCAGTAAAGGATTTACCCAAACCTATACATGGAAAAAAAATGATTCTCCAATAAGGCGAGAAGAAAATGTCACGTTACTCCTATGAGCTTCCTACGACTAAAACCTATAGACATCTAAAGCTTGTCAGACAAAACACGATGTTATGAAAATAATTTACAATTGATTGATAAGTGATTTAAAGTGGATGCGACTTACTTTCCCTGAGACGAAAGAAGATTGAATTTTTGTTATCGATAAAGTTTTTTTTTGCAGATATATTTTAAAAATCAATCTCATACAAATAAAAAATATGCAGCAATTGGTCAAAAGAGAAAAATAAAGTAATCTAAAAAAGGAAAAGATTCTTCAAACCCAGGATGTTGTTCCGTTTCCAAAGAATGGTGCAAAGGGCTCCTAAAATTTCATCATCTGTTTTTTTAATAGCATATCCTGTTTTGTTTTTCATTGGCTTCCTATTTCCTCACTTAAAAAATGAGTGGTTCAATTTTAGAACCCCCTTTTCGTCAGGTTCAGAGCAAAATTATTCTATCTAAGAATCCTTATTGTAATCTGTGTTGACAGATTGACCACAAATTGCACTCGCTCTACGAGCTCGTGCGATTTTGTTAGTCTTTAAAAAAAATTTACTCGTGCTTATTTATTCCAAATTGCACTCGAAATCATGTGATTACCTATACAAAATGAACTGATTATAGTGATATGAGAAAATGAAGAGGAGAAGATATCCATGTACACAGATTTAGGAAGAACACATTTCACTTCAATCAAACTGCTACATGTACCGTGAGGTCATGTAATAACTTTTGGGTCATTTAGTTAAAAAAAAAATTTACGATAAAGAGGATCAATTTTAACTTTTGTTAGGAATCCGGCCTTAATATGATCTTAATTATACTGTTTTTTTCTTTGTTTCCGTTTGTTTTTAGCTTTAGCTCCATTATAAGTCTCTGGCGTGAGGGGCTGGGAAACAACCATCTGTGTATTTGACGTTAAATAAAGTATCTTATCCTATAGAACGCCTAGAGATACAATTGTACAAAATAAACATATAACATATTGGGAAAGGAAAAACAGATATAAGATGATCAGCCGATTGCAGTTAGAATCATTTAACCCCGGATTTCTTCAATCAAAGCGAATCTCAAGAACAAGGTATAGATTTTATTGTCGACAGAATCACTGATGTTTAGTCCTCTGAATTCTTTGTCACGTTACAGAGCAATTAATGTCGCCTCGATGAGATTCATTACATGATATTGGTTATTTCTTTTAAAAAGTGATCACCGACGAAACATGAACTGCTTTATTTTGCTGATAACTTTGGGTCTGGCGATTTCGTTTCCTCTCGCGTATACAAAGGACAACGAACAAGAAAAGATGGTAAATATGTACAGTAGCCATTGTTCCTTAATTGTCACATCTCAATAACAAGCTATCGTTCACTTTGATTTACTGTTCATCATCATTCAGCTTCCTCTCAATTTTGATTTTTAAAACGAATCAATTTGTTTCCAAAGAACGAGCTTAAGCCACTCAACTCTGAGGGCGACAAGGCTAAAATGGACAGTCCACCTGGTAAGTCAGGCTCCTTGTCAAATATATATGTGCGCTGTGGCTGCGAGAGGATAAGTGCTGATCCCAGTGGTAGAGAGGACGCTTAAGCTTATCACATACGAAACATGCCTCGGCTGATCAGTTCTTTTTAGTTCAGTGGTAGAGCATCTCACCACAAAATCAAGAGGTCTGAGAGTGGATTACATCCCCATCCGTCGACTGAACTTAAAGTTAACCAGTCCTTTTCATTTTTATTCTATTGAGATTAACTTTTATTGCACACGCGCGTCTTTTATATTCAATCATCATTTTTCAGGAGGACATGGCTTTGTTGCTGCCGTATCATACTACGGAATTGCACATCATCCTATGTATAATGATTACAGTGGTGAAGGTGATAAATCACAACCGTTAAATATATAACCATTATGGTGCTGTTACAAAAATTTAAGGACATAGAAAACGACAACAGCTACTTTCCCGCCTAGTTTTTCGCTGTTAAAGTAAATTTGATACATTGCCAATCTACCTCACTGTACCAAATACTAGATCACTCTTTATGCCAATGATATAGATACAATTGTGCTAAAACCTACGTGAAAAAGTCTTAAAGCTATGATCTTAAAACTATTCAATAACCTCCGTGGTTAAATTTACCCTCTACCCCTAACTTCCTCACAGGGATTTTTGTAGTTGCTGTTTCTGTCCAAATAAAGAAATGGCCGCTTGAATGGGGTCTGACTAAATCGATTCAGTATTCCAGTGGCTTGGTTTTCAATAAGTTTTTGTTTATGTTCTCTCAATGTATCAACAAGGGTTTCGTTTCCATATCATGTCAGTGCACAGGTTTTAGTTGTTCATTCTAATTCCATTCGGATTGATCTTTCATTTTAAATATGATTAGGCCACTCCCTTTTCTACCCCAATTAATGTTGACAGCTACGCGCCGATTGAGATACTAGAGATCGAAATCACCATGGTATAGGGAAAGGCAAGGAATGCATGGCAAAAAGAACGTGTTATTTGCAAAAGCATTTATTGAAGTATCCGTAATATGACCCGCGCTGAAGATTTTAGGGGAAAAACGTATATTTTCAAAGTTAAATTAAACCGTTATTAAATGACATGTAGATGTGTGCCATTACCTGCCTGATGAAAAGACTCAGTTTTAGAATTTGATTTCTTTCAACCTGTAAAGAAAGTAAAACAAACAACCCAGAGAGCTGTCTTCCTAACCAATATGAATGTACTGTCTAGCTTAAATAACTCTGATTATGCAAAGCCGGCCCACTGGTAAACACGAAGGACAGTGGGAATGAAAGGTCCAGAGAGTTTTCATGCGCTTAGGAAGCATTCACTACTACTCCTGTTTCCGCGACACATCTTAGTGTCATTGTCGTTTACTTCAGCCAGAGAGTTCCTGAAACCGTACGATTTCTCGACAGGATAAGATTATCATGATACATACCACATCTATGATTTGATTCAAAGTTATTCCAAACTGCACTGTAACATTGTCCTTGATCGAAAGGACAGGACGACGAGATTTGCTGTGACTCAAAAGGAGTTCTACCAGTCTTTCGTCGTAATCTCCATCTGCGGAGAGAATTTTTTATATTTGTATCGTTGAAAGGAAATATTGTTTTTGCCATAAACATAAATGTTGACCTCTTGTCCTTTAATAAATAGTAGAATCCGTCAGGAATTCACATTACTGACTTAGAGAGCAGACATATAGTAGTTACTCATTAACTCTGTCTTGATCATGTGCACTTGTTCCTTTTGACCCGAGGACTTGTCTTTGTCGCCTTTCCTTAAGATTTTACTTAAGAAATGTGTCGTTACGAGCCTTCAACAAGGATTTGATTTTTTTTGACGTGAACTGAAAAAAATACTTAAGTTAAACTAAGGCAGCTGTACCCGGCAATTTGCCTCTTTTTGTGGCTTGCAGGGTACCCGCGTTGCCCAGTCATATTACACAATTTATGATGATACGTCGCATTTCTATAATGAGTGATTGTCTCTTGAGGTCGTAATTGAGTGAAACATATTCTCTACCTTGAAAGTTTTCACCAATGCCTGACTTAACACAATAACACACTACCAAAACAAAGATGGTCGGTCGCATGTAGTACATCTCTGAGGAAGTGTCACTGGGCTCACTACAACCTCGCAGCTCGATCTGAGAAAAGAAAAGAAAACAAATAATCACGAGCTTTTGTTGCTCCTTATCCCTTTAACTCTCAGATCAAATTTTTAATTCTACTTACTGTCAACCATGCAATTCTTATAATGCTAGTTCAGAGAGTTTAGTATTGGATTAAATATTTATCCCCAAATTGATATTATAACATAGCTAGTAAATTTGTCTAATCAAATTCAATTGCGCGAGCGTGCTTCATATTCCTATTGTGCACGCTCATGACGTCTGCAAACAAATCCCTCGAGAAAAAATTTTCCATCGGGTTGAAAATGTTATAAAACCATTGGTTCATACGTCAGCTGTGCGTTCATCGAGATATGAAGCACTTAGGAAGTTTGGAGAGCACTCAAGAAGCTAGAGTTGCTCTCGGCTACGCCTCGAGCAACTCTTACGCATCTTTCGTGCTCTCCAAACTTCCCACCTGCTTCATATCTCGATGAACGCACGCTGACGTATGAACCAATTGTTAATTTTACTTTAGTCGCATCACTTATCTGATTGATGTTGTATTGATGCCGTAAGGAGAAATTCTGTCTTGGTCACTCATGGGAGTTTGCGGGTTAAACCTATTTTTGGCTTCAGTTAGACGTTTCCATTGCAGCACATGTCATCAGATTGGCAAACTCCCCTTTGGCCGATGAATATAATGAGGTGCTGAATCGAGCGATAACTAAGTTGGGCTTTTTTATAATAGTATCGTCCATTCCGAACAATATTAAAAAAGATAACGTGTGATCAGGGAAATAAAGAGGTTCTTCTGTAGAGCGGCTCTGGGAGGAAGTTGAATAATTTGAACTGCTTGAAATTGAATGTCAATTACAAAAATTTCTTGGGGCAGTAATACCAGACTGTGAAAGAGTCATTAATGGCTGTACAGCGACAATGACATCATGAGAATAGATGTATGAATGACTTCAACTCTTTAGTTCAAGGAACCTAGGGACAACATTTTTCAGATCTTTCTTAAGAGCCCATCAGCTGCTTCCTACCTCTTTCCTTTGCCCAAAGAGTCCTTGAAAACTTTTTTATATTTCGGATTGTTAATTATCGTTTAAGTTTGCCGTGAAGTTATTTCAATATTGATTTTTAAAGAGAAGCTTAGAGTGACTTAAACAGCAAAAAGCAATAAATAACTCCTACAAACCCTCTTTTTCTTGTTATTTCCAATCTTAAAACACTACTCTTCAATGTAATTAGTTAAAAAAGACCAGTGTGAAAATTTAAAGCTGTACTTTCGTGCATAACCTCTCGATTATCAAGGTCAGTACTTCATTTCATCCGACTTTTAGTTAATCCGTGTAAAATGACAGACCATCATTAAAAGTTTCCGCTCTTAATTAAAAGAGGATTATGTTCTGTACAACACAAGTGTTGTGTCGCGTTTGCTGCCGATTGCTAACTCCACCTTCATAGATAATAATTCATTGCCAAAGAAACCCTACTTTTGCCGTATCTTTAAAAAAGAAGGGATAGTAATCAATTAAGACCCTTGCGATTTCAACGCATTTTATCTATAAGATCGGAATTTCGAAATTCTCCAGATACTGTTTGCATAATTTTCTAATTTAAAGAAATGACTATTTCCCTAAGTTTGGCGATGAAATATGGAGCGATTTTCGTTTGATTTGAGAGTTAAAATGGAGGATGGATGAGCTTACAGATGGACGATTATAATAAAAAACATTTATAGATATGTTCGGGCTCATCAAATTATCGCCAAGGGAACAAATTTAACATTCTACTGTTTTCTGAACATTCCATTTTCTTTCTCAGCCTCTACTAATTACCATGGGTAAAAAAGGTCACCAGAAGGAAAAAACGCTGATGCAATTCAAGTCATAGGCAAAATTTGCGTAATATAACTGTTAGCTCTTAGGCCCTATAATTGTACTGGATTTGTTCACTGATGAACACGGTAATTTTGAAATGCACCTCTCTTAAAATAATTATATTGACTTAAGAAATAAAGTGAACTATGTTATTGTACTCTGCATGTTCTCCTAGGATGAAGAAAAGTGAGAAGAGTCCGAGAAAGATGTTTCAGTCTCTAATACCTTCTGAAGTCTGCCACCATAATATGAATTTTTATTTTAAGGAGTCAAATAATTCATAACATAAACACTACGTTCCAAGTTATCTCCACTTCGCTCCATAACTTAAATAGACCTCTTCACGCCAAGCTACTTCCTAGCGCTTCATATATGCCGCCATGTTTTTACCGCTATTATATCTGCGCCGTTTTCAGATGAAACTTCGCCGTAAATTAATTCCAAAAACTGCGCATGAAATACATCGCAATCGGCCGACACAAAAACATTTACACACACTTAAAACAGGTACCTACCGAACCAGGTTTACGTTGGTTGTCTTGACGTTTTAAATCACAGTTCGCTTAAGTAGCGTTTTGGATCTCGTGATCTTCTTAATTTTCCACTGGCCAACACAGTTACCTTTGAACAATTTGGCTGCTAAAACGCACCAAAATCCAGGTCTTATTAACAAAATCCATAAGAGGTATAATAAGGTTAAAGGTGGATTACACTTCAAAGAAATTCCTAACCTGCTGTGAGAATATTTATTTGACTATCACTTGTCACGGGAAATGTCGTGTTCATCTGCTAATAGAACACGTGCACTTCATGTTCCTCACTTTTCTTTTCACATAAGGTCTCAGACCCATCCAGATAGATCAAGTCTTAGATTACCCTCGGCTTTGTTTGATAGAAGTTTTCCATAATTGTAACTTGTTCGTTTTGTTCTGACCGGGACAGCAGATAAACCCATAACAAATCTCACGTGATCGAGGAAGTTGCTTCAAACTAGGCTGTCTAGAATATACGCAAACGCTCAGATTCAATTAAAAAAAAAAACCAAAACAAAACGAAACAAAACAAAACAAAACTTAAAACACTACTCTATCACCATTTGTTTTCACGTAAGTAAACATTTCGAACACTAGCAAAATTTGTTTCTAATTAAAACAAGTCTCAACACTTTACCGTAATGTTTGTTGAGTACTGTCACGAGCTTGAGGTGCCATGGCGGTTTCGGATTTATTTGCTTTGCTTACAGCTGAAACAAAAGAACAATTAGAATATGGATAAATGAAAATTTCCCTAATGACATTCACATAATACCGCTTCTTGAGATGTTGAAAACACACAAATGAAATAAATCATCAAGATTTAAAAGTATAAATAACTAGACCGCCTTTTTCCTATTTATCACATTTAAATAAAATCAAAAGTAAAAAGTATAAACGTTTTTCTACACCATACTTTGAAAATTCTAAATTCTAATTCTCTGAACCGTATAATTAGCAAGCAAAGGAATTCTACTAACTTGCTTTCTTATCAGGGAATCAGAGATCAGCACAGCGCGAGCTAACAGATGTATAAACAAATAAAGTGAATATACGGCGCCATGAAGGCTGCGAGTGTTCTGCTTAGCTTGCCCACATTAGTCTCCGATCAGAGAAGCGTTTTAAATTTACACGGCGTTAAGGCAGCAAAGCAAGGTGACGATATCTTTTCAACAGAGACATTTGTGACCAGATTCAACCGTCACCAAATCACGATACTTTCTACTGGGAAGGAAAAACACGCAGAAAATTAGGCTTGCTCGTGGTGGCATGCATATATATATATATGTATATATATATATTTGTAGATATATATATATATGGTTTCATTTTGTTATCACCTTTGGATTAAGTTAACAACGAACTTAGACCTTTCAGAAGTGAGGGTTTTTGATCATTTGGATATCTACTTTCTAAGTTAATCAAATCGAGTCTTAGGGATGAGAAAGTGCTTCAGAAATTAGTAAACAATTCATCCTGTTTTGAAGTTCCTTTTCCATATCAAGACCATGGGTATGTAATACGAAAGCTATATTATCAGTGACTTGACATCAAATTTATCCCTTTGCTTATAGAGATTACTTTTGCTCACATTTTTTTGTAACGATCTGACCCACAAACCGCAAAGCGGAAGAGGAAAAAGCGAACAATGAACGCTTTCTGTTTATACAAAATTACGTCTTAGTGCGTCGGAAATGGAGTCACGAAGCTGATGTTTGGAATTCCAAATGCAATTTCTCAACCTTAAAGACTAAAGGAGACTGCTGATATCGCCGAAAATGTTTTGCAACCTTCTAGGATCTAGCGCCAAGAACCACATTTTAAGAGGTTGTAGGTGGTATCTTGGGAGAGAGGTGCGAAGTCATACAAAAGCCAGGTGGTCAGTAAAATCTTATTTCGCTCGTTTTGGGTGGGAACCAATCCATCGAGCCCGCATACTCAATTTTTGTTTTATTCAAGTTACATCTATCAGCCAACTGGAAAATTACAATAGAACCATTTACTTGAGAACGTTACCTATAGTTTCCTTCTTTATAATTTGTTGTAAAATGAAGATCGTACCCAAGATAAGTTTTCTAACTTTAGAATAAGAATATCGTGACTAATCTTGCTTAAAAATGTGTTTTACTCAAAAATTGAACGAAAAAACGACTTCAACTAGCACCCTCGAGGCCATAATGTGTAATGATGGATCTACGTTTACATTAACAACAGTTTAACGGGGTGGACGCAAATTCTCTGATATCCAACCATGTATGTTTTGGTCAAAATTAACTCCCTCAGAGTTCAGAAGTCAATGCTAACGATCACCGGGCACTAATAAAAAAATCGCCGTGAAAGAGAAATCCGAAAAAAAAGGAGTAAAAATATAAAAAAAAAAAGTAATATTACGAAAAAAGCGAAAAAAAAAAAAAAAAAGGAACGGAAAAAACAAAAAGCAAACAAACAGGTTGGTTTTCGTCCAAAAACGTTTTAGATGTGCAGTGGGTTTGAACGTTGCCTAAATAATGTCAATGTTCTTAAAATGTGATTTTAACTCAATAATGATCTTAAAGAAAATCAATACTTATACAGAAAAATATATTTTGAAAAGCCCAAGAGGGGAATGAAAGGTTTAATTTAATTTTTGATCCCTCCGATTCAACCAACGAACAAAGTATTAAGATCGAGATGAAACGTCAAATATTACAACGAAATCCGAAATGGACATATAAAGCAGGAAATAAAGACCCAATTATAGTGCAAGCTATTATTTACAGCGTCAAATATCTATACTGGAACAAATTTCAATGATGGATACAAAATTCAATTTTTTTTCAAAGGGCTACTCTATGGAACTTGATCGACATTGTTGTTTCAGAAAAACGCATAGGGAGAATTTTCGTCGGTTTTAAAAGCATGATTGAGTCAGTCTTAACCCCGCCTTTTATCAGTATGTCATTTTGACGTAACACCAAATTCTAATATCAAGCTTGCATAGTAACGCTTGGTAGTTAGAATGTAGAATTACTAATCTAAAGAATGCGAAGGTTCAGCAAAGAGTTGTTAAGGACAAATTATCTTTAATTTTCAAAGCTTGTGAACTTTCCTTTCTCGACAACCCTGTATAGCCTATGGCCGAGCCGATAACTAAAAGAGGTCAAATTTTGTCAACTTCGATCAGCGCGCGTGAAACAGTCTCACGCGTCCATGCAAAGCAGTCAAGAATATCAATTTCGTGCGTTAATCATATTTTGGAATTTGAAAAAACAAGGCAATAAGCGAAGCTATCAAAGTGAGCGTAAAAATCCACATGCAAGTGGTGTCCACGATTGACGCAGCCATCATCCACTCCTCGCGTTGCTTCCCTTCTTCGTCCTGCGCTTCTTGAGCCTCCACCAGTTTTTCTAAAGCATTTGCAATGGCTCCCTGCTTGTGCGTAATGGCTTTTGTCAGAGAGGTTTGGTCATCATATCGCGTCTCTTCTGTGACGTCGTTCCCAACATAGGATCTTCTATGTTCTCTGTCGTCTGAAGACGTTCTTCCTTCGGTGGCCCACTTTCCACTCGCTAATCCAGAGAGTCTCTTCTCGAGCAAACCAAATCTTTGATTCAGGGCTTCGTTTCGAGGTGAAAACGCCTCGATGTATCCATTGTCTGACCTCACAAGTTTACGTTTTTCGAATGGGGCTCCTGTTTCTAATGGGTTTTCCGAGTTGTCATCACGAAGTTTCTTGTGAAAAAGCTTTCCCAAGCAGTGGAGGACCACAAAGCGAAGCCAATTTGGCATCTTGTGAATAGAGGGATTTGAAAAATGATACTTGAGAACCACACATGTCCCAATAAGAGCAATTCCAACCTGAAAAAATTTAAGACTGATCATCGTTTCAATAACTAGAATCATTAGCGGTCAAGTGATTTGATGTCAACATTTCTTCCATAATTCTACTTTTACCGACTTAGCGAGGAAAGGTAACTTGAATGTAACATGGCTTCATATTTTCCGCTTTAAAAGAGTTTGCCATAATAACTCCCAACTTAGATATAGTTTTCAGAGTATCTAAGCCAACGGAAACGTAGACTTATTATCTAATTATCTATTTTTGCACATTTTTCGCGTTGTCGGTTAACGAAAATGTACAAACTTCAAATTTAATCCTTCGCACTGAAATCTACCAAATATGACCCTCTGTAAAGTTGTGTCATAATGTCCGTTAACGGTGGCACTCGTTCCACATCTTACACCAATGATTGTTACCTACTAAGTACTAAAAGTTACTTCGGTCGTGATGGAAACATACCTCAAAAATACAGCAGGAATAAAAGGTGGATATGATAGATACGGCATCTGATGTCGGAGGAATGATTTCAGCCACCAACAACATGAACACTGTCATGGCAAGGAGATTAGTGATGACCAATGAGATGCGTTCACCAGAATCAGGTGGAAGGTAAAAGGACAAGATTGTGAGACCTGTGGAGAGAAATAACATTCAGTCCGCATCACAGTGTTGTTGTAGATGATAATCAAGCTGCAGTGGTGGTTAGGACGGAGAGCATCTTGCTATGTGTAGATTCAACACCTATTTCGTAAACTTTGCCCCGTTTACTAGGGATACAATTCTAATGAACTAGACTCAATCAAACTGTTTTATTCCACTCTCGTATTCGTTTACTGACAACGGGTGTGTAGAAAGCTACTCTGCAAAATTTGTAAGAAATCACTCTCTTATACGATATTCTCTACATTGTAATTGGTTGTAGATAAGTACTGATTTAAAAGGTCATTCAAGGTTGCGTTGGTTATGTAAACCGATCAATGTCCCAAAATCACTACAGGCGGTGCTTCTACCTCTTGACATAATGTTCACACTCATCATCTGACATGTGTCACGCAAGAATGACGAAGTCTCCGACACCTATATCCTATTTTATGAGCGTATTGAACATTTGATCTCTTTAATGAATGCATAGCTTACGCCCCAGTACCAATACTCACTTACCTACAATAACAAGGCAAGGGATGATCATGTTGAAAAAAAAGAACAAAGTTCTTCTCCGAATCTGCACTTCGTAAGTGACGTCTGGGTATGGTTCTGGACAACAAACGTATTTTACGATATTTCTTTTGCAGGGAACAGCAACCAGATCCCACTCTCCATTGCTTACAAACTTATCAGAAACACCTTCATCTGCTTCAGGCCTTAAATCTAGTTGAAAGCCATCGTAAGTCCATGATCCGAACTTCAACTTACAGTGCTGTTCGTCGAAAGGGAAGTACTTAACGTAGATCTTGCAGGAGCTTATAAGGATTGCTGGAGACAACCAAAGATTGGTACCATCACTAGAAACCTTAATCTGTGATTTAAATCTCGCCAGGGACCCGTCTGTGCTGTCATCGACACTGTTGGGGAAAAAGGAAATAAAGTTGTGAGTACACTCAGAAAATAGTCACATAAAATTTTTGATTGCGTTAATGTAATTTGACAGCTGAAGTATTTATCATTCTAATAATCAAACACAGACTTACGTCCATCTCTTCAAACCCTTTACAATCATCCAATTTTTATGCCTGTTTGAAACAAAACTACTTACTTATTGTAAAGGACTAAGTCGGGTTTCCAAACTTCTGTTGGGTTAACATTAATAGTCGTAATTCCTCCGTAGTGTGTTGCATTCCATCGGAGGAAAGGATTCACCCATTTCTAAAGAAAATAGCGAAAACTGATTCAGTATATTCAGCATGTAAAACTGTACACAGTTCACGTGCTTACACTCGTACACTCTCCCCACCCCTCTCCCCACCCTGGAGTATGGACTGGGTACCAGTAAAAAAGTTTGTGAAACATGATAAATTATTGGGGGGGGGGGAAGGAGTAGCTGAGATGAACTAACTCGCACCAGAGAAGGACAGAAGTCCTACATTTGCTTGATGCTTAAAAAAGGTTAAGCTCATGGCCCAGAGACTCGAAGACCTTAAACCTTACCTGCCTCACCCAAACGCTAAGTCGCATGAGCTCATTTCTCTCGTCCTGCAAACAAAAACCAAAACGCGCTTAAATAAATCGTATGTTTATCAGTTGAGAGGTACGATCTTTGAAAAATTAAGCCGTGCAGGGTACCTGGAAGTGTTAAGCTTATAATAACTTTCTACTCATGATTTTTCAGTCTTTGCTCAACTATATTAATATCGTTATAACTCGCAACAAAAAACAACAGATAGGAAGAAGAAAAGCTTTGGTCTGTTTCCACTAACTCTCAGTGCTGACCTGAGATAGGGAAAATTATCAATGATATTGAAATAAGATTGTTATTTTATCACAAAAGCCTGGTCAAAAAGGGATACAATGTATCTCATACACCACGTACTCACAATGTCAATGAGTTGATGCACAGATATACCCAGTATCACTGTAACATTGTCTTCCTTTCTCAGCGCCGGCCGTAGCCGCTTGTCGTATCCATCGAACAAGTCTCGGAATAGGGTGAGCTCCTCACGGTCGGGAGACATGTGGGTTATTCCACTCGTGGAAGAATGGCGCTGAGACGAAGGCGCGGTGAAAGGAATTTGTGGGACCCCTGTGTAACCATTTAACAATTTTGAATTAGTAGTTGAATGATATATTTCCACGTCATCGTTTTCATATTCTATGCTGAGCCTGTCGTATGATGACGTCGTTCCGCGTTTTTCAGACCCTATCCTTGGCAGTTGTCTTGAAAAAATTGTTCTGAGAGACAATGCTTCAAGAACTCATTCAATGTCACATTTTGCAGTGTTCTTGAGGATGTCCATATATAGAAAAATATGCTTCAGTTATAGTTCGAAATCCGAAGTTTTATTCCAGCTAGTGCGACAAAACAGACATCGCAAGTCCGGATTGTTTAGTTTTATAACCCGAAGACGATGTGTAAGTTTTGGAAACAATAATTCTTTGTCATCATTCATCGGCAAATTAATTAAAGGTAAATTAACTGCCCAGGGGCAGTCTGACTCGTCAGTTTATTTAAAAGCGTTGAGTGTTGTCTAGTAACTTGTTATAATAGAATAATTGTATTGAATTTCACCTCATCGATATGGAAACGGCGAAGAAAAAAATTCAATGAAGTTACCTTTTATATATATCACCAAAGGGTCTAATTTGTTTGTAAGAGTGGAGAAAAAACCAAGTAGGACATAGTCACACACCAGATGAACGGTATCTCAGTGTACTTTGCTATTGTTTTAAGTGTCTTGTGTAATTTAAGTATTGATATTCCTTTAGACTATGCAGAGTATTTAAAAAAAAAATTGAATGAAGATAATAAAAGTATCCCAAGTAATGGTTTGTGAGTTATGTCAGTTTTGCAATTAGGTTTACCGTTAGTATTATAAGCAAAGTATCCTATAACTGCTACGAGGAACATAATTTCGAAAAAAATTGGAAAAAAATTAGCTTGCCGCTGCCAAACAAGAAGCTGTCGATCTGCCTTTGCTGCTCACCTTATCCTCAAACTTTCTCTATCATCAAACAGTTTTTGCCTCCTCACTGACTAAGATGTTAAAACAGAGCCATCAGGGAGAGTTATAAGGAGTGTTCTTGAGGATGTCCATATATAGAAAAATATGAGAAGTGAACAATCCAAAACTCTCTTTCGAAAATTTCAGAACACATGGTTATCTTGTATAGTTAACTTACAAGCCGGTAAATGACAACATGCTTAATACCGTCCATATCTTTAGAACTATAGAAGTTTTGATTAAGGAGAACCATAAGCTTCCTCTCAAGATATTAATCAATCCAGAAATTTCCTGAGTCCACTGATTATGGGCTGGAGTAACCAATCACTAACTGTCTTGGCCTGGGAAAAAAATCCCCTCTCAGGTGAAGTAATCCAGAGTACCCAGATAAAAACACTCTCTCCCCTCCCCTCCCCCAACCCTCTCAGTGTCCTATTCAAATCGTATTTAATCACACTGGTAGGTTTCACGACAGGAGAACATTTTAAAAGTGGCGTAACTTCCTCTAAAGGAACCTGACTGTTTATTTTAAAGAGGAAAAAAAAAGTATTTGATAGTTTGGTTCGATTTCATCAAGTAGAGACCACATCGATTGCATTTGTGTTTATTTGTAGATTCCTTAACTTTGACAGAGAAAGTCCCAATTGGTGACATAGGGAAAAACAATGTGTTGTTGTACCAACATGAGCTCAACACTCTATCATCTTAAAGCTCACACAATACTCTGTTTGACTGCCTTAATCACTGTTATTTTTTTTGGATAAAATTGTACTAAAATATAAATGCGTCTTCGCCTTGGAATGTATTAAATGTGTCGGTTGAAAGCTTAATGAAGGTAGCCTACCCGTCAACTTATGTTAGGTCAAATTGTTATCCGCGAGAGGGTGATTTTGTGCGTGTGTTCATGTTTAGCTAAATTTTTGGAGTTATGAGTGGCTTTTATGAATAAGCTTCTTAAGAAATGTTTTATTTTTGCACCTCAATCCATTTATGAGCCAGTCCTTTGATGAAGATAACTTAAGTTCCGTTTATTAATCCAAACGGCATTTCCCCTTGACCAACACGCACACCAAATATCGCCATAATAATTCACCGTTATCCACTTCACGATTGTCCCACATCAGTTTTATTTGCTTAATCCGAACAAAGTCACATCTGGACGACATAATCACCAAAAAACCGTAACTTTGTCGGCCGTGAAATAATAATTCATATTTCTCCCTTAACTGACAAGTGATATAGGAGCTCTCCTGATACGTTTCAGTCTCCGGCCCAAATTCCGATGTTTAGGATAATGATGTCTTCTACAAGCGTGGTTGTTAAAAGTGATTTTATGCATGACAATCCACAGCAATTGATCGAGTCAAATACAGGAGCTCACTGAGTCGGGCAATGTCGGTCCTTTTGTTCATAACTGTTGCAGCGCAAGTTTTTCTAATGAGTTATGACATCAAATATTTCACTGTAAAAAGAGAGTTTTCTCTTGAAAGCTTAAAAGCGAAGTCAGGATCAATTCCTTATAAGATCTACGACGTTTTCCTAATAAAAGCTCCTCTGTTAAGCTACAATTTTCTGTTTTCGTGATACAAGTATGGAAATAAGTGACAACTCCCAAACTTTGCGAAACACTCACCCAAACAAAGTCAAACACATTTTACTTTTAAGAATGCCTAGCAATTTGCAGTTTCTAGAAGATTTATCCAAACGATGGCTTAGTTTGACGTGAAACGTTTGAAACATTAGCTATTGTGATATAATAATATTGAAAAGTACATGTTTACATACCTGTATTGTTTGCGCCCAAAACGGTTTTTAACACGGAAAAACACAATGCCACTGCCACAGCAAAACTCATCTTAATCTCAGGTTGTTGTCGCACGAAAATCTTTCACTTTAACAGTTTTACTCCGCCACAAAGCTGCTTCTCATCACAGTGAAGAGGGTTAAAATTCGTCGACAGAGCGATCCTGGAACTAGATAACATTATGTCAAAGTTTATCACTTTGTTGACTTTGTTATGCGGGCGGAAACCACATGAAGCATGTTTTGTTATAGTTCTACATACTGTGCCTTTCAGAAGACAATACTTAACTGTTTAAAATCAATCACCGATTTATTTATATTTAAACATCTGACAAAACACATCAAAGCTTCAGAAGAAATTGTGCACGTAGAATCGAAGCTAATACTTCTTTTTTTATGCGGATCATAGACACACCGGTCGAGAGGTTGTTGAAGAAACAATGAAAAAATTCTTGGACTTCAGTTGGCGGTGTTATCTGAACATCTCTAAAGAACAAGAGAAGGGTTAGTAACTGATATGGAAGATACATTGATCTCTTAAATGTGAAAAAACTTTGGAACAATGTCGGATCGGATGTAAAGAAAAGACACTGTTTTTAATAAAAATAAACCTGCGTAATATCGCCTACAAGACGATGATCCACAGTAGGCCTAAACAGTAAATGCTTGGTTGACAACCGAGAACAAGTCAACTAAGATCAAACAAACCCAAAGAGTTCGTGAATTTGCCAAAATGCCCTACTGTATGATCAATTACCGCCAAATTTCTTTGCTGAAAGGTGCTAACCACAAGTGCTCTGTTTGACCCGGTCGGTGAACCGAGGAACTACATATTTATTGGCTTAGAAAGATTTCGGCCACCCTTGGTGCATCTTTAAAACGAAGGCTTTTTTTTTTTCAAGTCAGTCGTTTGTAACTTATTATCGTGATCCCAAGCCACCCTGATATCGTTTTGGTTTATCGTCACCTTTCTAGGATCTTTCTTCCCAAACAAACGTTTTTTCCAATAGTTCTCTTCTATTTCTAGACACGGTTTAAGCATTGCAAAGAGGGGCGATTCCTTTAATTCTGAGTAAATCTGGAAAAAGTTGTCGTTACCATGAGCTAACTGGTGGGTATAAATCGTGAAAATTTCTACTCATAACAATTACTATATCAAAGTATGTGAGACCGTTGCATTATTTTTGCATTCAGGCGCCTCACCGCTTTGTCGCGTGTCTATTTCGGGGCCCTTTGTTGATGATAATGAAGAGTGCACTTCACCTGTTTACACCCATATCATTAATTTTCATGTTTATGAAACTCGACCATGCTTGTTTGACAAAATTAATTTAGTTATAAGTCTATTCTTAAAAATGGTTTTTGTCAGCAGAAGGCAACTTTCAAAACTGCTCTACAATATATTTTGATTAATGAAACTTGATCCCGAACGAGCCTCGTGCGACACGATAGACGACAGGCCTTGTAAATTTGGAACAACAACCTTTCTCTTGGCTTTTAATCTGTTCGTGATACACTTGCATGGAGTTGATTCTACGCGATTATCACGGATACCCAGTTTCCCCCAGTGTTTTGGGCGTCCGAAGGACCAGTTGAAAGAGTGGACTATTAGCTCTTTAAAAACAAAATAAATGAAGAAAAACTTCATACATTTTTTTTTCATAATTCAATTAGGTTTAATTTCTCAGATCAATCTTGTCTGTTGTGAATCAGAAAATGGTTCAGAGATAGGATCGCCGCAACCCACAGTGTTATTATTGATGTGATAAATTTGTCTTCAAATACAAATAGACGGGTGAAAGTTTTAAAATGCGAGCTGATAAATCTCTTTCTATACATAACTGAACCGCTCGGCTTACCAGAATCAAACGCATTTAACCGCTGTCAAGGGATGAAATAAAGAATTAGCTAGGATGTCGGGTATATTTTCTACGATACCCTTTAGTTAATTAATGCATTTGACCTTAATCGGTCTTCGGTAGGCAATCCAATGGCACTCAAATCCTTTGGCCCAGCCATCTGTTTTCACGCTATCTTACCACATAATTAAGGGCGACAGAACCGGTCAAACGTAGTTTGTATGGCGGTTTTTATAGTTTGTGCTTGTTAAAAAGATGTTGTTAATGGTTCTGGAAATATTTACATTCAGAAAATATATGGACTATTATACGCGCGGTAAATTTATCATTTCAGTGAAACTTATGTTGAGGTAAGGAAAAAATGGAATTCCAAATTCCATTTTATTTTATCTCAGCAATATGCCCGACAATATATAATCAGCTGTTCATTTTACCAATTGTTTCACCATGCAACGGAATATATAGAGAAGATAATCAAAGGACTGAAAAGATACAGACAATAGACTGGATGGACTCATTTAACAATAGGGGAAGTTAGAATTTATAAACAACATTTTCTTTCTGGCTAAGGTCAGATATTTTATTCTACGCACGCCTTCCAGATTTAGAAGAAGGTCACGAATTTGTGTTTCGGGAAATGTTCCAGTCTCAATTTAGTTCTCCCCTGAGTGAATTGTTCTCATATGAGGATTGATTAAGTCCTTCAATTAACGAGGCAATTCTGCCAAAAAAGAATGCAATTTACACCTCTCTTTTCAACTTCTTACTAATTATAACAGGGCCTTACCAGGGAATATTGGCCCGAGGTCGTGGCAGGGGGGTGTACGGACCGAGGGCAGTAAAAGACAAAAACGACCGAGGACCAATAATTTCCAGTACAGCTCGGGCAAGCAAAATTAGTAATTAGTTTTTTATTATAATTACACGGCACTCAGACCAGACTTGTCTAGGCAAAGATAAAGGCCCATGACCGTTTCCGCGGAGACGGTCTGTATTGCAAAATACGGGCTAAGTAAGAACCAATCAGAACACAAGTAATTATCTCACGACTACATTGAAATAAAGTAATTATCTTCAGCGTGGAACAGGAGTGGTAGTTGTATTAAGGCAAGACCGTTCGGAAAATTAATTGTAGGTGACACGAAAACATAAGCTTCTCCTGAGTCAAGAGACTGAAAGCGTTCAAATTAGAAGCTCATCTTTACCGAAGGTAACTGACTGATGATGCGTCCGATTTTTAAAATTATTTAATTAATACATTATTTTAATCATGTCTTTCACCAAGCTTTTTTTCTCCCTAACGTACTACGTACGTAACGTGAATTTTATCAAGATGGCTGTTGAGACGATTCGCCTTCCACTTTAGTTCGACGAGTGTTTTACAATGTAAGCAAGAGTTTTCCTCGTGGGTTTGGAAGTGATTCAAAACGCTCATTTGCAGTTTTATTTAAACTTTGCTTTGACGCCTCTACCGGCCCCAATTAAAAACGTTAAGATAGTTACCCGCGCGAAAAGTTAGAGTCAGAAACCTGCTTGTTTCCAATTATCATAAATGTAAATTAGGCTTTTGAAATTGGAGTGAGCCACATTGTTAAAGATATTAAGTTGTAATCTCTCTCTAAAGTGGTACAAAATAGAAGATTTAACCGCGATCGGCCAATAATTGTTTAACTGGTGAGTATATAACATTAGTAAAGGATCGGTGAATTCCACGATATACATTTAGCTCTGTCATCCCCCAAGAAAAAATTGGAATTGTTGTAACCAACACAGTGCCTTTACTCGAGGACAAGACTTTTCCAAACGCAATTTTTAGGGCTGGAATGATAAATTTGCTTAATGGAATCGTAAAAGATTGGCACGTGTAACTTTTCGTTTAAAAAAAATTTGTGAAATACTGAATATACCGGCTTAGTCTAAACAGATAACATCACAAACGTCTGTTAGGCATAATTTTCACTAAGACTTCCAAAGCAAATGAAGACGGAAAAAGTTTTGATCTGCTTCCCAGGCGTTGAAATTACCGGAAGAAAACACTTCTATTTTTATAGCGAGCGAGTGGAGTTTTTTAACTCGAAGCATCATCAGATACATCAGAGCTTCACCTGAAATGCATTAAGGCGGTTCTTTATTTCGGTTTATCAATATTCCTTAATTTCTTATTAATTTTTTTTCGCGTATTATTTCATTTTGAAAGAGACATCGTATTAGGGGAAGTAAAAATATTTTTCAATTCCTTGATAACAGGATGATGTATGCATAATAAGCTCTGTTGGTAGGGAAGTAATTTAATCACAACAGCTCTTGTTTTTTTCGTTCTATTTATTTTTTTGGGGGTAATTGTTAATTCCATCGCGCAGTGAATCTCGACAAGAGCCAAAGAGTTACGATGATAGACTTTTTGTATGAAAAAAAAATTCAAGTGTGACTTGCTGCGCCAAAAACATCCTCTACAAAGGCCCATCAAATGCTCTCCCGGCCACAAATCCTTTGGAGAAGCGGACCAATCATTTGCTAATTCCACTATACCGCATCCTCTTTAACTCTGTAATTCAACATTTTAAGATGTTATTAACCGGCTTGAGACATGATTTTGAATTATTTGTTCAAAAAGGAACTAAATGCCTTCAGGGGACCCTAATATAACTGGGTTTGAACACGTGTAAAAGCAACTGCATGTCTATCTATCACCATATTGACGACTTTTCACGGGAGGTTTTTATCATTTACTCTAGTTTCAGTTTCTAAGAAGGAGAAGGATTGAAGACAATTGCCAGAATTCTCTATCGTCCGTAGCTACGTACTGATTTTGAGACTGGAGTTTGGGTTTCTGCTGCGTATGCTAAGATGTGGCTTTTCATCAGAGATTTCACCTTTCCAAAAATAATTTTTCTTGCCATTTATTTTCTGTCGGGATGTTCAACAAAACAAGGTAGGTTAATCAAAGAGAAAGGGTTTTTAAAACCTGCAATGAAACACGCAGGCACGTCCGCAATTTCGAACCAAATACGAACGGTAACCGCATATGTAAAACTGATTGAATTACCTGCAGTGAAAATGAAAAGCGTTCTCATTGTGTTTCACTACCACTGTAAACCTCAAATTTGGGTTTTAAGTCCCACACTTATAAAAACTGCAGAGAAGAAGCACTTGATTCCTGAAAAAAAATAAATTTAGAAAAAAAAACTCACAACGATATGCGTCTTTATGGACCTGCTTTACGCTGAACTTTTTTTTTCGAAGAGTACTAACTGTGTTGTTTCATGAATTGTAGATGAGTGTGGGTGTCCTTAACATTACTGAATTGCTTGTGTGTGTGGCCGAGATTTATCAGCTATTTTAGGGCAAATTAGGTTGCTTTTTTTTAAGTGAAGATGTTCACTTGATGCAGTTTACTAAATCAAATTTTTAATTCATTTAAATTGTGATTGACTAGTGCCAGGAAACTCTGCACCTGAGATGAGAATAGACGACGACGACGAACAGCGGTTGTTGAAATACTTGTTTACCAACTACAATCCACAATTGCGGCCTGTCGAGAACAAGTCAGACCGCGTCACTGTCACCTTTGGCATTTCTCTTCACCAGATCATTAATGTAGTAGGTTTCCTGTATTTCACTAACTTCTTTAGAAGAACTGTTGATAATAAATCAGAAATTAGCACATTACAAACATCCACCTAAGCTTCATTTACACCCTTACGCTTACTTCATGTCTGCCAGAATCTTATTTTCAAAGAGTTCCTCGGAGATTTTTCGCTATGAAATTTCAAAAAAGTTGCAAATGGAGACAACGATGTAGAAAGGTTGTCCACTTCTGTTGCATAAATATTCAGTTAAGTTGCTGATGGGTTTTGGAGTCTACCGCGTAGACTTGTAGTAAGAACTACCCGTTTTCTAGGCTCAAAAAATAAAAACAAAACAAAATAAAATAATCTCCCGCTTTTTTCAATACGACTTACCAGCGAAAACAGAGGTTGTGATGTGTTGTGTTTTACGACCACAACTCAATCCAAACAACCGGAAAGTATTAAACTATTACGCGATAGGCTTGATGCAACTTTTCAATGGCTACGAGAGATTCATATTTTATTTTTATTTACTTTTCTGCAGGACGAGAAGAATCAGCTCTTGCAGACCAGTGTATGGGTCAGACAGGTAGGAATTTCTGTTTCCTGGATACCTTACCAAAGATGGTTGCACAATGTATCTAGTATAATATCTAGTATCGGATAGAAGACCAAAAGGGATGAGTGAAGGGAAATTGAGCTTTTTCTAGCTATACATATAGATTCCACTTTGCCGTACATCTGTTTAGTCAGATAGATCACAGATGACGTCAAAATGTGGTAAGAACGAAAAAGAGGCACGCAAGGAGCCGCCGAGTGTGTCACTGAAGCTCTTTCAACATTTTTCTGTGATCTATTACTGTACAAACCCAAGGCAGTATGGAATCCATAATTTGTTTTATACGATAAAAGAGCCAAAATGATGCGTCTGTCTTTCAATAGATCTTAAGTAAGAACCAATCAAAATCCCTGTATGTTTAGCTTCTCATATATTTATAAAAAGGCATGAGGTAAGTTTCTAAATAAACTGTGGTGCTGCGTCGGTGGGAGAGTATAACAAGGTAATTTAGTATTATCAGCTGAGTTGATAACACTCGAAGCGTCAGCTTTCAATTTGCAAACCCTTTACGGTGACCAATTCACGTTATCAACTCAGCTGATAATGCCAAATTACCCTACAAAAAAAGCATGATCAATTAAACTCAAAATTTAGTGATGTGCCATTCACACCCTTTACGGTGACCAATTCACGTTATCAACTCAGCTGATAATGCTAAATTACCCTACCCTGATTGTAGAATGATTCATTTTATTCTGATAGGTTTGGAACAATCCTTTCCTTGTTTGGAACCAAACAGACTTTGGTGGAATAAAATCTGTCAATGTTCACTCTTCACAGGTCTGGATACCAGACATCTACCTATACAATAAGTAAGTTAAAAATGTAATCCTGTAAGCTAAGCGGAGTAAGGAATGTAAGAGGATGATAAACGTTTTTGGACCTGTAGCTCTCTTTGATTATTAAACCAACGAGACTAACTACCAAAGCCAGTTCAGGCATTCGTTTCAAACCCAAATTTAGAATATTAAAATATGACTTTACAAACAACACTTGTGGCACAAAAAACTCTCGGGAAGAGCTTTTTCGTTTACCCTCTACACGATATGCTTATATCTGTTCTTAAATGCAGTTTGTGATCAGCGAAGTATTCTATGTAAAATGATTTTGTAAAACGAAAGAGAGAATTCAAAGTAGTAGTAACGAATAACATTCTTTCAATGTTGCACTTTTCAGCTCGTAGCTGGTTACTTATACTTGAAGCTCCTTATAATAAAGTTTAATTTTTAGCGCTGACCACGAACGTGAGGGTGGAATGGATCAGTTTCATACACAGATAGTAATCAACTCAACTGGTTGGAACATGTGGCTGACACCTGTGATCCTGTACAGCTCTTGTAAGATGGACGTCAAGTATTTCCCTTTCGATACCCAGGTAAGGATCTCCGAAACATCCACTGATTAACATGTGATTCAAGGTTACGTTCGGATTTCAAAGATAGAGCACAGTTCGATTGAATTTTGTAAAACGAGAACCAAAGCAATCACAACAGCCATGCAATCCGAGCAAGGAAATATCACCATAAATAGCCACTGAGAACTCGAAGTACAAACAAGCAAACCGCCCGAAGAGCGGGGAAACTCGAATGATCAAGTTGTGGTTGGTTTTAGTTTTGTATCTGATTGGTTTAGGAAGTGGCGCGAGGTTTTTGGACCAATCACATAAGGAAGTATTGAAAAAACGAAGCAATTCCGGATTACATTCGGCACTCAATTGAAGATGTCCCTGAAAATAATTCATGAGACCTAGAATCACGGTAAAGGAACAAGCAGTTTGAAGTTTTTGACAGTTATGATTCGTCTACTAATAGGCTTGTGATCTGAAATTCGGTTCCTGGACGTACGATGGTTTTCGTGTGGACATGGTACCAGAGGCACTCCTTGCAGACACGACAAAGTTTGTCAGCAACGGCGAATGGGAACTCATCTCGTTTCCAGCAAAGAGGAATGTAATCTATTACGTTTGTTGTCCAGAGCCCTACCCGGATGTTACTTACACCCTGAGAATACAGAGATTGGCTTTGTTTTATTACATGAATCTGATCATACCATGTCTGCTGATAACAGGTAACGAAGAGAAACTGCAAAAGTAATAAATTATAAGCTGAGCCATAAAAAAAATTTGACTTTTATTATGATAACCTCGCAAACTAAAATTGTCCTCAGTCAAGATGATGATAATGACAATCAAAGTCCTTACTATTTTGATGAAGAAAAAATTTACATTTTCTCGGTGATGAGAGGTTACTTTTAGAGACCATCTGATTTGTTCTTCAGGCATTCTATTAAGTGTAAAACGTAATTTGGATCTCGACGTATACATATGATTTTAAACCTGACGTTTCGAACGCTAGCCTTTCGTCAATGCCCGATTCGCTTTGACAAGGGGCCAACCCTCAAAATGTCAGCTGTTTTTAAAACTCTTTGTGGTGGCCAATTTTCAATATCATCTAAGTTAATAAATCCTGTAAAAACTCTCTCCCCCTCCCCCCCCCCCCCCACACACACACACAAACACTATCGCAGCATTCCAGTTACTTTAGAAACTTATCCCCTTCATACATGTATTATTCCATTACAGTGTTGACAGTAACGGCTTTCTACCTTCCCCCTGATTCTGGTGAACGTATCACGTTAGTGATCACAAACCTGTTAGCCATGACTGTGTTCATGTTGCTTGTGGCAGATATCATGCCATCAACTTCAGAAGTGATACCAGTCATATCAATATACTTTAGTGGTGCGATTTTTGAGGTATGTCTGTCAACTCCTTTAATTTTAAAATCAGAAAAATGTCAAAGACGTAGTTTGTCGAAGAACATTTTGATCGCATTTGGTCGAATTGATATATCTTTGTTTCCATATCTTGTTATTTGTATTATATACCGGTATTAATTGAGTAGGAGAGCCCGAACTGAAAAATATTTGACTTTCGGTCATGACGCACGGACCTCGCTGCGCTAAAATCCGTACGTCATGACCTTGAGCCAAATATTTTTCGTCCGGCTTCCCTACTCAGTCAATTAATACATATTATAACTCTCAGAGTCGACGAAAATATTCAAGGACCTCGCTCCTCTGTTATCATAAATAAGTTAATATCTAGCAAGATATCCGTCTTCAGTTGCTCATTCAGCTTGATACATATATCCTCCTTTAGGTTTCACTGGCTCTTCTCGCCACGTGCTTCATTCTCAAGTGCCATTTTCACGATCCTGCTTCATCAGACATGCCAGTTTGGATTCGACACATTGTCTTCAATTGGATGGCACAATTACTCCGTGTTAAAGTCCCTCGCCATAGAAAACAGGACATACAAGAACTAGGTGATGTTACTTTTCTGCGCAGAAATAAAATTGCAATGGAGTACAGAGTAAATGAAAAAACCAAGATTGAGAACGCTTCCACATACAAAGCTTCATCCCCAGACCACAGCCTGGCTACACGCCATAACGATATTCACTCACTTGTCAAACGGATTTCTCATTCAAAAGTCTTAAAAGGAAATTATAAATCAGGGCCTGGACTAAGGGAGCAGGAATCTATCCCGAGAATGTCTGTCTCGCAGGTGGAAGATTGGTGCATACAATCCAGCGATGTGAGTCTAAGCAGTAATGAAGATCATGGAGTAGAGCAGCATAACTCTGAGACGGGAACAGATGGCGAGGTCAGGAAGCCTTTAAACAACGGCGACAGGCGAATGGAAGAAATGCTGAAAATGCAGGAGAAGCTGCTGGAATGTGTTCAAATTCTGACCAAAGAAGTAGCCAAAAACGAAGATGTGCAGGAAAAAAAAGACGAGTGGAACACGGTGGTCGCTATTTTGGATCGTGCTTTTCGTATGTTATTTTTAATTATGTTCTTTCTGTCTACATTAACAATCTTTTATTTTTCCATGGTTTAGATAATGATCACTGCATGGCACGTTATTGCAATAAAAATTATAACTGCGAGGATTAAATGGAATAATCGGAAAATAAGTGGAAAAAAAAGAAACAGCAATAGTATCAAAGTGGTGAAGTAAACGTTTATTTTAAGGTTTATGGTCTTGTTATGAACAACGCTGTCGTTCATACGGTGGAAAACTGAATACAGCAGACAATAACCAATAGCATAACTGTATATACGTTACTCTTTCTATCAGACACAAAGTTATATAGAAATTAGGATCCAACTAAGCTGGTACTGAATCTTTGAAGAATAGTCTTAGATATTCTTAATTAGGTTTACTCTTCCAAAAACAGAAATATGTAGGAATGTAAAAGAGGCAGTTATATACTTAGTAAATCACTTGGTATACTCAGTTTTGTAATCATACAAACTAAAAAGCGACCATAAAATTGTTCACTTAGAAAGGTTTATTGTGAAAATCCCAGATGAGCTAAGAAGCAATTACCAGGTATATTATCAGACTAGTAAAAAGGGTGATTATCAAAACTTTTCTTTTGCGATAGCTCCTTTGAGTCAATTTTGTTCATTAGTGAACTTTTTCAATATCATGAAGAGAAAAAATTAACAGCTATTCAACGAAGTGAAGGTCGCTCGTGGTGGATATTTACCCAACCGCCAAGCGGCGAGGTAAATATCCTCAGTTAGCCACTGACACTGTAGTTTTTTTTAGCATATCCTAAAACAATGAGATAATTAAGCACAGAAAGATGATTTTAACTCATTTATTCTTGTAACGCGGTCATAATATTTTCGGGGGCAAATCCCGCGCGTTACTCGGAGGTGAATAGCAAAGGATATTTGGGATTTGAGTAACCAATCAAAATGCGCCTTCAACGCTATCCACTGTTCTATTATATTAATTGCTAGTAAGAAGTCGTAAACATTACTGGGAGGGGCCGTCATGAATGCATGCAGTAAGCTCATTTTCAGGGAAAGTTAGTGTGTCAACTGATCACGGCAAGTCCGAATCTTCTGTTGTTTCTCTGCTCTGTTCTGGGTTTGGTTTGCATTAGGAAGAAGTGCACCAGGCACCATATTGCAAAAAGAGGAAACTTTGTTCCCGCTTAATGTTGCATTTGAGTTCAAACCAGCTGAACCTCATGCAACAAACTAAACGTTATCCCAAAACATACTTTTTTTTCGCAAAATTCGGCAAAGAACACGTCAGAACTATCACTGCATCATGTCGCATTAGCCGTGTGTAAGTCACCTCAATATTTTCTACTGTAGGTCGGAGGCAATGCTTGCCCATTAAAATAAATGATCTCAACCAATATGCAGCGTCGACTAAATGTTTTGCCTGTGATCATCGGTACTTGATTATCTTTATAGTTTAGTCATGCTACGATATTTCAAAGAAATATTTCTTGGGAAGTCACTGGTTTTTTCGCCCTTCCTCCTAGCTGCTCAACCAACCAAAGTCCTTGGAGGAGCTCAGAGTACATTTACCCCTCTCCCCTTTGTAATGACTTATAAGAAAATAATAGCCTGGTATGCACTTAAATACCGATAAATTGCTGGTATTAAACACCGAGTTAAAAATCCTTTTTTTAGCTACATCTAATATCAGATTTCTAAGACCACGCGTAGCTTGGAGCTTGCATGAAGATGATTATCGTAGAAACACACAGAATGAACAAAAACAACCAGAGGAAAAATTTGTCAATGATAATAGCTATTAGTTGCCATTCCTCCTTCATTAGGTCGCTCATCTCCTGGTCTTGAATATATCGCACTACCTCGGCTACATCTTTGGCGAGATTTGTCTGAGTCTCTAACAGCTGTCTTGTCACGCCATCAGCAGTACCTCTAACGTCGTCTGCTGACTTCACATGATTCGCGAAAACGTGCTTCGAATGCGATGGCGGCGCGATGTCCAGAAGATTGTGCCTCGAGGCAGCGTGACTGCTAATCAGATCATTCATGGCACCGCCGACTTGAATACCATCGTAAAAGTGGGGCATGCTTAAACGATTCGCGTTTCTAGCTCGCTGAATTGACGGTAAAAGGTTTAGTCTTGGCTGTATATCGCCAGGTAGATTGGGTGAAATGTGTGACAGGTGATCACGTGATGAATTATGACGCGAGGTGTTTGGAATCTTCCCTTGAACAACATTTCCAGGTTCTGAGATATCGTTCTCATCTTGCTTTGGGTCTTTCTTTGAGGATTCTTTAGGATCAATGCCATCCAGGATTTTCTTGACAGGTACCTTAGTAAGTCGAGCCATCCAACCCAACACTATGTGACGCACCCAGTTCGGAACGGGTGTATGTGAGGGGTTGTTGAAATAGCACCTCAAGACGAGGCACGTTGCGACGAGAGCCAAAGCCACCTAAAAAACATAATGCAAATGAATAACATGACATCAACGACTCGTTTTGTAAGAATGCCGGCTGATGAAAATAGCAAAATGAGGAAAGAAAAAGCAAAGACATGAAAATGAACGGACTGAAAAGCGGATAATATCACAAATGCATACAAACTCTTTCAAGCTCGGGAAATCACCAATGACCAGAACACGATTTGATGTGGTTCGCTTTTTCAACTGATTTGTTAAAAGGTTTGCTAGGGCGACCAATCGTAGAACACAAAAAAGAAAATTCCAGTCCCAGATTCCACTCGACACTAAATGATCCGATGGATATTTAGTTAATTTTGATAGCTGGAATTACACCTGAAAGCATACACAGCGGGGAGATGATGGCTCCCAAACCAGGATTGGTCAAAAGTTTGAATGATTTTTAGCTTACCTCAAAAACACTGCCATAAAAGTAAACAGAGATTAGAGGTACAGTCTCAGAGGTCGCTGGTATAATCTCTACCACTAACAACATGAAAACTGTCAAGGCCAGGAGATTTGTAATAACGAGTGTGAGACGCTCGCCGGACTCAGGAGGAAGATAGAAAGACAACAGGGTCAGCGCTGAAAAGTAATACAAAGGTTGCCATGTTTAACAAAAACATTTTAAACATTCCCTAAAGGTCGACATAGTAAGGGTTTCGGCCCCTTTGAGACTTGCGTTGTAATTGGCCTCTAATGTCCTAATGTCTCGATACCTCCCTTTTAGTTAACAACTCAAATGCGTTGGCCAACGTCTAATTCTAATCAATCAATTTTTCTTTGTTCTCCCTTTTTTTTTTAACCCTTTGTAAATAACAAAATCTGAAGTCCTTTCCCTCCTTTCCGGCCTAAAGCAAATCTTCCAGCTGTCGATTTTCGTTCTCAGTCGCGAGAAATGCCATTACCAAAGCTAATGGATATGTAACTTTCGGTTTTTCTTTTCATATTTTGAAGTTTGAACGTCACTGTCTGCGAGCGATACGGATTTTTCAGTGTTTTAGCAGCCATAATCCGAAAAACTCCGACAAAGGACCTTGGATTGAGAACGGTGAAGGCTTTGCCGTTCATTCATCAACCTGACCAAGTGGCGCGAGAGGCGAATGACGTGTCAGCAGCTGATTGGCGAAAAAATATCGTATTTTTTCATGTAACGGCTCTTCTCCGGGCTGGAAATCCTTGTATAAAACCGTAGTTTCTATGATAAATAATCTTATTCTATGACATAATCTCTCAGTTCCCATGACACAACTTCAGAACCGAGGCAACCACCTACCTGATATAAGAAAGCAGGGGGCGATCATATTCACGAAATAAAACATATGTCGTCTTCTCAACGTCATGGTGTAAGTAACGTCCGGATAAGGCTCTGGACAACAGGCGTAAACAAGTTCGTTACGACTGCAAGGCATGCTTAGTAGGTCCCATTCTCCGTGTCTGATGAACTTTTTAATGTCTCCATCACACATGTTCTTTCCTCCTTCTGGGATAAGGTCAAGTCGAAGACCGTCATATGTCCATGAACCGAACTTCATTTTGCAGGTCTAAGAAAAAAACATTGTTATTAGCCAATTATTGTTTTTTTTTTTTGTATTTCAAGTTCTGTTTGATAGTTTCAAACAGCTTACTCCACAATAAGAAATGTCACTTGCTGAAGTTACGATGACGGTAATTAGATACGTTATAAGTTTCTTTCTTTCCTTTGATATCACCGTTACATCAGCTCAAACAGTCCACCAAATAATAAATGATTACGATCAGAGTAATTAATTCCCTGTAAGCCTGATAGTCTCACCAATGGTATCTGGAGATGAACTGAATATTCAGATAGAATGAACTCAAACAATGACAAATCACAGTTTCACTTGCAACGTGCAGTGGCTACTTCTTTTCTTACACGTGTCGGTTTACCTGTTTGTCAAAAGGAAAGTAAGTAACGTCAAATTTACAGGAGCTTGTCAGGATTTTTGGCGCCATCCACATAATGTCTCCATTTGAGCTTAAGACAAGTTTAGTCTTGAAACGATCCAGAGCCCCATCGTCAGAGTCATCTACACTGTATAATGAACGCGACAAAAAACGTACATTCGTGGAAATTACTTTTTTTTTTCAGCAGCTGTCGACGGAGGTGTCCCTCAGTATTACTAGAAAGTAACTGGCTAAGCTAGTCAAGTTAAAGCAGAAAATAGGCTTTTCTTAGCGGGAATTTAAATTGATTTCAGCTTAAATGTTTATCATAGATTTTGATTTAGAAAATGACTAAATTTTCTGAACGATTCCGAGCAATGGCCGATTTCATCCTACGAATTGGCCCACGTGGCTTGCCAGTTCTAACCAGTGGTGACAGCTACCATCCCCTTGCATTGGGATTAAGGCCCACAAACCCCCAAAAAAAAATAACCACAAAAACCAATCAGAGCTTGGAAAAAATATCGTTGGGAACTTATTAGAACTGAAAGTATTTACATCTAAACGGTCTGAAGCAGGGAAAAGCGCACAGGAGTTACATCAAGGGGGTGGCCTGAGTTTTCAGACCAATCAAATGGTAAAGCAAAGTAAACCAATATATGCACAGAGTCAGTACTTAAGTGCAAATAACTCTTATGGGATTCTACTCGTCTCTAGAGGCAACTTTAGACAGCTCTCTAAGCGGTCTCGATTGCCGAAGAATTTTGAATGACAGTAAACTTTAGAAACACTGTAATAAAGCAGCGGGTACAAGCATGTAAATGTACCGAGCGTTAAGATCCATACTCACTTGTTATACAAGAATATGTCAGGCTTCCAGAGTTTTGACTGATGCACATTAATAGTTTTTATACCACCAAAGTTTGAACTATTCCACGTTAAGAACGGGTTATTCCATGCCTAAAAAAACGAATTGAAAAATCTTAAATAAGTTCAGTAGCGACGAAACAACACAAAACAACGGCAAATGACGAAGCGGAGGGTATAGTTAACTACTGATCTACAACAATTGATTAAATAAGCCCCATAGGAAATGGATATCATATCTAAAAGTGTTTACCTTTAACTTGAGTCTAAATAGATCACATGGAAAGGACAACAAGCACATTTACAGCGTATTCTGTGTTGACAATTTTTAAAACGTTTGAATTTCCGAGCATTTTTGTGTGACTGTAGCTCGCTGGCAGAACTCCCATCCATGAAATTCTTTTGCTACGTTTGCAGTACAATCGTAACTGCATTAAATGAATCAAAGTGGAGTTTTATTGAAAGTTGGTGAAATTTGAATACCTGTCTTATCCAAACACTACTCTTGACGATTTGATTTTTGAAATCCTGAAAGAAAAATGCTGTTATGCAATTATAATGCGGTGATAAAGATATGAATTAACTTATTGTCTCCCTCAGCTATTTCGAAAATGCGAGGACGCCCAGATAATAGGCTCTCTTCCCACTATTTTGAGGAAAGAAATGAGTTACATCAATCATTTAAGTCAAAATAAGTGAAAATTTGCATTTAATTGGCAGTTTTGATCGTAAGTTATGGAAGTATGCATTGTCTGAAGGAGTTGAAATTTTGAGCCTGTCATGCATGCCTGATGTAACAGATTGATCATGAAAATCTCTTCCTCGCCGGCTTCGTGATCCAAAGTGACAACATTTTCTCCCTTGTTTGTCGATCAATTTTCAATTCATCTGTTCGTTTATCTGTTCCAAATCGCCAGCTACAATTCATATTTCGATCTAACTTTCAATTTTGTTTCATAGTCATATTAATGGTACTATGTCCAAGATATGATTAATAGAAAGTGGCTTTTGAAGGTGGCAGCCATTTCAGTATTTTCACTTGTTTAAAGCCAAGCTCTCCGGCTCTTTGTGTGAATTGTTTTAATTTACTTTTTAACATTGTTTTCATATTTCATACGAAGAGAACCTTGTTAATTTTATACATAATGATTTTTAATAGCCATTTAAATCTATTAGTAAATTTAGCAAAAAGTATGACCTTTTTTTTTAATTAAGAACTTACAAGGCTCCTCTTTCGTGTTTTAATTGATTAAGATAAATGACCGTGGGTCAAATTGACCTTTACTAGTGCATTTATGAGGTTAGTATGCATTCCAAAGCAAGCCTGTTGTGCTCGAAAAGATTGAAATCATCCCAAATGAGTGACACAGGCGAGACGCGTCCGGTATCTCTCTATAATCTAGAACCAAGTTCCTTGCTTGGTTGATTTTGAAGCAAGCACTGCAGCAATAAAAAGTATAAATGACCCTAGAGCAGCGAAATGTGCTCCATTAGTAACCTTATCCCTTCAGCTTGCATAAGAACCATTTTGGACTTACCACTTCAATGATCTGATGGAGCGAGACGCCGAACTTTACTTCAACTGTATCTGTTTTCTTGAGAACAGGATGGATTTCTGGGTCATAGTTATCAAATAGGAAGTGTAACAACTTCTTCTCGTCGTCATCGTCCGTTATGCTTTTATACTTTGTAACTTTTAAACAAAAAAAAAGACAGAAAGAATATTCTTATCATCTTATATGTTTAATATGCTTGCATACTAGAAACTTTTTACAATCCATCAGGAGCTGACTTGTTAAAAAAACTATAAACTTCTTCAGCACTTAATGAACTTGGAAACCTGTCTGCTTCCTTTGTGGAAAAGATTTTTAAGCAAGTTATAAACCCGACATGAATAATACTTTGTGTTCTTCTTGAAACTGTTTGTTATGGAAAATAGAGTATCATACTACGTTAAAACCATTTGTTTATTCACCAACATGCTAAGAATGAAATACAGATGAACGATTGTTTCCTGAACTCCATTCTACTGATTTAGTCTTTCTCACGGTCAAAATTGCTGGGCTCCTGCCATGGAACTGAAATAAGTGTTACGAGATATACATGTGTCAAAGCATTCTTGCTAAAAAATGCAATTATGTTTCACTACGACCTCAAAGGACTAATTTATTCGTCATCGTCAAAACCACTCCAGGAATTTAGATAGCCCTCATTACCGGAAAAAGTACCTTTTCATAATTGAGTTCTAAATGTGATCACCATCTGATTTCATTACCGACACCCTATTTCAATTATTCCTTGTCTAGTTTTGATAATATATTAATATGTTTACCGAAACTTCATGTGACAGTGGAACAACTAATTCTTTCATAACGCTAAAAGATAATAAGCCATTTATTTTGTTGCTAAACAAGCTGCATTAGCCAAATGATTTATGATTCCACAGCCTGGTAATTTTTCGTCTTGAGTGCCAAAGAGTTCCTTTGTTTTAGATCAAATTAAGTTTTCTTTCTGTATCGTAACGGAACAACGCTTGATAGAGTTCAATGATTTTGTGCATGGTTCTGATTGTAACTAGGTTTACTGATGGAGGGAAAATCAGGGCGCAACGACAGGTTTTGGTGCGCATAATGCAGAACGAATAAAAATATATATCTTGAAATTCACGCTGGAAACATCTCGTGTCCTAAATAGGCGTTTAGAGTGCTCCCTACAGGGTAAGGCATTTGTGTGAGCCGTAAAGTTTTGCAATGTGTAAAACCTGGTAAGCTGCAGAACAATCTTCTGAAATAATCACAACCTTCACTAAAATCATTTGTTAAGTTGCTCGACAATCCTCGTGGCGCGATGTCGAAACTCGTCAAGCCGACTACACTTGAAAGCCGGGCATCCGTCAGCTTTAATTTACCTCAGCAAGAATTAAATAACTTCAAAAAGTCGACGACAGCCTACCTTTAGATGAACACACGGTATAGCAAAGTGACAAAAATACGATATAAACTCGCCACAAAATGGGCATATCTGCTCCGCGTGATCAGCTCCACGCAAGGGGACGACGTGTTTCTTGGGTGTACGTGGATGTATGTATCTGAATACAAAAATTCCTGACTTGAAAGCTATCCAATTCGAGCCCATTATCATAAACTGACTTCAAACGCAAGATTCACGGCCCCGGGGGCAATTTCTAGTCGTAGGGTCTCGACTTGTTTGACACAAGTCATGAAAGCATTTCTGGAAACAATTCCGGTTAATCTGTTTTTAAAAACGCGTTGAACTATTGCAATGCAAGACTTATTATCGCAAAAAGTCATGTCCCAGCTAGAAACATTTCACCAGAGACAATTATTTTTGCAGTTACTCGAAAAAAGGTGCAAATTTTTACCATTCTTATTTTGTAATACGCGAAGGTATTTTTTTAATGCTCGGAAGTAGGGTTGTCAAATGAATTTAACAATTAATTAACAGCTGGGATGTGATCTGCGTAGGGAGATATTTACAACTGTCTAGTTTATTCTAGCTTTAATCCCCTGCTTCTTCCAAAGAAAGATTATGTTTCCTATAACACGAACATTTTGCCCAACAATGCTTCGTGCAAACGATGCTTTATTGGATTAATCAAGTATTGTTTCGCGCTTTACAGGTTTTAGTCCATTGAGGCAGGCAATTAAATAACCACACAATACAGTTAAACAATAAACAAAGCTTAGTTGAAAAGGACACAAAACAGTCTTTTGTAGACGTACATCTAGCCTGGCTTTAGAAAACATTTTAATGGATCCTTCGCAGCTCCTTTAAGAATTTATTTTTGTCTTTTTAATTCAAACAGTACTGACAGTCAAATAGACTTGGCTGCAACGTTCGTCTCAATTTGCGACCTTCTAAATCAGTCTCAAAGAATATACCCAGCTCTGCTCTGAGTATAAAACAAATCACAATCTTCATATTTTGCCTTCGACGGCCCAAATTATGGGTGCGCTTTTTACCACAGATCAAAGAGAAGCTCACAATGGATTAAAATCAATTAATTATTATTCTCGCAACTGTCCATTACCAAGACGACGTTAGCTATTGAACTAATGTTTCATATATTTTCATCAATCAATTAAGAATTGCTTTGTTATTGAGTGTACATTGAACTGACATAGGTTTATTTTATTAAATTGCAACTCAATGCTGGCTTGTAATGATACACATATGACACGCTACCGACTCAAAATGAAGGCACCTGTAGTTGACACTGCCATGATCAACATGAAAAATAGCGATCAATATTCCGAGGACCAGTTAATTTTCTAATTGCCATTCACAAGCCTTGTCAGATTTATTTAATTTCGCATATCCTGCTTTATTTTCTGCCTTGTAACCCTAGGGATTTGACAGTATTTGATTAAACTCATAGTGCACACGCTCTGTGTGTGTGAATCAGTATCCAGCGGTTAAAACAACAAAAACCAGCGGTAGCACTCCACATGGGGCTATCTACATAACGATTGAGATAAAAGCAATGTATACAAACAGACGACTAAACAGCCAGCCTCTGGCAACTTCCATTTGTCGCAGGTCATCATTAGGTCGATTTGAATCTTTTCATATAAGCACGTATGCTTAACCCATGAAATTGAAAATGGCAATGGCCGTTATAGTACTATAACTATGTGTGGTGAGAACGGCATCTTATTGAGCAATCCAGTTTCGATGACTATTTTCCGGTTTCAACTCACGAACAGCATGCCGCAACTTCTTCTCAGTTTTCTACGTGAGTTACTTTTCAGAGAACCTACCGCGGCTGTTTAGTTACGTTAGCTGCATTGTAACCGATCTTTAATCGAGCGCTTTGATTGGTTTTTCGTGCCATTTCACAGGTTTGATGAGAACTAGGATCATGATCTCAACGCAATCGAAACTACCCCATGTTTGTCGCTGAAAAAAGCCTTAATGGTAATAACATAATAATAGTAATAAAATTTTTCCATGTGGATACGCTGAGCAAAAACTACTCGACATTTCATAGGAATACTCGACTCACTAAGCGAGAGTTTTACGAACCACTTAAATTTTGCTCATTGAGGGAACGTAGGTTGTTTTATTGTGCTATAAATCTCTAGTACATATGGCCAATCGCTTATAGCATAATACGAATGCCATGCCATTAGGGATACTGTAGCGTCTCTGATTATGAGTTCGTGCGAGGTCAGAGGGTTTGGTTAGATATATAACTAACAATTTACCAAAATGCAATTAACAATGAATCTCACAATACAGACTAATGGTATGTTAACTCTATCATCTGAAAAGCTGTCCACAGCTTCCAACAATTGATTTTAATATTTAAGATAACGACAAAATCTGATAACGACCCACTTGCTGGGTTCTAAATTACATCCCAACGTAACTTCGGGTTTATAGGGAAACAAGAGAGCGACAGCCGCGTCTTGCTTAACCCTCTTTGAAGTTCGTGTCAGCGGCGGCCAGCAAGCAAAAAAGAGTGCTTTCCTTTATCAGTTCAGGTTAAACTGTAGATTCTTCGAGATGTTTGGAGCGGAAACTGTGGGTTCAACAGCCGTCTGACTATCATAGGTCAAGAATTCAATTTCGCCTCATTAACGAATCAGCGTCATAGAGATTTCTTCTGCAAGATTTTGCATTCAATAATTCATCTTCGAGGAAGTCAAAACGTTGATTAACCAGTTGCACATCTGCTGACTTTTCCTAATTGGATCCAAAATATGAAACTGGCATATAGTCCGGCTAGGTCGTAATTTGAGAAGAGAAAACACCAGGCTGATTGAATAATAAGACCGTTCACGTTTACTACTTCCTCTTCCCCATCCAATTTCTAATTCTATTTTAATGTTCCGACTTCTTATCGTACGTAGTTTTTGTTTCACCTCTTCCTTTGCATCAATTCTCCAACGCAAAGATTTCCCTCGCGTTTGATATCATTTCGCCAGCACACTTTCCTTAAGCCTATCGCAGGTTTCTTATTTAAGTGAAGTTTACTCAGAAAAATCTTACAAAAACAGTTGTTTATCATTTGAACCTACATGTGCATTTACCAAGGGCATTCGGCGAATAAGCCTTGTTCAAATAAGGCATCAACATGAATTATTTGAGTCAGTCAACTCTTTTGTTTATTAGTGTTAAGCGGGTGATGCGCTTTCAAAAATCATTACCTGTATTCTTAAAACTTTCCCTTGGTTGATAAGGTACAGCAAGTGGAAATGCAATATTTTCTCTTGAACACTTAGCGATTCGATCAAGGCGGTAATTTTGTTAAAAACTACGGGTTTAAGCTGTCGGCCGCGAAAAGCTTTCCCTGCTTTGTTGGCCTACCCTGGAAAACAAATTATTATTTCGTTATTAGTTTTGGTCAGTTGATGGGATTTTAACTAAAAAATCGCGCAATTGTGAAATTAAAAGAGAGATCGTTTTAATTTTAGTAGAAAGAGAGACAGGAGACAAATAATTATCTAAATGAATGTGCAAATCGGTTGTTTTCCATTTCAATTTCAATATTGAGATCAATTAAAGGATTTTTGATGTCATTTTCCTAAACTGGGAGTGCCTGGATGTCAAAACTGAAGCATGATCGATCGGGTATTGGTTCCCGCGAGGCTATAATAATAACTTTATAGAACAAAGACATCTTTAGAGAATCCGGCCAGTTCGTCAAGGATAAACCATCTTTAGAAACAAACAGAAGGCATACAATTATCGTAAACGAAGACTGATTACTATGTAATAGGTTTTGCTTTCCTCGAATGAACTGTGCCGGTCATTTCTTTCTAAGGAATGATGTAGCTCTTCTCGAGTTAATCACATCTCCCTTGGACGAGTTCAAGTACTAAAAAATCAAGTAAGTATACAGGATGGCAAATAGCTGGACTAAATAACAAGTAATTAACCCTCTCACTGGCGAGTCTAACTGTGCATGCCGCCATTTGATAATTTGATGCTTTATTTTTTGGGGCCAGTGGTCTGAAATCTTACGTTGCAGAAGACTTCGAAAAACATACCCAGCCGCCCAAAAAAACTTATTTGAAGTTCACCGTTATTACATCATTTAATTTTGACTCGGAAGCCTTAGTGAGAACAGATTTGCACAGGTAAAGTGGTAATTGATCTGCAACTAATCAAAGAGCGCCTTATTCCTGATGTAGGAACACCCAGAGAGATCACTACGGGTGTTAGATCTGTTGATGTTTTCTTTTTTAAACTCTTGTTTAGTTTTGCCTCTGTGTAGTAATTGAGCGTTCTAATTTGAAGGGACGTCATCGATAATGTTATATTCAAATACCTGCTGCAGATTATCGAGTTTGTCGTGAATTTAGGTTAAGAATACGTTTCCTAATACGAGCGCGCAAATGCGCAACATAACATATTGGCATCAATAATCCCCCGGCAGTTATTAATTTCGATTGGTCCGAGACTTATTGGCTCGCTCCGAACGCGTATGTTGCTTTAGACAAGTGCGAAGGTGTAGCCCTGGAAGAGATTATCACTAGCGGTGATAATGGGCCGGAAGAAGAGGCTAAATATAATTTTATCAGTGCCACCACTTCATCTGTATCTGTTCTGTCGCGAATGATAGATGGATATTACCTCTAACTAGGCTTTGCTGCTACATCGGGTGACGGTGATAAGACTGTTTATTACACTTATCTAAAACACCAAAACATTATTAAACTTTAATTCAATTTACGATTATCTTTGTACACTTTTATGACATGAAAGATTACCACAGCAATCCCATGCAGACCATTTTGAAATCAACGCTTCCTTTTTCCTAATTTTGTATTTTTCCACTGGTTATGGTGAAAGTTCGTCTTTCCTCTCCAATTTTGCACGACTTTACATAGTGTGGGTGGCCAGCATTGAGCACTTGATATATCTCCTGACTAAGATTTCAACGCCACGTGTGCTGCAGCATTTTGGAGGCGATAAGGTCTCCAACCACCAAAGGTCTTCAAGTTCCCGGCCTTTGACAATGAATTCTCTGCAAGTTTACGTGGTTACGTAACATTCTATAATCCAAAATCGTAAGAACTTTCATCGTCACCTCCAGAAACCAAATACAAACAAAAACAAAACAAAACCAAGAAACGAACAATTTAAAATCTTTTAGCAAAGTTTCAGTAAGGAAAATAACGTAATCATCTGTGTTGTTTCCATCAAAGGGAATATCCATCATTGTACCGAGTGTTCTTGTTTACTGATAAAACTGCATTTCGTCGCTCGTATGCAATTTCCAATTTGTAAGCCTTATCCTGATTCCCCACCGCCATGCAATAAAAAAGTAAGTATACAGGTTGGTAAATCTGAGCTGGACCAACTAACAAGTAATTAACCCTCTCACTGGCGAGTCTAACTGTGTATACCGCCATTTGATAATTTGATGGTTTATTTTTAGGGGCCAATGGTCTGAAATGTCACCGCTATGCAATAAAAAATTATACTTACTTGATTTAAAAAAATTTACTCAATAGTAGAGTGCAAAGAAAACCAGGTGAGGTCGATTTAAAACTTAATCCTTCCCTAATGCATTACGTACCGTTCGTTAGAGTTCAGTATGGAATATTTTTCTCCTGTGTAAAAAAAGAAGTCAATAAGCACTGACAAGAGGAGCTTTGATGCGGTGTCCACAGGCTGATATCAAAACCATTTGTAACCTCTTTAGCTTTCGTGACAATATGTCTCTGATGTTAATCAAAGTCGGTGGAGCACGTAAAGAATATTTTTAAGATGAAATCATTCAAAGAGGACTACAGGAAATGCGGCTTTATCATTTTTAATTAGTCCATCTGGAGAAAGAAGAAGTAGCATGTATGGGCGACTTAACAACCTCTTCAACAATTTTGTTGTTTTCTTGTGCAAAAAAAATATTTTTTTGCTTAGCTTATTAAGTTAAAATTGAGTTCGACAAATTCCCATTTATCTAAAGTACTTTATTTTAGCAGCTATGTGACAATTAAAGTCGAGAATCCTTTGAATATATCACTTCAGTTCTAATTCAGCTAAATTGACATTGCGTTGGCCCCATCAAAGAAAGCGCTCGTTTTGTCTTCATTCATTCCCAGGAACAGCGATTACCAGTCTTTTCTAATTGCCGTCACACCCGTACAATTATATTGGAAGACTTGAATGCTTTCTTTTTAGTAGGCTGATCTTAATTGCCTCTGAGTAATAAGACGCCTCCAGAGGTCTAATAATTTTAGTACAATTTTTTCAAAAGAAAGTTTTAAAATGATTACTAACGTAGAACGTAATGATGCTGACTGAACTTTAAATCAATTATAACGTTTAACCTGTGTACAGATAGCTAGGGTTGATGTCACAAGGCGTCAGGTGACAGAATCCCAAAATGGCAAAGCGGACGACTCGTGAAAACTTGGGTAACGAAAAAGAAGAAAATTTAGAGCATTTACAAATGCACCAAAACCTTATTTAAATAACAATTCTTTGTAAACAACAGACCCAGACTGAGAGCTTCTTTTGTCCCAGAATCTGACGACACAAATAATTTCGTCGTATAGTTAGTAATTATCTTTGTTATGTACCATGTAGCATATAAGACCATTTAAAACCGCGAGATACTGTTCATATCGACTTCAGTTGGAGAACCAAATGTCGTTGACGCCTTAGTCAAGTATTTACAGGTGAATGTAGAAAGAATTGTTTTTAATAATCTAAATCCATGGTTCATATGCCTTGATTGAATGGTTTTAAGTACTGTGCCATTCATATCAATCATAACGTGATTAAAGTACTGACTGCGGCTGCTGCTCGCTTCCGAAAGTTGACTCGCAATATCAACTTAACGAACAAGGAAACTTTGATAGAAACCCAAAATGATGGAATCTAGGATCAATGTTCTGCACTGACGGCTGAAATTACTAAGTAATTAACTTGTGTATTACTTGATTCATGAAGATGGATCGTTTCCTTTATGTTTTAATTTCTTCACCTTGGTTAAAAGCTTGATATTGTTATCCATCGCTAAAGTGGTCAACACTGTTTAAGAATTGTTTGAATGCCTGACGTTTCTCTTAGCTATTTAGCTGTACAACTGTACACGTACAGGGCGAAAACGTTAAGGGAGATTAGTGTACTGGGGACGTCTGTTTGTCAATTGAGATTTGCAAAGGGTACTATGCATTGCAACGTGGTTCTTTATTTATTCTGGTCAGACTAATTCCTTTTGTAATTAGTCATTCATTCGTTTGAATCTACCAACAGACTCTGTAATGAATTGACTTCACCGAGATACCAACCTCATGTTTGCACTTTCATCAGCCTCTTTCTGATCATGAAAATCAAACTGAGTTGTAGACAGCGGTCGCGGTCTGCTTTGGTGTTCAACAAAAAGTCTCGAGTAAAGTGTGCACAGTCGAACTGTACGGATCATTTAGAGAAGAAATATTCATAAATCTGAGTGGGCTTTTTAAAATATTACATAACATGCAAATATGAAATAACATGTTATCCTTAGAGAAGGCAAGGATACAGATTTGGCAAAGCTGAAAAGGACACGGAAGATGGACGAAAAGACTAATCAACAAGTGTTAAAATACCGACGTGTGCGTGAATACGCAGATGCACAAAAAATATAATAAAACGTTGTATAAACTTGCTCTACTTTACGTTATCTTTTTTTCAAATTTGCTCATGTTCTGGTTAAATCAGTTTTCTTCGTCGTAAGGGTCATTTAGTTCGTTCCTTTTTTTTTCTTTCTCGTCAAGTTACAATTAAAGGGTAGTCTTGTAAATATGTGGTGTATTATTCGTTAATAATAATAATACTAATAATAATAATAATAATAATAATAAGTTGATAAAGTAAATGAAGCCGAAAACCACCTCCTAAGTTCTTGACCTACCTCTCTCTTCTTTTATTTGAGCGGAATATCTTGTTTTCATTCAAATTTCTCTTTGATTTCCGTCTATCTAGGTGAAGTTGTTTTGAAATTGAAGCTTATTGTCAAATCCACAGGTTAAAAAAATGAGTGAGTCAAACCGAAAGAAGAGAAGTGGCTCCTTAACAATAACTGAGAGCGACAATCGTGCACAGAAGTTAAACCAGGCGGCAGATCGCACGCTCTGTCAGCAGCTATCAAGGTATGAAAAAGAGGAAAAACAACTTCAGCGGGAACTGCTCGACTTAAGGAGAACAAGAGAGACTCTCGATGCCGGTTTCAAGTTATTTTTGTCTCCAAGATCCTGCAGGCGCAGAGGATCAGAGCACGCGCGTGGAATTCCCTCAGATTTTCCTCGACGCAATTCTGGTTGCTCGTCACAATTCACCTCTAAACTTCCTCCCATTGTGTCCAAAAGTCCTATTCCCTTAAGAAGAGCAAAATCGCCAGAAACTATTTCGCAGTGGGCCAACACGGCCATATCAAATGATGTTAGTGTTGGCTCTCAAAGTAGTCACGACATCTCTGTGAAGGAAAGCAAAACATGTTTTCTTTCGGTGCCGGAGAAAGTGCTCTTTCGAAGAACCCACAGCAGCCCTAATGAAAATAGTCGTAGGAAAACAGATGAAAACTTAAAATCTTGTACCCCACAAGTCTTGAATGAGAACGATCCTTTACACGAGGGATTTAACCAGGAAATAAAAATTCAGACAGAAGAAAATGACAAGGAAACGTCCCTTGAAGACGATGATGCAGCTGTCGATACTGTTGATATAATTCCTAAAACTAGGGGGAGATCTCTGAGTGATTTTAGTCAGGATAGCCTTGCAAATCTTCTTTTTCCTAATAGTTTTAGTCACGGTGACTCAGGATCGCTTTTGAGTCCAACGCAGTATGTTCCTACAGCTCCATTATCACCAAAGCCGAAGCGTGGTAATCCCTACAACTTACAGTCATCGAAGACCAACGTGGATTTAATGCAAAGCACCAAGCTGTCGGGTAAATTTAAAGCAGTTGGTCACGTTTCTCTGGGTTTGGCAGTCATAAGCCGACTGAGTGCTAAGACCTCTACCGGCGAGCAGGATTTGGATGAAAAAGTAGGAGAACTTGGACGTTATAGCCCAAGGAGAAGAGGAACTCTCGCTCATATTAATTTGATCCCGCCTCCTGATTATAGCCCAACAGACACGAGAAGGCAGAAAACCTGCTGGACTGCTACGAAAGAAGACATCTCACAAGATGATTGAAAGGATGAAAGCAGTTCGTATGACACACTTCATAAAGGAGAACAGCTCATACATAGCACCTTCACATGAAAAATTTTGCTTTGTGGTTGGGATATTGGAACTGGAATACCAAAAAAGGAATACAGGAACATGTATGCTGCAGTAAACTTAATAGTTAAAACAGCTCTCGGTCCAATGTGATACCATTATCTTTGAGACAGTTTTATCCCTTAATTCTTGTTTTCAGATGCTGTTATTATCTGCGGTATTTTTCTACGCTGAAAAATTAACTGCAAACGCAAATACATAATGCAATATATATAGAAATCTGTCGGTGACCTGAAAAAATAATGGTTGATATTCATACTGTAAATATAGCTGTATATGGATTCCAGAGATGTCAAATATCAACTAAAGGCATTTTATTTTCTTATCTGGCCTTTATGAATTTTTAAATTAAATCTAGAACCGGTACTGTGGTCGTAGTTATTATCGCGCACAATAAATATACGTAGGAAAGTCAACATTTTACGGAGTGGCTCTTACGTACATAAAGTAATAGATGTTTATCAGGCTTTGCGTTTGATATTGAAATTGTAAGATTGAGAGGAAGCCTTGGGAAAACAAGAGATATTCCCATCAAAATAAAAGACCTGCCCTAAGGGACGCTCGTTATTTATAACAAGGCTCCTCATCAAGTTCTTTTTTTTTTTACGCTTTACAATTATATTTTCTACACCTCTTCTCTTTCTTCAGTTGTAATTAAGAAAAAAATAAATCATACTTACTCGAAAAATAAATTAAGAAATGTGATTACAACTTGGGATAAATGGTGTCTCGTTTTGGCAATGATTATTCACGTGGTGACCAACAGTTCCTTTAATTACTTCCTCGGCAGGTAGATCATAAAGGGACCAAAAATTGTAATTATGAATTAATGTTTATTGCTCGGTGAAATATATAATGGCACTGCTATTTATAAAATGCAACCTTCGATATGCAGAGCACTAATACCTTCATAAAAAATGAACTAGATCATAAAACTGAAACAAATTTGAAAATAAAGTTACGTGGGAAGGTTTTTTGTTAATTCTGTTTTCAATGTTATGGCCAATTTTTTGATGACGCGACTGACTTTAAATTCACACCAGGTTCTGTTTTTTCTCCATTGTTTTATTTGTCAAATTATCTCAATGCAACAGGAACCAATGACGAGCGTATAATTTTCTTCAGGTAAGTTCAGTTGTGAAAACAATATTGACATATCTGCCACACGTAGAAACTCGACCACCAATCTGTTTGATTTAGACCTCATTATAAAACGAATGAAATTAAACTGTGATGCATTTGCAGTCAAACACAATCACGAGCCTCTTTGCATTGGAACAGAGATCAGGAAAAATTGATTACAAACAATCATCATTCGCCGCTGTAGCAATTAGAATTGTAGGGAGTGTTGTTAGAACACAAAATTTCCATTTCCGAGTTGAAATACAAAAAGATAACAAGCCTGTGAACGTGAGAGAAGGAGCGAACTCATCTTGTGACTAAAGATTTCGTTCGTGGTTTTTTATCTGAGATTCGCGTCAAGGTGAGTTACCAAACTACGCTGAAAGTCTTGTTATGAGCGAGGACGTTATTTTCAAGGAAATTAGAAGAAAGCCTAGAGATACAATACAAAGTTCACCGAGAACCTTTTAACAAACGAGTACTGAAGAGCGATTTCGTAACAAAGTCATCTTCTGCTACGTGACTGAAACGACGTGAACTGAAATCTCCGACCTTTAGTCTTCAAGGCTTATAAGGACGTCTTTTGCATTTTGGGTTGGTTCAAAAAAAGGAAGACTTACTAACGCGAAAAAGCGAGTATTGTGAAAGCAAAAGAGTATTATTCAGAGGAATATTGATATTTACCAAGTCAAGCCAAGACTTCTAAAATTTCAAAATTACATTGCAGGTGTAAAAAAAGAGCAGACCTTCAGTTTTCGGCGAAATGAATTCCTCAACTGGCCATATCATACGAGTAACGTGGCTATCTAACGTCTTTGTGTTCGGGGCCCTTGGAAATCTCCTTTTATTTGCGGTGATTTTGCGAAAGGGGAGAATCGCCAACGTTGCCAATCTGTTCAACCTGAACTTAGCTGTGGGTGACGTGTTACGCATCATCGTGTTTGTACCTGTTTATTTGGATTATTCCTCGCAAGGCGAATGGCCGAGGTTATTAGGAAGTGCTGGTTGTAAAGGGATATTCATGATCGTCCAGAGCAGTTTAACGGTTTCCATAATAACTTTAATGCTTATGAGCTTGGAACGATTTCAGGCTGTAGTACACCCGCTGAAAAAACAGGTAAATTACAATAAAATTAATTATTAATTATCAAAGTTCTCAAAGTGATGATTTGACATCTTCATTTGATGAAAGAGAAATATTGTGAGAATCTTTATTAAAAAATTGCCATCAAATTAAACATTCATAAAGGGCTTAAAAAATTAAAAGAATTGACATTTTTGCGCACAGTACATGATCTCAAAACGGCTACCTCGTTTATTAGCGTTTATTCTAATGAGTATCACGATTCCATGTTCTATCTTTCTCAGCCACTAGGCTGCGATTGAAACTGACGCCTAATATCGTTAACGATAAGACCCCCCTCCCCCCCACCTAGAGGGGAAAATTGTCAGAGAGGGGAGAGGGGCCTATTAACAATTTACTCAAAATGCGATTAATTATCGTTATTTTGAGTTGTCGCCTATAATCTCTCGTCGTCTAGATGTAGTAATTAATAAAACATACTCGCATACAAGCATATTTTTTAGTGAGACGCTACCGAGATCACGGATGAAGAACATTACATCAATTACCTTCCGACTTTTTGTGCTTGAAGGAGGTGGCTTATTAGAGAGAGATTAATCAAAGAGGGGTTTTTCACAGAGGGGGAGGGTATTAGAGTGGAGGGGGGCTTATTAAAATGGTGACGGTAGTTTCAATTCTTAGTCAATCTTTGGTTTCATTTTTCTCTTACAGATGACTATAAATATTGCCAAGGGCGCTGTGGTCCTTTCGTGGGTCTTAGGGTTACTCACTAGTGTCTGGTTTGCCTTATCGATTGACACGAAAATAGATGATAAACGTAGTTGTGGTGTTGTGGCTACAGATTTCTGGATAAAGGTAACGCTCCTGCTGCTTATCATAGGAACACAATGGCTTCCTGGGGTATTTTTCACGGTAGCGTACATAAAGATCATTCTGAAGTTGCGCAGAGACTCCGTAATAAGCCCATCGGATGTTTCCCAAAGCTCGCAAAATCGCCATCGGAGGAATAAAAGAGCGGCTCGCATCTTAGTCATAGAGGTTCTATTATTCCTTTGTTTTCTGTATCCTTTTTATCAGCACAGCTTGGCGTGGATTTTGGGATCTGATGATATCGTTAGTCCTTTGTCAGTAAAAGGGACGTTCATTTTTTGCATGATGATGTCATATTCTCTTATTAACCCCATTTGTCATATTGCGCTTAACAGCGAGTTTAGAGCTGAAATTTTTAGAATGATCTGCCAGTTTAAAGGTTGTTGTTGCCGCGCGAAAACCCGGCCCAGCAGTTGTTCACAATGTCATGTAAGACCGTGGCATGAGAACCAACAAGGAACGCACCACGCCGCTGAAAGAACAAAAACAACCACGGGCATATGACATTTCGAGTTGTCTGAATTCTGAAAGAAAACGGACATCGAAGATAAGGAGATACTCGGAAGAATTTGTCTGAAGTAAGATGTGGGACCGGTCCATTTCAAGAAGAATATTTCTAGATAAATATCATTTTCCAAGTTTTAGTAAGCTCGCTGACTGAACAAATAAAAGGGCAAAATTTTTTGGGTTCCTCTCTTCCACCCAGCATCAAAAATAATCCTTACTGATATTCCAAACTACAAAAATCAACATATGGTTTATTCTGATATTCATATTCACAAATAATTGTCTTTGAATTTTTAAAAGGTTCTGCCGGTAACCTAAGAAACTGTAACAATTTCTTGTTATAATGATTTAACTTACAATATTTACACCTGATATCAGTCTGGTGAACTATTCCAACTGTCTCATAAAAAATATTTCGAATTATCGATGCTTGTTCAATATCAAGCGAACTAACTGATGATTTCTAAAATACCTTTTTAAATCAAAAGTACACAACGAAAATAAGGACTCGTGAAATTCACATTGTATGTGTCGTGAACGCATGTGGAGAAGCATACGTATTTCCTTGAAAGCCACTCGCCTGATGAGTAACAATTGGGCTAAGTGGGATGCCCGTATCTGATTGGCTGACCACAGCATTGGGTTCGCGGGTGGAAAACGGTGACACCGCTGTGTGGAGCATGTGGCCGTACGTTTCTGTGGCGGAACAGTAGGGTGTCACATGATACTGAGTAGGTAACATGGCGCCGTGCGGTAATGACGATAAGCACGCATTGAAGGCAGAGAAAGCAGTATTTGAATGACATGTTGGTGTCTGAGGCGGCATCGTAGGACTTAGAGGAACACTCTGATAAGGAGATGGTACAGGGACTGATGCATGCGGGGAACAAGAACCTTGATCTGCCCAAAAGGAAAAATAATAAAAATAAAGAGATAAACATGACGAGAGCATATCAATGCGGCTCTGAATGTGGTCGAAAGGGCAATCGGAAGACACACTCCTTGCCGTTATCTCCTGATTGTAGTCGTGCCTTTAATGGAGGTAAAAGAAACACCTTTTAAAGAGGCATTTTTTTCAATCGGGATCTGAGTTTTTTGTCATGGGAAGGAATAAACTGTGAATTGGTCAGTTTTAAAAACGCAACCACCAGATCGATATAAGGAGAAGAGATCCAAATACTGTCGACTCACCGGAACTAAGCTGTTCATCTCTTCCCCTGAAGTTTGAATAATGTAAAGTTCTTCCTGCGGTTGGTCTAAAGTATGAATAAGCTTGCATTATCTCTTCCATTGGATCCCTGTTTATATAAAAACACAATAAATAAAAACTTCTTTTTAATCGATTTTGCACAATATCAAAGCATATCCAAGTTGGTAAATGGACCTTCAATTAAGAGGTCACCCAGCCTTTTTGCATTATTTTCCACCTGTATCCAACGGTCACTTATAGCGGAACTATAAAAATAATCTATAAAGTAATTTTAAATCCATGTTTCTTCCCCAAAATCAAAGTAAGTAGTATTTTTAAGCGACATTCTGTACATTGAGTAATCAATTTTGACATGAAGGGGCGTTGTGTATCGTTTTTTTTATTAAGAGGTCATCCCGCTATTCCCCGTTGGAGACCGCTTCATACAGGTTTGTGGCTGATCTTGTCAACACAAAATTTTTAGGCAACCTATTCTTATACCCAACTGAAATATTTGTGGCAATTTAAGTACAAGTCTTGTTACTCACCTGACTCGGCCCGAGTCTCTAAATCCTTTTGCAAAAGGATTACTGTCAATCTTCAATCGAGTTATCTGGAATAGAACGAAATCTCCAGTCAGATTTACGCACAAAGTAAACCTAAAAAAATGCAATTTAATGTAATGTTATTTGTCACAAATCTCTTTAATTAATCCATTTACCGAAACAGTCCTACAGACAGACGAGGTAAAGTTTAGCAAATTTAGAGTTCTTTGGCTAAAAAGAAAATAAAAGAAATTCTAAGTCAAAGCTGTCATAACCCGTATCTTGTTTCAGTTCATGGATGAAAAAAGTGATATATAAATATATATATATAAAATAAAATGGAAGTGAATTTTTGTAGAGCTGAAAGACTACTCATACTGTATCTTTCCCAATATGCTACCTGTGTTTTTCTGAGTAAAGGGTTCTTTCCGAGTTTTTTCCTTGTATTTTTTCCTATTTTTATCCGCAAAGAAATATATATAAAAAAGGAAGCACCATGGGCCAATGAAAAATGTGAGAAATTAGTATTTTTAATTCAAACGGCTTCTTCTTGATGCCTTCGAGAAAAAGACCGTTTTTAGGAAAATATCGAGTATAAAAATGATTGTCGTTTTAGGGTTCGTGAATTAAGCAAATAACATGTCGTTTATTCACCAAACAACATCATAAAAATACTTCTATTGTCTCTTAAATACGGCGGCAAAAGGAAAAATAAGTCCTAATTGAGGCCATTAACAAAATTAATGTAAAATACTTCCCCAGATCAAAGGAGCCGTGCGCATTATCGTTACATCGATGGAGTAATCAACGCTTAAGCGACCGGACGAGAATTGAAATTACTCCAGCCGGGATATATTTACCGAAAGTGAATTATAAAAACATACTGTTAGCGCCTGATCAAAGGAAAACACCCTTTAAGTCTTTACTGGAGTGTTGTTTTGATGCTTTCACCACGTTTAATACTATTGATAGTCGCCCCAAGTGCAACGGTTAATAATGCCACCACTCTAATATCGCAAAAAGACATCATAACATATAGGAAAGCGATTGGCAACCAGAATCAAAGTTATGAATGAAATAACACGGTACGTCTCAAAGGCAAACGATGAAGGAGTCTTGTTCTTAGAACATCTGCCCACACACACGAATTAACCTTCTAATGGGAAAAACAGAAGTTTTGACGAGACGAAACCGATAGGGACAAATGCGGACTTTCAAGTCTTTGACCTATCAAATCGCCTTTCCGATGAAACTGATTTTGTTTGTTTGTGAGAATAAAAAGCAGGGCTTTTTAAGATAATCCTTCAGAAAATCATTTAAATCTTATTTTCAGACAATTTCTGTTCAGTTCCAAATTGATGGTGTACAAGGATATTAGATTAAAAGCTTGAAGAAAAAGCTAATGAAGACTAACAAACTCAATACAGCCTACTTTGGGACGTCAGCCGTCGCTATTTTATTTTAGCCAATGTTGCCTTTGAAAATCGACCAAAACGATGAAGCGATAAACACGTTGTTGTTGTTGTAGATGTTAAATTTACACCCTGATGGATTTTGACACCTTTTTGGTGCTACCACCACAAAATACATCGTTCTAAAAACATTGTTTAACTTTCCTAAACAATATAAAAATGCTTTCGCGAAAACGACATGACCGAAATAAATGATTAAAACAAGAATCAAATACACATTTATAAATTATAGCATTCTCGATTGCTTGCATTGCCTCAAAAAAAGAAAAAAACTGGTAAATGATAGCATTTTGCCGAGAATGTAATCTGTCAATGCTGTATTTGTGCTGTTTGTATCTATCAGCTGTACGAAAAGTCCCATTTTTAGGTATAGCCACTGCCAAAGCCATCAGCGGGAATCAAACTACTTTCCAATTTGAAGACACTAATCATTGACTGGCGTAAAGCACGAAACCCACACTCGGTAAACTGTATAAGCTTTATACAAACTAATGGGTGTTGGGAACAATGCTTGATATACGGTACCTGTTGATTCTGATACGCGGTAACCGTCGTAAAAACGGTATCAGGAAAGACGAACGTCTTCCTCAAGGAAGACGGCTTCTCTACGTCCACAGCAACCGTGTCTGAGGTATCTTTCTTCTTTATTATGTGAATTCTTGGTTGATATTTGTGCATGGAGTGAAGTATGATCTTAAAATGGAGAAAGGCATTGTTAAGTTTAAACTCGAACTTTAAGGGTCTTCTTTCCTCCTGATGAAAGCTAATACAATTATTGTTATGTGGGCACACAAATGGTTGTACGCAGGCGGGAAGAGTTTCCATTTTAACCGTTCACCATTTTAACACTGATCCGAACAGTTTAATAAAGTATCATCAAATGATACAGCGACAGTACCGACAAACTGCATAAATCCACTCACATGTCCTTGTTGATCCAGCTCGTTATTGGTCAGTTTGACTTTATCAAATGACACTACTTGTCTCATCCACTCCTCGCCAAGCGCGGGAGAATCCGGGTGAATATACACCCGGCCTGGCATCGGCGCGTCCGCATTTCCCGCTACAACCCATTTGGAACTGTGGTATGCATACCTGTGAGTTAAATGAATCATATAACGTAACCCTCAATGAAGGAACTCGCGACAAAATTACTGATAAATATTGTTTGTGTCATTCCTGTTGTAGTGTGCTTTGCTGTTAAGTTTGCTCACGGCTTATATCAGCGATAAATGGTGATTAGATCAATTTGTCTTTGAACAGATTAAAAAGGCTCCGTAAAGGTTACTGCGTCTCGAAAATTCAGCCTCAACTTTTCAAGTTGACAATTTCCTCCTCGTAAATGAAATTCATTCTACACCATCCTTTAGTGAGCTTTACCGCCATAATATTTGCCCATTGTGGCGAATTATTGTCACACAGTTTCTTTGTAGGGTAATTTTCTATGTCGCAGAAAACCAACGGACCCAAAAACAATGTCACGAGGGAAATCTTTGAACAATTGTAGCATAAAGAAAGAAGTTTTTTTCGTTTTGTCACGAGCGTGGGACAAAGAAAAAATTCTGAGTCCCCATGAGGAATCGAACCTCAGACCTTCGGATTCCGCGTTTCGATGCTCTACCACTGAGCCACAGAGACTCCACGGTGAGCGTGGTTTATTACGAAGTTCATATGACACGCGTCCTGCTGTTCGGATCTTACCATCTCTCTTGTTTCTAATTGTAGCATCGTTCAATCAAGGATCCTGTGAGTACTTTGTTAGATCATGTTCTTGGATTCGAGTCTTACGCTTATCATCGTCCTCACCTGTAACGTTTGTTGTCCAGCGGTACTATGTCCATCATGAGCATGTAGTAGCTTTTGGGATCCAGTCCGGAAACTTTGACTCGGATGGCGGGAAACATGCGCCTTGCACAGAAAATTACAACAGCAATTAACATTCATTTGAGCTAGATATATTAAGAGAAAATTCAGTAAGGTTTTTTAGGATGAATATCATATTAACTATTCAAGTCTAAAGGTCTTTTATTATTTTCTCGGTCTTTATTTCTTCACTCATTCAATCATTTTCTCGTTCGTCATTCACTGATTCATTCAATCTCTTATCTATTCATTCATTTATTTGTTGAAATGGGAACGTGTATACGTATACGATTTAATTCGCGACTGTGGAGAAAATCTGAAATCGGTGATGAAGCAAAGTATCAAAACTGACTTCATGCCCAAAACGGGTTCGACATCTAACATAGATGTGACTCAAAACATTCCTCGTGCAGATGTTTCGCTCTACCTTCACAAAACATCTGGGTAATCTTATTTGACGTGACGTTCCTTCCTTGGACAGCTAAACGACCCTTCAACCGAATTTAATTAGAACAGCTTTTTTCCTGTTTTGTAGGATGTTTAGTACTTCAATCATTCTGGATAACCTTCGCCGTGGCCACCCTTTTAATTAATTTGGATAATCCGTGCCAAGTGCCTTGAAAGCCAGATCGCATTTGATGCAAGACGGGTGCAAAAAAAATTTTCGGTAGGACGCTAAGGAACTTAGATGAGTGGCATTTCAAACATCGTAAGAGTTCATTCCACTGGATGAGAAATTTTCTACACCAGATCTGTTCTAATGAATTTGAGGTTATCATTCCTAAATTTGAGGTGTAACAGCTTCTTTGAAGAGTTAAGTACTCCAATCGTCAGAGCGATGTTTTCATCAAGTTAAATTGTCACTGATAAAGACTAAAAAAAGACCACAACAGATATTAGCGCGTCAGTTTTCAATCTGACAATTTAGGGAACAATTTTGACTGGACGCTTAAAATACGATACCTATTTGAAATTTAACAGACTTGATCAGAGCACATCACAAGATTTTATTCTAGGAAACGAGCAAATACTAAAAAAATGACACTAAACTGCAGAAAACGGCTAAAAGAAAGGAAAACTCGGGACAAAAAAAACCAAATATTTCGATTAAAGATGTTCGGTTTCACATTTCGCGATTATTCATTCCTTTCTCCTGGTAACACATTTGTTACATTTCGATAGATCTTTTGCTCAATCGGACACTGGGCGATACGTTCGTCTTGTGAGCAGAACTTCCCATAGTTTGGATAACATTTCAAAACCACGACCTCTGTTGATGACTTTCAATCAACTCGTAAGCCAGGGAATAATGGAAAATAATACATGCTCGCTGCATGCGTTTCATTTCAATCTCGTCTCTGCTTTGGCTATCCGAAAAACAACGTAGGTTGATCACGCAAAGATACAGGCCAAGGCTCTATAGGGTGGAACTGACTTTTTATGGCAATTTTGTACCATTTAATTTTAAAAGCTTAATTTCATAGCTCAAGTGACAGCGCAAAGATACAGAAACCAGAAGTGTGAACAACGGAAGAGCTTAGCTCACTTATCAGTTGTTTATAACCCTGAGAATTTTCCTCTGATTTTCTAGTCTTAAGCGATCAACAAATACTGATATCTTTACTTTTCTACCAACGGAGTTCCGGGCAGTGTCCATGTAGAATCCTGTCACTAGCTTTTCTATTATCATTTAGTGTGACAATGTAAATCATAGGTTTTTTCTCAAAGAACGCCCACATTGGAATGCCAAGGGCATGGAATTTTACGCCCGGATTTCAGTGGTCTTCCTTGTCTCAGTCGTTTCCGTCAGTATCAAAAGCTGCTGCATGGTTGTTTATTTAAATGAATGAAGACAAAAAACGGTAAATTTTAGAGGAATCTGTACCTCCTTTAGGAGTTACTGTGAATCTTTCCTGTTCGCGACCTGGCGTTGCCAAAGCATTCGAAACTTTAGAACGGCAACGCGGAAAACGCACAACAGCAAGACATGAGAAATTCATTCACCGTTGAATCATTTCTTCTAGACGCATTGTCTGACTGAGGGACTTCATCACAAATACTGCACGATATTTGTAACGTAAAAGGAGCCTTGTGTCGATGCATTTTTAGGTTCACTTCATAGAGATAGAAGAGACTTAAATAGTGGTTATTATCCTACCTGCCTGCTTTGGTAATTATCATTTCGGTTCCCAACTCAAAGAAACGCTGCCATAAATCACGCATCTGGAGTTCAATAACGATATCTTCGCATTCCAGTGTTTCTGTAGAACCCACTCGGCTCTGCATGGCCTGCATTGATCCTAACGCTTCAGTCGCTGGATCTGAGAAAGGGAAGGTAAGAAATAAAGTGATGGAGGAGCAAATGGAAATGTGTGTGAGTTCGACCACCCGATTGCGGTGGAGAAACTCACCGTGCTCTCCGCTCTCGGGTGATCTGCGTCCTGTGGAAGCAGCCATTCTTGTAATCGATGTCTGTTGGTTTGTGTGTTCTGAGGATATCAACGATTCGACAGAGAAGGCGTTCGCTCGCGAGGAGAGATTTCCATTAGCGTGTGATACTGTTTGGTGCATGACAGTTTAAAACTGTGATTTGTCTTGTAAAGCTGCACAGATAGTTGAGTCTGGAGTGAAAACGACTTTACAAGATGTGTAATTTATGATGGAGGCTATCTGTCGATTATATCAATTAACAGTGATAATTAGATTTATTATATACCACAGTCATCACTCTCCTCGGAAATACCAGAGTATGCTCCTGTGACGAGCCACATAGCCGCCATCAAACGCGCCGACTTATCCACCACGGGAGCGTGGGAATATGAGCTTGTTATCGCACGGCTTTTATCCAATCATCGAGCAAGTCCTTCAGCGTGAAGTTTCCGGTGTTTAGTGTAATTAGCTAAAAAATATCGACTAACCAGAACCTTCCACGAAAATTGACGAAATACTGTCCCGCGATGTCAGACAACCGGCTAAGCGATAATTTGAAAACAACACTTGTGAACAAGCTGTTATCCCGCTAAAATAACCGCTGGAAACCCAAAATTTGTTATTCACCTACAGAGTCTTTTCCTGTAAGTATTGGATTTTATTATTCTAGACGCTTATTGCAGCAAACAGAAATGAAATCATTTCTTTGCTATTCTAGTCATTTTTTCCTGATTACCCGCTAGGCTGCGCTATTTAGCGGGTACAGTTTTTCTAAACGTTTTTCCATGTGATCTTTGGCGCGAAGGTACAGTCCCTTTACAGAAGATCTTTGATCAAACATCTCACTTGCTTAGACCTTTGTTCACGTTCAGAGCCACCTGTGATTATTTTTTTACAGGAAAATGAATCCAAAACATACTGATGTGGTTCAAATTTTGTGCTCAATTAGTCCTGGTCTGTCGTGATTGCCTCCGGCGGTATTGTTGTTGTCGGCGAAAGTAACGATTGAGGTTATTAATTTTGGGGTTATACGCTGTCCTTTCGAGTGATAATAGACAATGTAATGGTCTGGCGCGTGTAAAATAAAGTGCCAAATTGTTGACGGGGTCGATTTACCCTTGCAAAAACCTCTTTTCAACACGCTCTCTCCATTTAGTCCGCTTTCAAAATATTATTGCAGAGCACAAGTGGCTTAGATAACATTGCGTGCTCCATGAGTAAACTTGCGCGGTTGGTCGGTACTGGTAAATACGATGAAACAAGCAGATGTTTCTTGTCATTTGTTTGAACAATGCAGAGAAAACAAAAACCCTTTTCTCACAGGTAAATGGGACCTTGATAAACGGAAAATTACAGATTCTCAAAATTTTTAGTATCTCAGTATGTTGCAAAAGCACAATACCCTTCTTTGTGAATTGGTTGTAACCTACCGTTTTTCGATTCGTTCTTCGGCAAACTTCTTCGCTTCGTAGACAGTCGATTAAATGTTTCCTGAAATAAATCTTATACAAAGTAAACATTTAGAAATAATCTGAATTTCCTAAGGGGTTGGATTAGGGTTAAAAGATTGCTTGAAAATGATACAGTGTGAGACTAATGCCCATCATTGCTTAAGTAGAATGTAACTTGTGATCGGCATAACGTCACAAGATTAGTTCTCGTAGGATAATATAGAGTTATAGAACTGATGCGGACCCCAAACTTGATGACAAAATCGTTCCCTTGATCTTAACTGTAACATAATTATGAAAGTGGCAAATTTACCTTCTGGGAGAAATCGTGTAAAGTAAAGTTTACTTTAGCCATAAGAATTATTACTTATTTTTAATTTACACCTTTTTATATCATTAACAACGCAGAAAATGTTGTTGACAATGGTCAGAAGTTATTGAATGAGTCTTTTATGCTCAAATGTTCCTTTTCTGAGAGTAATCATTTCCTTCGAGACATGGATTAGTCTGCGGCGAACAACACACTCGATTAATGGCTAAAGAATATTTTCCTTCGTCACTGTGAAAGCTCCTTTTTCTACGTCAGATATCCTTGATTTCAGAGTTACAATTCTTTGCATTACTCGGTGCCATGAAGGCTGGGTCTGCTTAGAAAGCTTTAGTCGAACAATTCGTTTAGCGAGCACTCCTTTGAGTACAGACCCGGTAAACATTACGGTTCTGTGAACTGAGATCGCAATCAAAATTTTTCGGCACAACAGTATTAAGATTTCGATGAATCCTCGATGAGCCTCGTTAAATCGCACCTGCATTTGAATCTTTTGATTTGATCCCAAATCTTCCCTTAACTTATATCATTACAATGCTGTGTCAAGAATTCATATTTCAATCATCTTAGGCTAAACTCACTAACAATCTGTTCAGTAATTTATATTTATAAAAGCAACTGTAACTGTAATCTTAGCTTCCGGCTCATAAGGGCCTTAGGCTGGCTTTAATCTGCACTACGGTAATACCTTCCCCGAGCTTGCTTCATGCTGTCTTGTCCATTTTGTTTTCACCAAGCTTGTAAAACGGTCAACTGACGGATTATTTCAGCACAAAGATAGCATTTTTTGTTCTAATTAGTCTATAAATACTTCTAATAGATTTTCCCGACGTCGTTAGACCTTTCGGCATTTTATGGTCTATTATTGATTACTTTCTTATTGACTGCGCAGAGGGGGCCAGAAGAAGATTTAAGAATCTCACAAGCTCACACTAATGGGTTAATCAACTTTTTTTAAAAATAAATCCGATCTTATTTGGAACGGAGTACATGCAAAAGCCAGGACGCGATATGAAGGAGCTGCCACCTCGAGCACAAATACTTTAGTTTTAACTCTGTTTTGGAAGGAGCCCCTGAAGTTGGTTATGATTGTTGCATGTGTGTGAGTAGATCAATAGATGAAACTCCCCAAGAATGACCGTGTCAGTAGCTCATGGGATTTATCGTGATTCTTAGGTAAGGATTATAAACAGCTTTACGTCGCAAGAAAGACAAATATTAATTACTCCATGGGACGTTGATGGGCTGGCATTTTCAAAGTTTTGTCCATCTTTCGTTTTCTTTTCGAATTCCGCTAACGCTAGCCCCTTCGTAGCCTAACATTTTATCAGTTTCATTGCCTCATTAAGAGGGATCGATTGAATATTCCTCGAGGGATTCTTCCGTGATAGTTTTCCGACGCCATTTTGTGACATAAAAGTTGTTTTATTAGGGAAAATACCTGAGTTTTTCTTTTCCATTACAACGAGATGGGTTTCTTCCTCCTTTTTTAAACTCAACGCAAATTGTATAACCTCGCTACTCTTTTGCCATCATTCATTTGGATTTAGAAAGACATTCTTTTACGCATCATTATCTTGTTCCCTTGAAACCACACCCCAATTAGCATCACACGACCATAAATGGTCAAAATTTACATCCATTTATAGACCCGTTAAAACCGCTCCCAGACCATACACTTTGTAGTGAGATCTACCAATTTTTTTCTTGCAGATACCTATACAGCTTAAAAAGGTGGAATATTCCCACTCAGCAACCGCCATGCCCACTGTCTCGAGCTCTCTGTTGCTCTTTACCTACTCTTCCCGTCCGTGATCCCCACGTGATGTTTTGTGCAGTTTTATGACGTCAATCAGGAGGTCGTGCACAAGTCATCATGAGACCTTGTTTTCAACATTCTTCAGAGCTCTAATTCTGTCGTGACGAGTGACTGAGGAGGTCGGTGTTTATTGTATTGAAGTGGGATTATTGTATTAATAAATTAAATTATGACTCAATGATTAATTGATTAATAATTGATTTAGTTGTTTGTTCAGTTCGTCTGATAACTTTTCTTCTTTTATTTTCCTGTTTTCATCAATTTTTTGTTAATTTTCGCTCGGTTAGCCTCAGAGATTTATAATCCATTGAGGTCAAATTCTCGTGGGCTAAGAACAACAAGATAAAAATCCGGCCCAGTTTTTTTTTAATTTATTTTTTTTATTTTCACACCACTTGTCCACTAAGCCACTTTTCTTAAATCGTATTAAGAGGCTTTTTTGATTGCGAAGGCTTTTTTGGGCTGTTCATGCAACCGTCTCAAAACTCCCATTGCATGGCAGCTATCGTATGGTATATATAGCCTGTCTCAAAAGCTCGTCATTAACTTCCTTATTTTTCCAAAATTTCACTAACTAATTTGAAAAGAGGAGTTTAGAGCCGAGATGTAGGAGAGGCGAGTATATCACAACCAAAATAACGCGGGTAATAAAATGTCTGTCGCAAAGAACTTTGAATCATAAAAATCTTTGAGGGGGTAATTATGCAAAGTATGGTTTTGAGTAATACTGTTAATACTTTCCTCCACTATATCTAGTTATTAAATTTTCGCTAATCCAGGATATTGGCTTACGCCTTGCGCCCTGAATCTCGTGATTTCAGTTCCAAGAACCGTTATCAATAATAAAAACAAAAGCAGCTTAAAGGCCCCTTTCTCCTGCAGTGTAGTGACGGTTCAAAATGGTAAATTTAAAGGCTTGTTACACAAATCTCTGTTCGTATTGTTCGTTAAGCTAAATTTCACACATTTAGAGGCAATCTAAAATGTCGTTAACTTTTATGTCAGTTAGCCTGTGTGTTCAGGTAACTCATAGACATTTAAATAATTTGATTTCGTAATTTTCAAAACAAAATAAGAGAGGAAAAGAAAATGAAACCAACAATAAAATAAAAGAAGACAAACAAACTCTTAGTCTGCTCAAGGCGTTTGCGCGCCTTCTTCTCTTTCCTCGCTTTTTTTCTCCTCCATTACTATCTCAGCCGTATATTATTTCGCTCCGTTTTACCAAACAGGCTGAGAAATTAATGAGTTGCGAAATTTCAATGTTACAAGATAGCTCTATCTCATTCTTATTCTCTGCTTTATCTATTCCTTCATTTAGCGAAACAAAAGTATGCGTAAACCGATGTAGGGTCGAACGCAAATTAGAGCAAAGCATGTGCATCTCCGACGCTTACTCTTCCACTGACACATAAACATGATAGCCTTCATTTTACCACCGGTCTCCCTTTGGCAGTTTCGATTCTCGTGGAAATTCGTCGTCGAACGAAACATATAACGAGATTCCATTTGAAATAGCTATAAATGCTTCTTTTCTAGAAAAAGATATTCCTTCAATCTTTCGTTCAGTCTAAAATTACTCTGATAAAGTAAACTTTTAACTCATACACAGCATGTATTATACATAACATGGCCTGAACCTGAAAAGTGGACTCTCCCTTCCACTTGAAAGGCACAAAGAAATAGCTGAGAATCTATTAACTGATTAGACCATGAATAAATCCTGCACATCATTCAGCCGAGAGGTTCGAACGGTAGAGTGCGTAACGAGGGTTATTTGGTGAAACGAAGCTAAAAACTTCTCTTGGAATTGGGAAGGGCTGAGATTCCGGCGCTAAACCCGAATATTTAGTTTCTTTCTGGTATGTCTCTCAAAATAATTTAAAGTTGTCCTTCACCAGTCGAGCGCGACGACCGACCTAACATTTTCCGTATAAAAGCTTTGATAGCCAGAGGTCCTTTCAGCAGTTTCCATATCCGTGAATCTATGTACTGCTCGATTAACATCGACTGTACGTACCAAAGTATTTAGCTGGCAAAGCCAGCATGCGATGCTTTATAATTTGTTGAAGACAATAGGCAATTAAAGTCGCTCAATTATAGAAACTTAAATTATGAACTTGCTGTACATCTCAATAACGTCACCCAACCTCCTCTATCACGCAATAACGTGTCACCTAAAAAACACGTGTGTAAAACTTTGTTCAAATCTTTCTCAAACTCAGCCGACAGAGATGGCTGGCTCAGTTTGCTGTTCGCTCGTGACCGGCTCTCTTGCAAATTCATTGTAACTGAATCTTTCTGTTATCCATAACAATGCAATGAAAAGATCAAAGTTCGAAAAGAACCACGAATAGATAGGATCAAAGTCCTAGCTAGGATGTGAAGACTGGACAGAAAGAGTAGACTACAATAGCTTGAGCAGTAAAGAACTTTGTTTATGGAAGAATTGGCCATCATCCATGGTGGGTGTTGCCGTATTCGATATCTTAATTCAAGCAATAGTTTTATTGTTCATATCTAAAGACTAAAAAAGATGCCGCTAACTCGTTTGTTCAGATGTTTTTCTATTTCATGAAACACTAGAACTCCATTTCACCTGACCAAAAGCAACTGCTCAAGTCATTAAGAATGAAACAAATGCTCTTAAAACACTTGTGTTCAATAGATCTTCACGAAAAGTCATATTTGATTATTTGAGCAAGTGAAAAGCAAAATGTACTCGATGTGGCAAATCAATTGTTTCTCGGCTTCGATTGAGACGCAGAAATACAAAACGTCGTTTATGGAAGTGCTAAAATTTCTGATGACTTTTTGATGATAAAGGAAAGGGTGATCACGTTGGTTTCTATTATTGCACCCTTAAACAAACAAAGTTTTATTTGTTAAGACCCTTGAGACAAGCGTAAGATCCACTGAGGACAATTTCATCGATTTAAAGATTAACAAAGTTATGGATATAAGCTTCAGAAGCCGCATTGTCACGATTTTAATTACTTTGTTTATCGTGTCCCGTTCAGAATCCTGAGGGAGAGTTAAGATCATGAGTTATAACCGAAAGACATTTCGTTTTCTGAAGCTTGAAAAATCGTCAAATTTTGCCAGACGAAAGAACGACGTCGAAGACAAAATGTTGGGCACAAAATTGAAAGTTATGGAGAAAGAAGAGCGAATCATTCGCCAGAAACTGTACGAGATACGACGAGAGAAATATTCACGATCGTTTTACAAAAGCGAAGACAAGTCAAAGTTTGTAGATGTTAATGTTTGCGAGACCAACGAGGGAGAGAAAAACAAGATAACAGCATCTGGCGTGGAACGAACCATAACCGCTTTGAGACGAAAATCTATCGCAGTGGAAGAGTTCAACCCAGGACAAGTAGTTCGTGTTTGCGTCTCGTCAAAACTCGAAGACAAAGTTGCAAGAGATGAGAGCACTTCACTTAGTGCTTTACCAGCGATTCAGAAAGCGAGGAAGAGAAGACATTCTGTGGCAATTGTCACAAATATTGCCGAACACAAGGCAGCAGATCTTTTTACGTTAGGAGAAAATTATGTGCAGTCAGTTTCAGGGGCTGAAGAAGGCATTTCTGTGGACTTTGCCCTGAGAAAGTGTCAGGAGAAAGATTCAGAGACGACCACTGACCAGTTACTCCAAAGGAAAGTGGACGCAAGTGGCCAAGAAAACGCCAAACTAACAACTTACTTAGAGAAATCTGCTACCTTAGACTTGCAAACGAAATCTACGGGTTTGTCCAGAAGACGATATAGTTGCACTGACAATGACTTCCACCATAATGAAATAGGAAGGTGTTTTACTGATTCCCCTTTAAACGTTTCAAAACCAGAGCCTGGAGAATCTAGCGGTTTGGAATCCAACTTATCTGTGCCTGACTCGTCTGAAACGAAAACCACCACCACACACGGTGTCACGAGCCCTGTTCTTCTTCTTCCTCAGCGACCGCACAGTAGTAGAAGTTGTAGCGATAGCAGTATTCATGGACTTCAAATTGATTTAAGAAAGTGCAGAACGCCAGTGCTTGGCTCCTCGAGGAAGTATTTACAAGCGGACAGTCCTAGTGCTCTTCGACTTGATGCTGAGTCCAAGCCGAAGCGGAATGCATTCGAAAACGAAAACACATCGAAAAGTGTCACGAGTTGCATAAGGAAAAATCGGAGTGCTTCTTTAACCACAGGCTTAACTTCGGGCAACGAAGATTCTACTCTCTCAGAGAAAGAAGAGAAAGTAGCCGAGCAAGTTATGATAAGGCAGCTTGAAATAAAAACTGCAGCTGACAAAATGAGGAGGCTCTCTTTGCAACACTTCGGTGATGCAAAGGACTCATTGAAAGTCCCGCGTCGACAGAGTTCTGGTGTCATTTCGCCATACCTGCAACGAGCTGGATCGGAGAGTTCACATAACGATGCGAATAACAATAGTGAAGGAAACCAAAGAGTAGGAATAGTGAGAAGGCACAAAGATAATCCAAAATTGCTCGGGAAAGCTGCGAAGGAGACTTCTAAAATCGACAAAGAAAAAGCCTTGAAAGAACAGGTTTTAAGCAAATTAGCGTGGGACATATCTGACTGTAGATACTTGCGATGCGGCGGACGGGACGACGCTGTATGACATTACTCTAAGTCATAGACTTGACTCCTAGATGTACATCAGCTTTCAGTATGTGATAGATAAGTCAAATTAAGGCATATTAGCTAAAAGTAAAGCTATTGACATCTAACTATCTAGGCCAAAAATGCAATTTTCAACTGTAGGCTTTGTAATCTCAAGTGCTACATCGGCATCATCAAATATATCAGGAGTAACTGTCGCAAATTTACATCAAAACTCAGCTTAATGAAGGACCTAGGGTTTATAAAAAACAGTTCGGGAGACACCATTTAATGGATTCCTCGTACTCATCTTACAAATAGCATCTTATAATTCTAATGTGCCGTGAACAGAGACGGGAAACGATCATGGAGCTAAGGACATGACAAGTCAAGAAGTTCAATGAGCCAAGACTCGAGTCTTGCCGCAAGCGGCGAGAGTCTTAAGCTGCAGGCTGTTTTTTTTTTTTCGTGTTTCGTCGCCAAAAGTGGGGTCATGGTTCCAGGCGTTCCTTGCGTAGACCGTGGAAACTGGGGACGAGATCATACCGTCGTCCTCGTTTCTCGAAGTAGAATCCTGTTTCCACGATGTCGAAAGGGAAGGCAAATTCTATTTTGCGAAACGAAAAGAAACCAAGCGAAATATGGCGAAACTAAAGGAATAATGCGGCATATTATCTACTAAAGTAAAGATAACTTCCATAAGGATTTTGGAGTAAATCTTAATCGTTAAGGAGGATTTTAATTCGTTTCGCAAAGTAGTCATTTAAGAAGAGTTTCTATTCTGCGAAATCGACTATTTTCACCCTGCGGTGACAATGTGACCTTGTTCATGCCATGCCATGACAAGAGAATGGCTTCATCATTACCGCTGGGTGAAAAGCCGGAGTAATTGCTTTCAAATTACTATTTTGCGAAATTGATTTGGATAGTGAAATAGGAGGTGAAACGTGTTTTTGTGATCAGAACAAAAAAACATTATAACACAATATGAAAGGAATATTGATTAATTTTGGTGATTCAAAACTAGTATTGCATACTGGAAATGAATTTTAGAGTAGTTTGTTACAACTAGCAAGACAATCTTCTTTACAGTGTACTCCTAACTGAATTATCAACAATGCTCATAATATCAAAACATAATGACCAGCTGGGATACAGTACAAGGTATAGTGGTAATTGTTCATGGTGAGCTCGAGGCTGCCATCGAGAGATATGAATACTGTGTTGGCTTAAAAAAAGCTTTTGATTCATTGACATACTCAAGCGTACAGCACGTATAGAGGTTCCAAGCAATTAGCTCCTAACAAGTGGTTCTCCTCAAAGTAAAGATACACATAATCTTTGCATTTATGTGAACTTATGATTATAAAACATATCAGGCTTTTTCTCAAATTGAGTACATTATTATTTTTAGTTTTTTTAATTAGGTCCCATAATCCCTATCATTTGTCATTTCATCTACCAGTGCAAAGGCAGTCAGTAACTGGCACTCCCTTTACCCCTCAAATGGCGCCAATACCTACGCGCACGCTCTCAAGAAAAGAACTAGCCTCCTCATTCCTTGTATACTCCTCAAGCGGGCTCGAGTTAATGCTTTCGACAGCGTCTTCTTATGGTAAAAACTGTTTTTGATTTAAATTTCTCGTTTCGTAGCAAAACTCAGCTCTTATCTTTTTCTTTTAGTCGTTTGTTTACAATTTCCTTTCTTATCATATTAACTATGATCATGATCGTCAAACTATGGACACTATAGGTTGCAGTTTAATTCAATATTACAATGGCCTCCGCGCGCAAAAGACTGTATGCCAGTGGGTTCTTTCAGGACAGTTCATATCTTATCGTTTGTTAAATACTCCCCTACGTACTTGAGAGTTTTTTTTAGGGAGCGCACCTATTTTTTTGTTCGTTTTATTGATTTTCCTCTATCTCTCTCCTCGGACGGTAGGGATTATTTTACTGCGTCCTTTCTCTGTTTCCCACAACTCTCATACGCAAGTTACAAGTTGTTTCTCAACTTCTTCATCCTCCTCTGTTTGTTTTCTTTTGTGAATATCTCGCCATTTCACGTGATCAGTGCGTATGGTTGTTCCAATCAATCTCCTGGTGGCTATTGTACTGTCCAGCCGATACTCGTCATTCTCTTTTTGCCTCAAACATCTGAAAAACGCTTTGAATCCTTTGTTGAATTCTTGGTTCAGCGTTCCGTAAATGATTGGATGAGCGGCACTGGTTGCTATTACTAACAGAACGCAAAGTTTCTTTGCAACGGAGTTCGGATAACCAAACATACTTAACAGCCACGTTACGTGATACGGCAAAGTGAAAAGAGCATACACAGCTGCTATTACCACCAACATTTTAATCACCTATAGAAAAAAAATTAGTCTTTAGTGTAATAGTTTTTCACGAGGTTATTATTTTAAACGCAACGTCTGTGTATTTTTTTTTTATGGAAAATCTGTAGAATATTAGCTCTCAGTCCTAAATGTTCTGCGATTCGGGCACCGTGCTCTATCGGTTTGAGTGACTATTAATAGTAACTCTCTTGATCCAGATGTCGGCTCATTAAAGCCTACTCTTTATTTCAACACCAATATTGGAGTAGACTTGCCAGCTTTATCAATAGAATAACCAGTGCCTTTAAGGTCAAATAAGTCGAAAAACGAAACAATACAATTGCAGTCAATTAAGGGTACGTATCACGGTTACTTCGACATCTTTGTTTGAAATGCTGGAAATAAAAGCTAACTTTGATGACCCATTTCTCTTTCATAAGATAACTGGCTGAGAATGATCGAGATGGTGGTTAACAAAATTTTTACAAATCTCCTACAATTGCAAAGATAAACCAGAATATTTTAAAAAGTCTTAGTTTCAAAATGGCTGGTCTTACCTTTTTGTTTCGATCTGAGCGTTGCCTAGTTGACGTGCATGTAAGGTGGTCTAGTCTCGTTTTCGAGTTAAGATGGCCGCATATGAGAGTATAGCAGCACATAATTATTGTCATGGGTATAACAAACTGCACCACAAATAGGCTCAAAAAGTAGAATTGCTCAAACTTGTCGCTGGGCCAGGCGTCTGTGCAAACCGGCTGACTGTCCCGTCGTTTCACCACCCTAAGCGCAAAATTGAACGGAAGAGCAACGAGGACAGAAAAAGTCCAGATTAACATAATGGCAAATTTGGTGGTTTTTACGGTAAATCTTCTACCCAGAGGTTTGACTATAGCTCGATATTGGTCTATAGTCATAAGAACCAAAGTCATCGATGAAGCGGTAATAAAAACGTAAGCTAACGTCGGTATTGTCTTACATAACACGGCACCAAAAGGCCAAATGTAAGAATTTTCTTGATATGCCAAGCGAAATGGAAGATTCACAGTGAGGACAGCGATGTCGGCTGCGGCAAGATTACAAATGAAAAGGTTACTAACAGTTCGCAGTTTTCTTCTTTTCATGACCATTCGGAAAACCAGAACATTTCCCAAGACGCCCAAGACAAAGACAAGCGAATAACAAAACAGTTTAAAAACTTTAAACGAGAAGCTCTCCGTTGAAAAGCTGCGGCTTTTTGTGACGTTGAATGTGACAACCGCAGACTCATTTGCTATAGCGTGTTCCTGGAATGCCATGGCAAATGGAATCAGCATTGACAATTTCTAATCCTAATACTTAAAATGGAAATCCTCATTTGAGAAACTTTTGAATGGTGCCAACTCTGACCTGTAAAGTATGGTAAGTCACCCTTAGTCCTGCAGGCGGCTTTTACACCTATTTGTTTTTATAGCCATTTCTATATTCATGAGCTATTGAGCGCTCTAATGCAAATCCTACGTTGAAGATATCGGCGATAAGCAGATGTTCGACACTTGAATAAGTCTAGACAAAGTTGAACAGTAACTCAGCCGTTTTAACGCTTTTCCAGAAAGCGGCTGCTTTATTCTAACCTGGAGGTGAGTCTTGAAGTGAACAGACGCACCTAAGGTATGAAATTATTCTCATATATATCAAATAAAGCCCTATTAAAAATTGAGAACAAAGCAGACAAAACGACCAAGAAAAAGTTTTTGTCAGAACTCGTTGACTTTTGAAAGCGTTTATAAATAACACAAAAATAAGGTGATCTGCTCTTAAACCGAAAACAGAAAAGTAAAATGCATGTAGCTGAAAACATGTAGTCTTTGTGCGCAAGTATTCCCCATATTAAAGTAACACAAGGGTACCTGCCAGCGCCGAAAAAGCATTAGGTAATTCAGAATTTTATTGTCATAACTATTCACGAGTCCCTGATTCTGGAATTAACAAGTTAGTTAGTACCAAATAGAAAATGGTTTTATTGACACGAACGAAATATATGTTAAGTCAAAAAAAAAAACACACCTTTTATACGCTATTAGAAAGGAGAAAAGGTAAACGGGTGACAGCAGTGACCGAGAAGAAGGTTATACGAAAAATGAGCCCAAGAGGAACTAGTTTCATCTCTCGATTGATTTAATCAATAGTTGACCCCATTTGACAGCGACTCATTTCATTTGCAAGTAATATTTTTGTAAAGTATACAATAAAACAGTGAATAGTGGTAGATGCTCGCTCTGATTGGTTATTCAAGAACCGAATAACCTTTGCTTTTCACCTCCGAGCCGCTCGCGCGGGATTTACGCCCGAAAATATTATAATCTTTGCAGGAATAAATGAATTGAAATCATATTTTTGTGCTATATTATCTCACTGTTTTAGTAAATACTAAAACAACTTTTGAGTGATTCCTTGCCATGACCGCTGAACCTTCTCGATAATTATGAATTTTCAAAAAGGAATTTCGGTCATTTAAACACAAGTTGAGGACAATAGCTGTTGTAAAATTATACTCACGTAGAGGACGATCCAGTTTATTCAGAAATGAAAACAAAATGGTTTAATTTAATCTGCTCAGGGTAGAAAAGAACTCATTAGTCAGTAGGTAAAAGTAAACACAATCACCGGGGTCAGTGTAAACAACAAAATTTACTGCATGAAATGAATGAATAAATTACAAAGATGATGGAGGTCTAACTCAAGCACAAGGCTGAGTCAGTGTTCGAGTTAACACTGCCCTTGAAGTGAATGTGTGCGTTCTCGCTAACACACAAGCGCATGTATCGTAAAGTTAGTACTCCGGATAAACCCAATATTATGCAAAAAAGATTTGATTATGGTCGCAACATTCTACATTGTACGGTAATTGGAATATTTCTAAACTAATCGTAATATCCGTGAGTGATGACAACAAAGAGTCTTTGTTCTTGGAAGAAATATGTCAGTTCTGTTTCGGCAGAATGAAATTAGCTAAGTAGCCTGTATATATGGTCTCTTAAAGTATAATGACTTGGTAAAATTTCTCAGGTGAGACCACATCTTTAACAGGTTTGCTTCAAAGTCTCCCAAATTTAAAATGCAAAAACCTAATTAAACAAACAAAAAAAGAGAAACCAGATAAAACGATTGAGTTTAGCCTATCTTATCCTAGTCGTGAGATGAATTTGGTTAATTATGTGGTTACGTCAGGAACGTTCTTCAATATGTTAATATTTCATCATTGGTTTCTAGGGAAACTAAAATCATTATTAAGCATTTCAATGGCTTCATTAAAACTTAACAAGCAAAGTAAAGCTGTTAAATCTACTAAAGAAATAAACATCTCATCGAAGAAGAAAAAACGTTGGCGTACGCACGTGCAACAATCGCTGTTAACATCAGCAGTCAAGATTTGATTCTTTGAAGCCCAAGAAAGTTCACAATTCAATTTTCATACACATAGTCAAGCAGGCAGGTGTTGAGAAAATTTTCACCAAGAGATTCTGTTGGGAAGTAATGTCAAATTCTCAGCTCTGTTCAGCAATGTTTGCCTGTTAGGAGAATTACCTCTTAGATAATGGAAATTCGATTATAGGGAGTTAACCCTTTAACTCCCAGATCAAATTTGTAATTCTCCTTATTATCGACCATACAATTTTTTTAATACTAGTTCAGAGAATTTAGTATTGGATCAACTAATTATCCCCAAATTGATATTTTTCCTTATTCTCCTCACTTATCTGGTTGATATTGTATTGATATTGTAAGGAGAAATTCTGTCTTGGTCACTCATGGGAGTTAAAGGGTTAATAAACCATTTGATAGGTTCATGTGTATTGTGACTTCAAAGGACTGCACGTGTATGCATCATTATACCTGAGTGAACGTAAATTTGTTGTTCAAGAAATATTTTCGCAAAAAAACTTACCTTTCGTTTATCTCTCAGTTTAACTGTTTCTTTTCACTTATTTTTCAATTTCTTGTGACCTTTTCCCCCAATTATTTCTGAAGGTAATGCAATGCCCGATCATCAAACCCAAATTCTTTTTCAATTTTTCTTCACCATCACTGTTGGGTATATGTACATCAGATTAGAGCTTTTCAAATGTTTATTCCAATAAACACTACTAACTTGTGTAGAAAAATGTTTGGAAACTAGTCAACAGTTTTTGGAAATCTCCGAAAGATAAAAATGTGTAACAAGTCTATTAGCACCATTAGAGCTGCTATAAATAGAGTTTTATGATACAACAATCTCATTTTTACCCAATATATTTTTTGGTGAACTATTAGGAACCTAAATTACGTTTTACAGAAGAAATAGATGGAAATAAAACATTTAGACTTTTTCCAAACATGCTATGTACGGCCGCTAGAAAAAATGCTACCATACTTTGAAACCTGAACTCAAATAGCTTGAGATGAGATTTATCTTCTGCATCGTTTAACTGGGTATACTGATAATTTTTAGGCCACAACCATTTACGTCAAAACTCAAGGGTAAATCTGAAGTAAGCTTGCTACAATATAAACTCCCCCGCTACCATTACGATTCGCCCATGATTTTAAGGCTTTCCACCCTTGTTATCAAGAGCGAGAGTTTCAAAAACAACCCATGGTTTCTTAGTGATGATTCACGTCATTGTTCTTGGCCTTTATATAATAAAACCCAGCGCTTAATGGACGATTCGTTAAGTGGATTTATTAACAGTTTTCAATCAAACAACCATTAGAAAACCAACTGGTAGCGCACCATCACTTTTAGCATAGAACTGTAAATCATGGGCACAATTCCGGTCTGGGTTATAGTTTTCGTATTCGCATCTTTTACACACGAGGGTGAGTATTAAGTTATGATAACTAAAGTTTAAAATTACGGATATCTCTCTTCAATAATATGCCTTATTTCACTGAAGTATCTCTCCAGTGTGATCATGGCGGCTTCTGAGCATTAAAAAATTAAAAATACGCCGTATATTTTTACCCTCCTAACTCTAAAAATCAGGTTCTAGTATCTTGCTGACACTAAAAAGAATGAGAGGTGTAATGTTTAGCTTTTAACTTGATTTCTAGATAAAGTCGATACAAGGAAAAAAACCATTATAGTAAAAAAAAGCGTTCGGTCATGGCACTAATATTTTTATATTTGAAACGGTTGGAAGTATAATTTGAACGTAAAAGTAAGATTGAGAAAAGGGGAAGACATGGAAGATATGTCTCAATGTAAGGACGTTCTTTTTTTTTTTATTTAGCACGTGGTCGAGGTTGTCCTACAGCCATGGGCTGTTATAAAGACTATGGAGTAGAGAGAGTTCTTCCAAATCTCATCATGAACCAACGTGGCACAGATGGCTTCTGGGCAAACTATACGAGATACCTTCCCAGGTAATTGCAACAACTTGAGTTAAGTAAGCTTCATTTCTCTCAGATGGTGAAGTACAAAGAAATTTTGAGCAGTAAAGCTATCTTCAGTTGGTAAAAATGATATGAATTATTTTAACGATTATTAAGCTGAGAATTTCTCGAGGTAGTCACATGTCACTTATGTTTCAAAGTGATAATACCTCTTTTATGTATCCTGGCAACAATGCAATACTTCCAGAGAGTGCCCCATTAAAGTTCACTTTGAAAGTGGGCTCCATTTGGGCGTGTACTTTAGGACACTGAAACAGGAAGTCGGGCATTTTTATTCACAGGCAAAATCTTGAATGCATTGGGAGAGTACAATATTTTTCAGTCAATTTAGTTAATCAGCGGTACTATGTCTCGGACAACTGTGCAAGTCCTGTAATAGTTGAAAAACATATATATTTTCGATTCCTCGTGGGAAGGAAGAATTTTAGAATTTTTTCTTCGTATGCCGCTTATGACAAGGTGGAAAGCATTTTTTAATTTTATGACAGAGCTCAAATGTTACCATATCTCGTTTTGTATTTTCCCCTTTGAGAGTGAGTAAGCCTCAATTCCTAATGAAGACTTCCTTTGTCCCACTCTCGTGACCAGTCGAAAAAGCATTAGTCTCTAAATGCACAGTTGTTGTTTATTTTGCTAAGTGATTGGGACCCTAGTTTCTTATACTCGTTCGTATGTTCGTTTTCTTTTTTTGTTTGGTTATACCTGTTGTTTTTATTTTCTATTTTTGTTATTAGTTTAATTTGTAGTTGTGCGACAAAAGCCAAAGAGATGGGCTACAAGTACATTGGAATTCAATATTATGGAGAATGTTGGGCAGGAGACTACTTTGCTAGTCCGCTTAAAGAGAAAAGAAGTTGTATAGACTTAAAATTCCGAACGTGTCAAAAGATGGGCCCTCACAGGATATGCAGTGGAAAGACTTGGACAAACTTCATTTATGAATTAAAAGAAGTAAGTGTGACTGAAAGAGAAGCCACGAACTTTCAATGTGGGAAATGGATTAATAAACAGTGTGATTGTTATTTTTAGTATAAGACGTACAGAATTCACACTTGTGAAGAAAAGGTGACACCCGAGAGCAAGTGATAGCACTGTTGTAGCTATTGAGTGTCGAAACTAACGCGGGTTTGCTTTGGTTTTACTTAGCTTTGCTCTGTGATTGGCCAAGAAGACTACCGCCATCTTCTTTACCAATCAGATTCAAAACTAAAAACAATCGCGACAAGATTATTTGCGTTTTCTCGCGCTTCAAATAGTTTGCTTGCTCTTACTTTGAGTACTTATTGGCTACTGATAGTCTAAACCTTAATTCTGATAGGTCACTGGCATTATGTTGGTTTTGGTTTTTTTCCACGCTCAATTTAAAACTGCTCAATTATGATATACACGTGATTAAACTATCAAACTAATTATTTACAGATGATTTAGTGTTAACAACTGAGTTGAAAACGTAAATTGGCCACCGTAAAGAGTTGAAAGGCTGACGTTTCGAGCGTTAGCCCTTCGTAAGAGCGTTAGCCCTTCGTCAATCGCTCTGACGAAGGGTAAACGCTCGAAACGTCAGCCTTTAAACTCTTCACGGTAGCCAATTTACGTTTTCAACTCAGTTGTTAACACTAAATTACCTGTTGTACTCTCCCAACGACGAAGCACCACAGTTTCTTAAGAAACTTACCCCGTTTGATTATTTAAAGAGTTGGATGTTTATCACGGGGAGTTGTTAATTAACAGGGATGTCCTTGTTTTGGTTTATGCTTTATTATTCAGTTTCTCCCTCCTTTAATTGACTTCTAACCAATATTGGTATTTGCTGCTTCATTTTTTTGTCATGGCTATGTCATCCAAGCCTACCACAGCAGAGCCAGTTCCGACTAAAGCAGTCACAGCTAAACCAACAACAGAGGCAACCACGAGCAAACCAGTTACAACTCAGCCAATAACAGCTGTATCAACAGCTAAGCCAACTAAAGCAAATACAACCATAAGTAAGGAATTATTTATTTCACCATGCACAGAAAAGCGATTTTCATTTTCTTCAACGAGCACACTCACTTCGTCCATACCAGTCATATGCAGCTATATACGAATGAATCCATGCTGGAATTTACGCATACGCGACGGAAAAGTTAGTAGCGAATTAGAAAATACCCTTGTCATTGCTAATCAATCTCAGATGGAATTTTCTGTCAATTTAAATACCTCTAGGTAATGTAACATTAAAATCACCATAAGATCCTCTTTGACAAAGAAGCCAAATTATCTACCTCATACAAATATACCAAACAACATATTTAGTCACGTTCTGAATTTCGGAAGAATTCAGACTCAAGGAATAGGTCAAATGTCCACCTTATATGTAAAAGCTATGAGGAAATCAAACCCTTTAGGGCATGTGCTCTATATTAACATGACTTTGTCTCCATATTTCAGATTGTAAAAAACCCTTGGACATTGCCTTTGTTGTCGACGCTTCTGGGAGCATCGGAAACAAATCTTTTCAGCTCGTTAAGTCATTCTTGAGAGAATTCACACACTATTTCAACGTTTCCACGAACGGTACTCATTTCGCTTGCCTCCACTACGATCATCATGTTTACATGGATTTCACCTTTAACGACACAATATACCACAACTCATCTGTCCTTGATATGAAACTTGACAGCATGCCGTACCCCTCAGGAGCCACCCGTTCTGACCAAGCTTTATGGGGTGCCTATTGGTTATACAGGCCAAATAATGGTGCTCGTGACTACCACGACATACCTCGGTGTGTTTTAGTGCTGACTGATGGCAAGACTTTCGGCGGCATGGATTACTTGAAGCCACCTGTTGCTGCTCTAAAGGTATTTTTAGAAGGAAGGGGGGAGGGCTGTCCGTAGGTGCATAAGGCCTCACCTCTGGTTTGAAGAGCGATGAGATTGGAAAGCATCCAGGTAAACTCGGAAATTCCAATTGACCAAGTTTGTTCCTCCCCCCTTATTTTGTTGAAGAATCTCTTCTATAGCCTTACGCTAAAGTGAGCCCCCCCTGAATTTACCGGTAAGGTCTAACAACCTAAAGGATCAGTTTATTTATTACTTTATTTGAAATATTTAGACAGCCTGGCCCAGATCAGCTTCAAAGGGGGCCTGTATAAAAAATAACAAGGCCAGACCGTAACACCAGGAGCTACACGCCCTACTCTTTGCGAGAAGTATCCTTGAAAGAAATCACTTTGTAACGGAGTGTAGCGTAGTTAATATGGATTTTTTTTCCTGCCTTATTAACGTTAACCTTAATGCTTTTTACCAGAAATCATCCTACGCAAAAATTGTTGCAGTCGGTATTGGTTGGGTAGCGGATTTGGCAGAACTTATAATTATGGCTGGGGAAGACCATTACGTATTTGTGGACAGATTTGAAAATCTCGCCGACCATATTCGAGAAGTGCTGGGCAAAGTGTGCGATTAGACAGGTATTATATTTATATCATGTTGGTTTTTGGCAATTTAAGTAACTGCCCCTATACAGTGGCGTGGTGTGTGGATTGACAAACTGAAAGTAGACGACTAGCACGAACACGTTGCGGGAAATTTTATTTTGCGCGCGTTGGCGATTTTTTGTGTTTTGTGGAAACGAATTATTATGAAATTTCTTATCAAGAACTAACTCTTGCGACTTTATGTTTATGAACAAAACACCAGCACATAAAACATGGTAATGTTTCAAAATTTCCTTTTTTCACAAGTTATTCTGAAGAGAGTAACGCGCGTTTTATTTTGCGGGATTTTCCTTTCTACGGGTTTCCGCGTTAGCGGATCGACGACAGGCCGCATATATTGAACCCCGCAAAATTTCCATCAAGACAAGACAAGCAAGGGTTTTAATCCATACAGAAACTCAAGGTGGCTGACTACTTTGATACGTTCATTCCAAAATTAAAACTGCTGTTATAAATCATTTCAAAATTTATAACAGTGTTAAAAATGAAATGAAAAATTTCTCCAAACTTTCCCCTAGTTGAATTTTAATCTTCTGATGTTGTTGTGGCTGTTGCTGTTTGTTCTCCTCCACTAATTTATCCTTATACGCATATACACATAGATGATTTTACAATGACCGCGCGGAGGTACAAATTTGAATTTTTTTCAACCCATAAAAAATTTTGTGTCTCCAAACAGCCATGTAATATTCTATTTATTATATAAACACCAATGAAATACTAGATCATGTCATTTTAATTTTTTTAAAAGTAGTACAAAAACCATAGCAACAGCGATCTTTTCACGTGTAAAGATAACAAAAGCTCACTAGGTATTTCATTGGTGTTTGTATAATATCAATAATGCATGATGTATTGCAAATTTGACAGTGCCTGTGAAGTAATTTTGTTTCTTAGTCTATAGTGTATTGTTAATAGATTATTGTGCTCTAAGTAATGTCATTTTTGTGATTAATATTAGCATTTAAAGTTTTGTAAATCTGTAATGTAAGTACTGTTTGTATCATTTTGTCAGTTGGGGCTTAGTGGTGCAAGCAACAACTACGTTTAAAATAATAAATAAAAAAATGCTGTTGAATTAATAAAACTTTAACAGATCAGCAACATATTAACAACCTCTTCTTATTATTTTGCAGACATTCTAAGATGGTTAATGGTACAGCAGTGTCTGAGTTAAGGGAAGACAAGACTTTTCAATGAAATTAGGGAGACAGGAATGGGAACATATATATATATATATATCAAATATAAAATGGGCATATTGACTATTTATCATAAAGAGAGATTCAAATATAGTTAAGCTGCAGTAACCATTCAAGCTTGTACCAATAACATGGTACACAAGAGGTTGTGATAATTTCTTTTTAAATACATTATTTATTGGCACAAAATGTGTACTAGTCAAATCTTTCACTGAATTTTACTTTCACCCACTAAAAAATTAATAATATTTTAATGTACACTGTAATAATAACAATATCATGTTTGAAATAGAGTATTTACCAAAATATCTAGGTCAGGCAAAATTGTATCAGTAGCTTTCACAACACATCCACAGTGTCTTTGACCTTTAAGTTTTAAAAATATGACACAATTTTCTTATTGACACAAAGTAAAAGTAACCAGCCCTGCTCCTCATACTACAACCTTATTTCACAATTTATTGGTCAAATCCTTTCACTTGAATATATCAGAAAAAAAAAAAAATTCATGAGCTAAATTCCACAACACCTACATGGATCACCCTTCAGTGTCAGAGACAAACCACACTAAAAAGTACCCAATAACCAAAAGCAGTCAAGATTCTACCTTTCAAATTCAAATCCAAACTGCATACAGTGCTGTTCCACTCTTCAACACAAATTGAGCTTGCTCAATACAAAATGATCCTCTCACTTTTCTGTTAACTTTTCACTTACACTTACATGTAAACCTTCTGAAATTAGATCCTTAACATAACAGCCTCTTGAACGTTGTTTCTGGTTAATTTATCCAAGTCAAAAAGTCAACTATTGTTTACAACTTTCCACAATACACTTCAAGCAAGTGAATACAAAAAAACTGAGTCAAAATCAAAGTTCATCGCCTGAATCTAAATTTATCTCCTTCATCTCTGCATCCCAAGTACTGTCATTTTGAGAATTATTGTGAAAGTTTGAATAATGCACTTGTGATTTCCTCTTAATCAACCTCTGCGAAAGAGCAAACAGCAAGCATGTGATAGCACTTGTTACAGCCAGACTTCTAAAAAGAATTCTTGGTCCATAACTACTGTACATGGCCCCTCCACCAAAGCCTGCAATAAGTTTTCCCAGACCAAAATGCGTTGCCATAACCAAACCCATCACTGTTGCACGCATCCCTTCAGGTGAAATAAGACCCCCATAGGAAGTTGTAGCTGCCCACATTGCTCCAAATGTCACACCATGTAAAGGTTCCACAGCCAATACATACCAGGCATTGTGAAGGAATGAGTACAACATGTATCTAATTGTATAACACACAAACGTTAGGTATAGGACACCATGATGGCCAATACATTTAATTAACTTCCCAGAAAAAAACATAACAGGAACTTCTGAGACACATGTCATGCAAAGAGTTAGTCCCATTAACAAATGGCTGCCATTCATGTCTTGAATAAACCAGAACAAAAAGGCACCAATTGTTGAAAAACATGCTCCCATGATGAGAATCCCCACCAAAAATGTCACAATGCGACAGTCAGAGAGAATAATGAACACATTCTGGAAAATCTTAGGCTTGGATTCACCCCCTAAGTATTCCAATGGCAACTTAAACACTGTTACAAAAGCTGCAATGCTAAACAACAGGAAACCACAGAATGCTATGAAAAACTGACTCTGATTTGAATTCTGGGAGGATTGATCAATTGTGAGCCCTGACAAAACTGCAATGCTACCCCATCCTACAGCACCCCACAGCCTTTGCTTGCCATAGTCACCGCCTCTGCCAATATCTGTCAAGAACTTAACAGTGGCTGCATCAGCCATGGAATTCGAGCCATCGAATAGCGACCATACAAAAGAAAGAACAGATATAAGAACAAACATATTGTAGTTGTCCCGACTAGCTGTAGTTTTGACGATATCTGTTGTATTTCCAACGAAATCATCTGTGCAGTTTTTATCCACCAAAGGTGATGAATAATTCTCTGGAATCATAGAATAATTTTTTTTAAGTACGGTCCTTTCTTTTCCAGTTATGTTAGAAAATGAGCTATTATTACAAAAGTTCTTCGCCGCGTTTAGTTCCTCGTTGGGTCGAAGAAACACCAAAGAAAATCGAAGAGCAGAAGAAACGATACACATAATTAACATTGCAACTCTATGTTTTCGATATTTATCCGCTAAAGCGCCAGCGATGGGTGCTCCAATGAAATTTGCCAGTGGTTGCAGTCCGATCACATAACCGGTCTGTTCAGCTGATAATCCCACGTGGCGTAAAAACACCGGAAAGAATGGTTGGATACAAGCTTTCGCACTAAATGCGAAAAAGTAGTAAAGCTTTAGCACCAAAAGATCTTTGTTTATCCGGAAAATTCGCGCTCGATTTCCATACTGTGTCTCCTCCTCTACTGCTTGAATTTTACCGTTAATAATTTGCCCTCCACCGGTAGCCATGTTGACATTTGTTCACACGATTTACTGCCAGGCGTTACAAGAGTTATTTTTGTGCTCAGGCCCTCGCGGGTATCGTAGCATTCGTTGTCAGGGAGCCTACGGCCTACAGCCAGTGCTACTTACGGCTAAAGCACTCCACGAAGTAAATAGCTCCTTTCAAGTTTTTAGTGTTGCAGACTTATTGAAGCTACGTAGGAAGACACAGAGTCAGTCATAAAAATTTCGTTCAAAGGGTGTCATTAGGTAAGAGTCAATGGTTTTCTGCTGCCTTAGGTTATTACAAGAAAGCACGTCGGGATATATTCATGTCAGTTTGCTGGTGGATTATTTGGATTTAATTTTTGGGTGAGGCAGGACTACATAATCCAAATTATATACTCCCAGTTCAAGTTAGTCTGGTCAGAGATTCCACGCATTAGCGTCAAAACTCTTCTGACATTTAGCCGTTTTCAGTGCAATGAAAAAAAATTGGATTCCGCCTTCTCAAAAACTGTGAAAACGTATTATAAACGTCTTCTTCTTTTCGGAAGTAGTT